>NC_139344.1:257513262-257908262 GCF_055883805.1 Amblyomma maculatum
CCGCTGAAGCAGCGCGTTGTTGTTCAAGAAGAGTCTTTCTTCACTCCGAGCTGGTTTAGTGATACAAAGTTAATAGTGGTTTTACTCTGACTAGACTGTTAAATCCGTGTGGAAGAGTGTTGGTAAAAGGCGAGCCCAAAGATCTATTGGCCAAGGTCAGTCCCACCGTGGTGAAGTATTTACTTATTTATTTACATATACTGTTGCCACGCAGAGCGAGACATTACAGGAGTAGGTACATATACAATGGTCATGATGAAACAACAAGCGTACAAAAAAAAAAAAAGAACACAGTTGCAGAGGGATGCAGCAATGATATGGTTACAAAGTGCGCATAAAAATGGAAAAGGGAAATTTATTGTTACATGCGATTCAGTAATTCTTTGACAAATTCATCATGCTGCAGTGCACGAAATGAACCTTCCAATATGGTATGAGGAAAAAAAATATTTGTACGAACCTTTACTGATGAGTACAGTGGAACCAAGTTGAGCGGGCTACTGTGTCACGTGCGTAGTGCAGGATTGGTGAACTTGTATAAACTTGAATATATCATGTACGATATATAATAAGGGAGTAATTACTCATTGCATCCACCCAAGCGCAGCCATACGGCTACAAAGGAAAGCTATACAGCTTTCTCAGAAACTTCGTAGTTAAAGAAAAATTCGTCCTGATCCGGGAATCGAACCCGGCACCACCGCCTTTCCGGGGCAGTCGCTCTACCGACTGAGCTAACCAGGACGGTCAGCAGATCAGATGGTAGGGCGAGAGCGAATTGATCTATAACTCGAAGTGGGAATGGTGTTGATCAAATATTTAGGGGAAACCCCCAAGATGGACTACTCCACCTTGGGGGTTTCCCCTAAATATTTGACCGACATCATGTACGATCTTGTGCAAAGGAATTATGTGGTCATGCATCCTCCTGTCAGAAAGGGATAAGATAGTGGCATGAGACGAGGGCGAGAAGGGTCATAACGCCGATAAATAAATCTGTCCGCATACTCTAGTTACTTTATATCGTGTTAATGATGGGGGGAATAAACAGTGGATGCATATTGGATTATCGGTCTTATCACAGGTTTGTACGCTGTAAGCTTGCACATTTTGAGGGCCGTTTTCAATCTACGCTCCAGAAAGGCAAGTTTCCTTCGCGCTTTCGCGTAAATTATACTATATATGTGCCGATGCATTTAAGATTAAATGTAGCCCCCCCCCCCCCCCCCCCCCCTCCGTTATCCCTAAATGCTTAAACTCGTTTACCTGTGATAGGCTGTTGCACTTATTATTATAGGTGTACTTAAGTGGTTCTCTTTTGTTCGTAAATGACATGAAAACAACCTTCTTGAAATTAACCGACATCTGCCCGTTCTCACACCAGACACCAGACACATGAACTTGAACATGCAGGGTTTAGCTTCTCTTGATCAGGAATTTACGAGATTTCATAATAATAAAAAGGCGCGGTCGACGGCATGCAATTGAATTTTTACCTGAAGGTCGCCAATAGCTGTAATGACGTCATTGATGTAGATGATAAATAAAAGTGTGCCCCTAAAACAGACCATTGCGGCACCCCCGGAGTTACCTTGATGCTAAGCGAATTCGCCTGGTTAAAAGAAATTAACTTCGAACGCGAGTGCAAGTATCAGTTAACCACCCAACAAGGTCAGAGCCATCAATAACGGCCTTCAATTTAATTAATGAGTTCTCCTGGTTAAAAGAAATGAACTGCGAACGTGAGAGCAAATAACCAGTTAAACAGCCAACAAGGTTGGAATCATTATTAAAGGCCTTCAATTTAGTATCAAATGCCTTCGCATGATCTAAAAAAAAGCATCAATCTGTCCCCGCGCGTTAAGCGTCGTAGCGATATCATGCGTGAATTCAGTTAGTCACGACACAGTAGAAAAACCTGCAAGGAAACGATGTTGTGTATTTGCAATACAAGGCGTTGTTTTAATCTGTTTATAAGTTATTATATTAAACCCTGTGACAGACACATCAGTGCCGTCTGTTAGGTATATTGTACAGTAAGGTGGACATTATGTACATGGTAGAGCTCAGTGATTAAGAAATTAATTAACTAAAATAACTAATGAACTTTTTATTTCTGATCTTAGGAATTAGCATTACATCATCAAAATTCAACAGAAAAACTGAGTCCACATTTTTTTAATTTCCTTTATCGTCAATGCAGTTCGAAATACTTTTAGCTCGTAAAGCTGGCCTCCCGCAATGCACATCTTTAAGACTGCGTCGCTGGACATAGGACATAGTATTGCCATGGAAATAACGCTCATTGCTTCTATGGCATAAAATAGACAAAACAACGCCATATTAAAAATGTGCGTTGCGGGAAGCCAGCTTTACGAGCGAAAAAATGCGTATTTTCAACATTGAACATTTCGAACTGCGTTGCCGATAATGAAGATTTAAAAACGGGACATAGCTTTTCTGTTCACGGCCATCATTTTTGTAAGAATAATGTTAGCCCCTGAAATAAAAAGCTAAACAGTTCATAAGCAAATTTTTAATTAATTGCTTGATTACTGAGCTCTATCACGTACATAATGTCCGCCTTACTGTATACAATCCACTTGCACAGACCGCACTCACGTATCTTGCACAGGGTTTAAATACGGACCTGTAAACAGTTAAAAAAAAAAACACCCTGTATGTTGTGCTGAGTTAAACGCTCCACTATGTATTTCTGAACGATATGCTCTAGGAGTTTACATCTTTTGGGTAATAAGGAAATTGATCTGTAATTGGAATGTCTGAACTGGTATGTGATTGGAGCGCCTTGTCCTGTCTGCTGTTTCTTGTGTCCCGTTGCTCCGCGCCTAAAACATATATAGTTTAAGAAATGCACCAACTATACAGCCTGCAGCGACAATTGGAATGTCCACCCGGGTGAACCTGGATGGGCCGGGTGTATACTATGTTGTACATGACTTCGCTATGGGTAGACGGTTGCTATGCAAAGGTTTTGAAAGGAAGCCCTCAAGGTCATATTAGGTCAGGTGATCGGGTTGCACCTTGTGACAGTATAGTGCTTTCGCACTACCACAGTCAATTTCGCCGTCGCCAGTAGATGTAATCATGAAATTAATTCGAGGAAAGTCGTACCGCACTCAAGGATGTCTCATTTCTGATTCGGCACGCATCTTCTCTGACAGCGCATTTGAGGTGTCCACCGAAAAGTTAGTCTTGCGTCTTTTCAAAAGTTTTACGAAAGTTTTTCTAGGTTCACATTAGTGTTGACGACGTGTCTGAGGTGTCCAGAGACACTCTGTTGCTAAGGCAACTAGGCTGCGACAAACGTTGACAAACGTTTTTGCTTGGCTCTGATGTACGCATCAGTGCCCCTCACTAAAACTGAAAAACGCACAAAAACTCGCTGCAGTGGTTCAGTGGTTAAGACGCTCGGCTAGTGGACAGGAGCGTCAGTGTTCGAACCCTATGCCGTGGTAGCCGCATTTCTATTGAGGCGAAACGCAAAGGTGTCTGTGTGCTGAGCGGAACTGATCACTGCCACATCGGAGGAACTAGTTGAGACCTATGACCCCTTTCCCAAACATTTCACCCCAAAGAGCCGAGCACCAGGCCGAGGGAAAGCTTGTACCCATTGAAAAGCCGGTGGGCACCCGGCGGCAACAGGGATCGAACCTGGTACCTCCCGAACACGAGGCGGATGCTCTACCACAAGGCCAAGCTTCGGTTAAAGATCCCCAGGTGGTACAAATTATTTCGTGGTCCTTCACTATGGCACCTCTTTCCCCTCTTTCTTCTTTCGCTCCCATCTTCCTCCCTTCTCTTACGGTGCGGTTCAAGTCGCCACCAAGAAGTGTGTCAGAAATTGCGCCTTTTCTTTCCTATAAACCAATTTTAAAAACCTGCAAAACTCACTTGTCGGTGGATATCTCAAACGCGCCGTCAACACCAAGGATAAGCCTGACCGAACTGTGGAAAAACAAAAGGGGGAGAAATTATCTTACTTCTTGGCGTACACCTGAAACGCGCCGCCAGACTGCCGAAGCAGAAATTAGACACCCTCGAGCGCCCATTTATTTCCTGCGGACATCCACTCACAACGGCGATCCGACCGTAATTCGTGGTTTTAGGGCGCAGGATCTGTTGTGAAATTGAGTGCCTTAAACACTGAATACTAACATAGTCTTTAAATTTTCTCAATAGACGCTGCGGTTGGAAGTATCCAGCGCTAAAAATACGTTTTTGAAAGCCCGCTGAGTTGCTTTCCCAATTTTCAAATTTATAAAATTTCTTATATCCTCGGGTTGTTGAAGTGAAATTAACTTCTTTTACACCATATTATCCACGAACTGTGTTTTTATTTGTAGCATTGGAAATACTACGACGCCATTGTGGTAATGGGTTCGGGCGCTCGAATGCTGCAACTAAGAATGAGCCCCGGCAGGTGGTGGTGGAAAGCATTTATTACAAAAAGGAGAGGGCGATGTCAGTGCAAGTTAAAGAACCCCAGTCGGTCGAAATTTCTACAGCCCTCCACTACGCCATCTCTCACAGCGTGAGTCAATTTGGGGTCTTAAACCCCGTAAACCAAACTAAACCAAACCATAAATGAACAACGCGAGAAAGGCAAAATTGGCCAGCTTTTAATGGCGCGTTCTTCACCTTCGATATATCGAACCACGATGCCGATTCAGACTATTTGGAAACTTGGCTCACCTTCTAAGCTGACGGCCTTCAATTTCTCAACATAATAATGCATCCTAAAACAAGAATTACAAAGAATATTATTTCATCTTAGTGCCTAATCGTCATCAATTGAGCTCTATCGCGTAGATAGCGTTCCTGTTTCTGTACGATCCATGTGCACAGGCCGCAGCGACGTATCTTTCACGATATTTGATATGAAAATTTGTATATATTTAAAAACAAGGTCATTCTGTGTATCGACGATTCATTATGCAGCATTTAAATGGCAGTGAACCTAATCCCCTAACCCCGAAATTCTGCGTGTATGCACCCTTCTCTCCAGATTAGTCCATGGCATTTATTTAGTGCTCCTATCCGAGCCCCATATGATATACAGTGAACTTGGAAAACCAAGGACTCGCAATGCAATATAGAAATTAATTTAACAGCAGTAGGCTGCGCATGTACTACGCTCGGCGTTCAAATTTGTCCGTAACAGCGTCATAACTCTTCGCCACCCGATGTGCGCAGCCACAACAAGCTGAAAATGCATATCAATGACCTTGGATACCATGCTGCGATGAGGTTCATCAAAGCCCAGACCCCCCCGTGGCCCATTAAATTATGCCCGAGTTTGTTTGGCTCACAAACTCGCAATGGCGTCACGGCGCGCATTTGCGCAGGTACAGATATCCGCGGCCTGCCGAACGCGGGCAAAAACTCGGTGCATGACGTCAGCACGTTTTTGTCCCTGACTCTCGGGGATTGACCTATCTGGCGCACGCTCACCACACGCGGGAACAGCGCATGCAGCCTCGATCTCCCGCGGGTGTGATAGAGACGGCTCGTTCATTTGCGCGCGCAAACTAGAGCGGCGACCGATTCCGCGGAAACAGCAAGGTCGCGTTTGGGTCGCGCGCTGGTCCCTCTTCGGTCGCTCATTCATGAGCAGCCGCGCCCACGATGACGCATGTTTGGTTGTAGACTAGCTATTCATGCACGCTCTCCCATTTTCGTACACTGGCCGCATGCGAACAAAGCGGACACCCTGCTTCGCTGGCGTAAAACGAATGCAGAACGAGCGTGTTTACGTCTGAGAGGCGGAAGCGTTGATCGGACCCAGCGGCGACGAGAAAGTCCAACGACGAGTGCGCGCCTGGCATAGAGAGTCTGTCGGACGTGTCAAGCAGCGCGAATATCTGCTTTTAATCCATTCGTCCCCAAGCAGTTCACCGCGTTGTCATTTCGTCGTCGGCAAAGAGCCGTGGTGCTGTGAGCATAAACATCAGCTGGAGAGGGCATCCGAACACTTCCTGTTCACTCAAAGACCCCGAAAAAAAAAAAAGAAAAAAAAAAAGAAAACTTTTTGCAATCACCGAAAAGTGACTTCTGCCAAGCCACCTCTTTCACCTTATCGAAGCTGTGGTATGATATGCGGGATCTTCCCTGACGTCAGCGTACAGCTCGCTGTCGTAATTCGGGCTGCATTGTACAAAGTACAGCTTGTAAATCTGGCTTCTACAACGCGTACAAATGATAGGAGCACTCACCAAATGCAATATAAATTCGGCTCGAGTGTGCCTTACCCGACCAAGGATACCGTAATTTCACTGTGATTAGAACAGGGACACAATCAAGGTCGTAAACAAAATGTGTTGTACAAGGAAATAATATCATCTATATTTTGCACCACTTCCTGGTTATATTATGCAATGAGCATAATACACTAACAACTTCAAATATTCCGTCAAATATAGATTGAAATCACCTCCCAAACTTAAAAGGAGCGAGAAAGTCATAGCACCCCACAACTAAACATTCACGGAACACGTGACAGGCTAATAAAACACCTTGGCTCCTACAGATAGTAAAAGCAGTCGCCCAATAATGTCCGTAGCGTGGCTACAATGAGGAAGCATTATGTAGTAAATTTTATGTAGTGAAGGGCTTCTAGTTGAGACACTATTTTCGTGTTCGCGAGATATCCACAGTATGAGTATCATGCCATAGCCAAGAAATTAAAAAGAAAAAGAACAAGAAGACTAGCCATATCTTTGAGGTGCGCAAACGCGAAACAGTCAGCCTGAGTTGTAACGGCAACTCTAAGCGCGAGAGTTCGAGACTAATGCAGTATGCGCACGAAAATTCTCCGGCGATAAATAGAGAAAGCACGCGTATGTGCGATCGGCACAACAGAAATATCGGGCAACCTAAAACAGCTCAGTATGTCTACATAACCTTCGTCTACATGGACATTTAGAGCCAGTGAAGCTTAAGCGAAGATGTCATTTGATTATAGAAGTATGCCCTTCGGCTCTTAAAGCAGACAATTCCTCTCGCTTACAGTACTCTCATTGATGTCACATGCTTCGCCGCCTTTTATACTGTTCTCTGAAAACCACCTTTACGTGCCTTGTATTCCGAAGCATATTTATAAACATATAATCCACAGCAAACGTACCGGAGTGGCCGCGTCGGCAAGTATTGCATACCTGACCATGGAAACACTTGAAAGTCTGGCTGTGGCAATCTCTACACCGCCGCCATAAGTTTTATAGAGGTTTTTTTCAAGATGATTTGCGTAAAGATTTTTTTTTTCGCCTATATGTTTTTATTTGAGCTTATCATAGTGTAGCTACAAGCTCTCTTTCTTTAATCATATAAAGAAAAAAAGAACAGAATAAGCATTGCTTATAAAAAAAAAAAAACACTGTTTTATTCGATATTGGGCCATTTTTTCTTTTTACCTACACCAGCTGCACTAGTGCAGAAAAACACCACTAGATATTGAAAGTTTGCTCCAGCGGTGAAGCTGCATGATGTAGGTTTAAAAAAGGGCCCTATTAATCAATGTTGTTAAATTACCTTCTGGACTGACATGTTTTTGCTTCAATGTATGTCCATGTATTTTTTTTTTCTTATATTGACCTTTTCTGTTACCCACTGTGTTCTCACCCTGCTGCCCGAACCTCTCGCCAACGAATGTGATGCTCTTGGTACTAAGGCGATGTTTATAACCCTTGTTCATGACTAGCGTGTTCTTTGCTTCCTTTTATGTTTTGTGTTATCTTGCTGTATTTATATTGACCTTTGCTCTGTACCTATTTTTGTTTACGCTCCCCCCTTATGCAATACCCCAACAGGGGCCCTTAAGGGTTAATAAATGATGATGATGATGATGATGATGATGATGATGATGATGATGAAATGACTATTCAAGATTACAAAACTCTTAATGCTAAGCTTTCTCTTAAGAAAAAAATATCACTTGATCACCCGAAGAACTTCGGGCTACTCCGTGCAGTGCAGTGCCAGGGTCGACCACGAACCGTCTTGTAGAAAACTCGTTTCACTATGCTCACAGTTGCAAGGAAGTGTTCAGGAGACGGAAGGAGTGAAAAAAAGTTACCGACGGACACCTCTCCATAGTCCGCCCCAGGTGGAGCATGTATCTCTATCCAAATAAAGTAAGACGAATGGCTGTCATCTTTTCACACAAGACTCGTTTGCAAGCCACGAGAACACAGCCATTGGTGAGAGCACTGGCGCGAGGAGAGTACGCCACCTTGGGCGCAATGCTCGCATTGGTCGCTCCGCGTCGATAGGTTTCGCTAGACTTTAAACAACTCTTGATGCAGTTGACAAAAGTTTACGGGGGGCACGTCAGCTCTGCCTTTAAGGGTATGCATGACCCGACAGAGTTAAAGGACTACAGATACCAAATTTTGATCGCATTTTTCTTCCTAATAATCATGCGTGAGTCATTCCTGTATATCGATCCGCACGCAGTTTTCGCTTATGACCGCTAAATAATCTAAAATTGAATTTTTTTTTTCTGACCAGTTTTGGTTTCGACAGCCGAGAGATGGCTGTGACGTCACAATCATGTCTTGATGCGCGGCATGAAAAAACGGCGATATAATCGCTCATTCTTCACTTGTAGCGATTCCTGTTCTTGAGGTAGGCTGGCTATATCATTGTAGTGAATTCAAACGAAACAGCAATGATTATATCGCTGTATTTTCATCACTCGCGTGACTTAGATTTGACTCTGATATCACAGCCATTGCTCGGCTGTTGAAAAACCGAAACCAAAACAGGTGAGAAAAGAAATTCGATTATAAATTATTCGGCAGTCGTAGGCGAATATTATGTGGTGATCCGTGTACAGTAATGTCCTAGGCATTATTACAAAGGTTAAAACACGAACCCAAAAATTATGTGTCCACCCCCCTCCCCCCCTCTCCCGTCTACGGTTCCCCTTGCGGTACTTGCTCGCGTGCATGCACTTCGCTGCTAGCTTAAACACTAAACCCTTAATTTGTGCCTCTGTTATTCGAAACTTACTCGTTACCATGCAGTCGCAAGCTACCGCGATATATAACAGATTATCCGGCGTAGATATAAAGCCCGCTTTAACCAAATACGAACGTGACTGAGCGGCCTATATGTCTGACTCGGATTTCAAGGGAAGGCTTGGTTCCCATCTTACCCTCCCATCTCAAAGGAGAATCCACAGTTGGAGTTGGTGCCAGTTCGGATAACCTGGTCTCGTGACGTCAAGCAAACCAATGATGAGCCAGTGCACGGCCACGCCACCTGTCAGAGCCATGGCCGTGATTTTTCGCTCGCGATTCCGACAACATCGACGCCAGATTTTCTGACGAACGGGGTGTTTAGCGACGTTGCTTTAAAGAAACCACTGAAAACCAAAACTGGCGAGCACTTCTTTTACCATAAACTATAGATGGCATAACGCTTGTCCACAAGCGGCCGGGTCACGCGTAATGGGCCGTTTTGCGCCGTCCCTAAAATTGGACGATTTTGAATAGGCGCGAGTTGAAGAACGGCGTATTAAGAGCTTTGATGCGGTTTTTGAGTTGTACAGGAGAAGACCTTAAGCTCACCGCTTTAGGGTGGAGTGCACGGTCCTCTCCATTCTTTAAAGGGACGCACTTGCGAAACGAAAAGGCAAAAACGGGATTTTTAATACAATATAGGGCAAATGGGAAACGTATGCATGGATACTGAAGCAGGGCGCAATCCTATAGAGATCTCGAATACACCTAGTCCAGAATGTACGGTCCGAAAGTTTGCAAAATTTCATTCACCTGGTTGCCTATAAGTGTCCTCTTTCCCTCTCTCTCTTCAATGCCATTCAGTGGCGTTTCTCGTTGCTTCGCTGACGGTTTCTACAAGTGCACTAACACCATGTGTTTCCGCCAATGCGGTGTTGGTCGCTTCTGTCAGTGTACGCTCTGCCTGAGGCTTACATCGTGTGCTACAAATGCGTTTCTCGCTAAGCCGTAAGTTGATTGAAGGTACGCTGAGACAGTCTACCTCGTACCGTTTCTTTTTATTTAAGAAGTTTATTCTCCATCTGGACGCAATAAAAAATTGTCTGGAAAAGCGGCGAATGCGTCTTCTTTAAATGAGCGAATTACATATTTTGAATATTGAAAGCTAATCTAGGTGGATCTATTCCTAAAACACCTCTTTTTCAAGCAATACACCAGTTTCCTAGTATTTCGTCTCTATAGTTTTAGGTTATTGCTAACCTATAAACCTTTCGTGAAGGAAGAAATAATTTTATAATTTCTTCAGCCCTGCAGCTGCAAGAAGACGCGCGACATCGACTTCGAAAAAAAAAAAATAGTGTATCCACGCGCACCACACCTCGTGCACTTTACAACGCGTAATCTTTCAAATATGCTGTGCCCACATTAAAATGTCCCGTTTGACAAGTTTCGACCTACTATACGAGTCGAATAATTTTATAAGTTAATCCCGCCGGGATACTATCAGATTCCTGTATATATCGCAGTGGGAACACACGTTCCTTGCTGGACACATTGAACGTACGTGCCTCCTGTACAGCAAATTGCCTACTCATGCACAAAGGTCTACATGCTGTGCATAATGTTCTACACATTCTACCCGATGTGCAAGAATGTGCCCTATGCATTGTGAAGTATTGTCGTCTTGCATATGCTAACTTGTTTATTTAAATTGCCCTCTTATTCACATCGAATCAGCAATATTGCTCGCTTTGTACCCGATATGCTGTTGCCATTATGTGAGGGGCCGGGATCCCTGCCAAGGTAATTTTATAGCTTCTATTCCCGACTTTCCCCTTGCGAATGCAAGCTAAATAAAAATGAAATGAATTGTACGGGAGGTCACATAAAGCTCACCTGAAAAAATATTCCCCCAGAGTTGCTGGTATAAACGATTTATTTTTGTGTCTTCTACGTTCTCAGCCCGGAACCTCAACTGAACTCTACAGAGCGATGGTTTAGATGCATTCACGAATGGACCGTCTTTCTAATATCCAGAAGACAACATGGGTGAAACTGCTTGACAATTAAGGAGACTAACAGGCGGTATCATGTGGATTGCACATCTTCGCGATAACCGGAGCTCAAAAGGGCTGCGCAGTGGAAGACAAAGCTAGCAAGAACGCTTGAATAAGGACACTTTATGATTCTATAGACACTTACACCCTGCAAATGTCTCTGGATTTCGTAATGTGACCCAAACTTATGGACCACAGCCTCCCAAACGTACATACGTAGCAGCAGCCTATATGGCTTTGCACTCATGAATTGTCTCTAAAAACTCAGCAGCTACCGTCACATTCCTTTAGTGGCTTCGCAACACAGCATCACTAGCACATGCTGAACGTTATCTGGCGACGCCCTATATTTTATTATGGGAGGTGTACGACACGGTAATGAAGATAAGTGGACTTATCTCAACAAAGTGCAGTATTCGTAGCAAGGGCCACCGACGCTTGTTTCCTCTTCTCAACAATGCGGTTACCTGATACCGTAAACTGCGCCTAGAAGGGCACGCTCCAGTCGACGCTGGTTCACCGGCCAGGCGGCACTGCCGCCACGCATTCCAGCCGGTCGGACCTCTGGCCCCGTTCTCTCGAATTCCTGGCTCCGGGCGAGCGAACCCTGCCGCGAATAACACTGCCCGCTGGCTGCCGCCCTTGAGCGCAGCCATCGGAAACGGGGGCCGCAGAGGCGGCCGTAAATCCCGGCCGGCGTCTGAAGGGGGCGCCTAATCCCGCCCGCAGGAGAAGTTCAAAGATGTCCGCAGATCGTAAAATGCGCGCTTAGCATGCGCGCGCGGGCGTGCGGTTCTATCATAATTTGCAGGCGCAGGAATGCCGGCCTGGTTGGCGCCAAGGGATTCTCCGACAGTGGGTGGCCGCCCCGCACACGCGCGGACGCCGCCTCGGGCCCCAATAAATATCCGCTCGCCGAAAAAAGGAACCCGCCGAGCCTCGTTCTCGAACCGTGCAGAAGAGCTGCTTCTCGGCGGCAGTATATCAAAAAGTTTCTACAAACCAAATTTGCGGCCCCTCTGTTCCAGATGGCTCCATACAAGGTTAGAGCGCGTAATTGCGAAGCTCTTTATAGCTATGCCAATCTTTTATTTTTTCTACTGAAAAGTCCACCTGCCGAAAACGATACGGCAAGAGTAAACGAGCAAGTCGAAGATGGCAACGAACGCTGGGGCAGCTTGTACCATGACCGCGGGGTGCGCACGCGAGTCGGCAAGTAACCTGAAGAACTCTTGTCACGTATGGGTATACGAGAAGTGCCAAATATAGCTGCAATATCCGGCTAGTTTGCGCTCAAGCACGAGTTTCACATACTTTAAACACTTTTCCTCCTCAATGCCTATCATCCGGCTGTTCCGGTTGTACAAGGGAAAGCGACAAGTGGCGCCGCATCCCCATTTGCAGGACCTGCTAGCGGTTCGTCAGCTGCTCAAGAAAAAAAAATCTGCTCTGCGCGATTCCTCAATTTGCGTAAAGTGGCCTTGCGGAAGGTGTGGCAGATTTTACTGCTCAATAATTAATTAGTCATTTTTATACATCATCATCATCAGCCTGACTATACCCACTGCAGGGCGGAGACTTCTCCCATATTACTCCAACTAACCCGGTACTGTGCTAGCTGCATCCACTTGACCCCTGCGAATTTCTTAACCTCATCCGCCAACCTTAATTCCGTACAGATGGGGCAGTGAGCTGTGACACTCGATCTCAAGTTTCAGAGGATTAATGAAATGAGGACAGCGTTAGTTGATGTACTTTGCAGACGGTGTGTGCTTGTTTTATATAACGCTGTGACTCCCTCCTTTCTTCTTCCTGGAGTGCTTTAGTGAAAAGCAGAGAATTTAGCCGGCGTTTAGGATTCGCTGGCATGTTACTCTGTATAGGAAAGGAAATTGCGGAGAGAAAGGTTGAATGAGAGAGGCGTTGAATATAATGAAATAAAAGTAGGGGTAGATAGAATACGATCATTAAATGCGTACTAAGGTGCATCGTCGAACAAGTGTTAAACAATGAAGTGATGAGATGCATAGTCCTACAAATGGGCTTACAAAGTTCATAGTGTCAAAAATGCGTGACAGTGACCTGCATGTGCACAAAGTTCATAGCGTGAAAAATGCGTGACAGTGACCTGCATGTGCACAAAGTTCATAGCGTAAAAAAATGCGTAAGGGTGACATGCAACGTGAAACTATAGCTTGTCAAGAAGTCCAATTGGTCCAATGTCTTTTAAATATGCAAACAGAAAGTTCATTGCTAGTCTCTGTTGCCTAGGGCAGGTCAAGGGGCCTAAATAGTGTTCAATCTTAGAGGAGGGAGAGCTTCTCCATGCAATGTTCATAGTAAGTACGCTCGTCAGTTTACGACAGGCTGCTCAAGCAAGATATGTTCTACAGTTTCGATCGCTCCGCAGTTGTCACAATGCGAACTGCTCGTCTGACCGAAATGGTATCGCAAGCAGTTTGTAAATGCAGAGTTCAAGCGAAGTTGGTGATGCAGTCTCCAGATAGCCAGGAAACCTGGGAGGGAGTCTTGATATTAGATGTGGGTCTACTGAGTGAAGCAATTGGTAGGGGTGTGTTGACAAGTTTCAGAGCCGATACTTTTCTTCGGAAGCAAATCTTTTAGCCAGTTGGGATGCATCAGATTTCATTCGAATATATATCTGATGCTGGTGACCTTTACGAGCCGCTTCTTCTGCTTTTTTATTGGCTAGCTAGAATTCCACAGTGTGATGGGATCCACTGAAATGATATGCAGTGGACTGCGCCAATAGCCAAATGATGTAAATATCCGCTATCAAGGGAAACTGGTTGATGATAAGTTTTCTTGAACACGTTGGAGAGAGTTTGCAAAGATGCTGTAGTCTCGGTAAAAATAACCTATCGACCAGAGATTCGGCACTAGATATCGAAAACTGGTCCTTTAACATTATGAAGTTCAGCTATGATGTCTTCCGCTCGGCTAGAGTGCTTAACCTCATTCCTGCCCCTAGCGCAGCAAGCGCTGTTCATGTAACCCGACTGCCACTGAAAATGATCTTCCTTTCTTTTAGTTAGCCGAAGCGATAGGCAGCGTCGGAGGCAGGTGTCTCCACTCACATGTCTCTTACTGTAGCTGATGCTGTTTCCCCTCCGATTCTACGCGGCCGACTCATGTCCAGACTGCGCCGGCTGGGCGAGGAGGCTTTCCCTCATGTATTTCCCTCAAAGGGGAACCGGAAGTAGCAACGAGGGTGTCCCCTAGACTCCTACGAGGGATCGTATAGAGACGAGGACGTCTAGCGAGCGGTCGTAACCTTTCGCTCTCGCCGCCTTCAGCGGGAAACGTCGGGGGATGGTATGGTCCGAAGTATGCGACACTCACTGGAAGGCCCCGTCGCACACAGCCGCCAGTCTTTTTCCTGGCAACGAAACGACCGGTAACTACCGTACTAAAATGTACTATCCACACGCTCTCACCGCTTCCCGCGGCAGATTCCTGGGGATCATCATCAGCAGCAGAAGCAGCCTTACTGCATCTACTGGAGGGCGAAGGCCTTCCCCATACCATTTAATCCGGTTCTGTGCCATCTGTCGCCACCTAATCTCCGCAAACTTCCTGATCACATCCGCCCAGCTAACTTTCGGCCTTCCCCCTTCCCCTGCTACGTTGCCTCCTCTTGGAGACTATCGGTTATCTTGCCTTCGCATTACACGCAATGCTTGTGCTTCTTGGTTTCGACTATAATGTAACTCGCGTTTGTTCCCTCACCCCTCTTCCCCTGTCTCTTAACGTTACTCGCACCTATAATTTTCAGCTCAATAGCTCTCTGCATTTTCCTCAGTGAATACGCTGAATCCATTTCTCCAGAGTCCAGACTATACTTCCTTGCCTAACGTCTTTCCCAAGTGGGATTTTATTTTTTTATGAGGAACTAATTAAGTTTGCAATGCAGGCACTGTAGATATCACCAGGTATACTTTTCATACTGAGGTCATCTACACGCTGATCTTACAGTAGCCGCAAAGCTGCTTAAGTTTCGGCTGAGTCAGTCCATTTCGTAATCTATGAAGACTATATATATTGGGCTCGGTTGTATTCTGTGCATTTCTGCACCACCTGGTTGATAGAGCGGATATGATCTATGGTGGCTAAGCCTTTACGAAAGCCTGCTTTGTCTTTTGGTGACTGAAGTCTAAAAGTGTCCTGATTCTCTTACCGATGACCTTAGTAAATACCTTCCAAGTGGTGGACAGTAAGCTGACCGGTCCGTAATTTTTGAAGTCCTTGACGTACCCATTTTTATGGAGTAGGCGAATGGGCTTAGCGTCATTCCATGATTTCGGTACACTGAGGTCACGAGGCATTGCGTATACAAGGTGGCGAGTTTTTTCGCCAGGATTTCCCCACCGTCCATCAACAGATCTACAGATACCTGATCTTCTCCACCTGCTTTCTCCATTTTCATTGCCTCTAAAGCTTTCTTTACTTCGTTTTAGAGCGCAGCTCTTTGGCGCCCGTTCCTGCGTTTCGCGTTGGCGTCGCCGTCGTCCCTCGTAACCAGCTCCGCAGCCGGGACAGCGCGCGCTCCCCCTAATTTCCGCTTCTTCGCTTTTGCTCGATTTTCTGCCAATTATGCTTTCTTATTTTGAACACTTTACGCTTATTGATTACCTTTGATAACTTTGCCAGCTCTTCCTTGTCTGCTGGGTTGGAGGCTTTCATAATTTCACGATGCTTAATCAAATATTTCGCCTCCTTGAATAGTTTGCCGGTATCCTGTCTAACTACCCGACCGCCTTTACTGCGCGCTCTGCAACGATATCTTTGAAATTATAGTTCACTTCTTCTACACTATGGCCGTCCTCCTCGGTTAATGTAGCATGTACGTGTTCTGCTGCGAGGTTTTGAATTCCTCTACATTCCCTTTTTATGCTAATTCGTTAATGGACTTGTTCCTTGCTATTTTATTATGTTCCCTCTTCAAGTATAGACTAATCCGAGAGCTGAACCATCACACCTTCTCAGTGATCTCTGCACCCTGCACTAAACGGGGGTTAGCGCACGATGTGAAATCTATACCATTTTTAGCGTCCCTATTCGGACTCTTCCAAGTCCACTTCCGATTCTGCCTCTTGCTAAAGAAGGTTTTCATGATTCGTAAATTATTGCGTTCAGCGAACACTACTAATAACTCCCTCCTCCCTGCTATTTCTGGGGCTTATGTAATAGTCACCCACTGCGTATACTCTCCAACTTGCTTTTTGCCTACCTTGAATGAACACACTTTGCCGTCATTCCTTTGTTCCCTCTTCGGTCGCGGGCGAAGATGTAAGTTGGAGCAGAGTGTGGCAGTCACCTCATACTCATACCGTCACAAATGATGAACAAATGCTATCAAGACATGAAATTGAACCCTCGGAACGCCTTCCAGGTTCGTCGGTTTATCTGGAGTCCTCTGGGGTTATCACCACTTGGGCGTTGTTTCATCGACTTCGCGGGCAGGGGATAAAGTACGACACACGGGATCACACCTTTGGTGCATTCTTTCACTTGTTCTACCGAGTGCATCGCTTGTGCAAGAAATTTGTAGAAGAGATATGGTTAACGCCTTTTTATTACCTGTTTTTCGGTACTTTGAGAGAATTCTGTAGTGTGCAAGGTGTGCACTGGGTCCACTTTAGCACAGCTTGTGATTTATTACGTTTTGCTTTGACCGCGAGGGAACGTTACGATCACGTGATCAGATAAGGCAGCCTTTCCGGAGGACGGAGCCTACACCTGTCATGGGGCGTGGCAGACTGCGTGCGCGATTTGAATGCAGTGATGACTCTGAAAGTTTAATTTGCGGATTCGTGTACGGAGAGTTTTGCCCCCTTCGTCTACGGCGAAGCAGTGAATACTTGTCTGCTTCTGCCCGTACGGAAGAAAGTTAAGCGAGTTAACGTACTTTTTGCTCCTCCTTCAGTTTTATTCCTAGGTAATCTCGTTAATTCGTCGAAAGTGAAGGTCTTTCAATCCGAAGGAACTTCTAGATCAATGTATGTGCCATAGACACACCCCACAAAGACCGTGATGCTGCAGAGAAGAAAATTTTACAAGCCGGTAACCTGTAAACTCAGCGAGCCACGCTTCTGCACATCAATAAACGCGTCGCAGGCGCAAACACGAGAAAGAACTTCACAGGACAGTTCTCTCTCGTGCTTGCGTCTTGTTATTTTTTTGGTTGGTTTTACCCTTTCAATATGATTTACCAACAGGCCCACCATTCAGCCTTGCTTCAGTACTTTTCTTCTATTGTGGGCTCTTTCCTTTTATGTCAACCTCCGAGCAATCGTGCCAACGTGTGCATCAGTGCCATTGCTTTGACCAGCTGCCGCACCAGCCCCTGTCCTGTGAAGTTCTCTCTCGTGTTTGCGTCTTGTTATTTTTTTGGCTGGTTTTACCCTTTCAATATGATTTACCAACAGGCCCACCATTCAGCCTTGCTTCAGTACTTTTCTTCTATTGTGGGCTCTTTCCTTTTATGTCAACCTCCGAGCAATCGTGCCAACGTGTGCATCAGTGCCATTGCTTTGACCAGCTGCCGCACCAGCCCCTGTCCTGTGAAGTTCTCTCTCGTGTTTGCGTCTTGTTATTTTTTTGGCTGGTTTTACCCTTTCAATATGATTTACCAACAGGCCCACCATTCAGCCTTGCTTCAGTACTTTTCTTCTATTGTGGGCTCTTTCCTTTTATGTCAACCTCCGAGCAATCGTGCCAACGTGTGCATCAGTGCCATTGCTTTGACCAGCTGCCGCACCAGCCCCTGTCCTGTGAAGTTCTCTCTCGTGTTTGCGTCTTGTTATTTTTTTGGCTGGTTTTACCCTTTCAATATGATTTACCAACAGGCCCACCATTCAGCCTTGCTTCAGTACTTTTCTTCTATTGTGGGCTCTTTCCTTTTATGTCAACCTCCGAGCAATCGTGCCAACGTGTGCATCAGTGCCATTGCTTTGACCAGCTGCCACACCAGCCCCTGTCCTGTGAAGTTCTCTCTCGTGTTTGCGTCTTGTTATTTTTTTGGCTGGTTTTACCCTTTCAATATGATTTACCAACAGGCCCACCATTCAGCCTTGCTTCAGTACTTTTCTTCTATTGTGGGCTCTTTTCTTTTATGTCAACCTCCGAGCAATCGTGCCAACGTGTGCATCAGTGCCATTGCTTTGACCAGCTGCCGCACCAGCCCCTGTCCTGTGAAGTTCTCTCTCGTGTTTGCGTCTTGTTATTTTTTTGGCTGGTTTTACCCTTTCAATATGATTTACCAACAGGCCCACCATTCAGCCTTGCTTCAGTACTTTTCTTCTATTGTGGGCTCTTTCCTTTTATGTCAACCTCCGAGCAATCGTGCCAACGTGTGCATCAGTGCCATTGCTTTGACCAGCTGCCGCACCAGCCCCTGTCCTGTGAAGTTCTCCCTCGTGTTTGCGTCTTGTTATTTTTTTGGCTGGTTTTACCCTTTCAATATGATTTACCAACAGGCCCATTATTCAGCCTTGCTTATTTAACCTGCTCTGTCGCCACCTTACATCCAGCATTATTGATCTGGCAGCCTGGGGCCGTGTTTTGTCGTGTTTTGTTTTTATTTTCTTTTGGTACTCTCTCACTGATAGCGGCTAGCTTCTCTTGTGACGTATATCCGCGATGGGCGACACCAACGATAAAGGAAAGAAATGAAAACTAAATGCTGCACTGTAACCGTTTTTTGTTTGTTTGTTTATTTGTTTGTTTGTCTTGTAGACGCGTTGTGCTGCTCTATAATTAAAACAACGCGGCAGAAGACACTGTCTTGATGTGCATTGCGATATCCTTCTTTTATGTTGAATGGCGTATTTTTATGCACCAACATCGTTTATATGAAATCGTGGTCATGAACTAACGTATTTATACGTAATCACTGCACTGTAATACATCGCGCATGTGGACTGTCTTTGCTTTCCACCCTGCTCGCATTGCTGCTGCTGCCTAATCAAGTTGCCGGAACATCTTTTCTTCAGTATGTGCCACGATATATTGTCATATAGAGTATCATTCCATATATTAAATGGAAACCGGAAATCAGTCCAACACACACACACACAACCACCTGTCCGGAGGCTTGGAGCGAATCACGAGAGCATGATACCAAACAAGCAGTAAAATTATCGTAAGATGAAATATATTCCTGGTATCTTGAACTTCCATCCAATTAATTCTTGCTGCCCTCTGCGAAGAAGATGCTTGCTAGCACGTGGATATAAGACGCTAAGTGAGACCGCAGCAGAATGCCACCAGTCGTGCCACGATGACCGTGAAGAAGCACGCTCGCCCAAGGTTGCGCCCCAGCTTCATTTCAGCACAGCCCGCATGTTTTGGTAGGTTGAGCTGGACATGTCAGTCCATTAGAAGAGGGCCAATTTCATTCAGGCGCAACACGTCCGTTGGAGCGCGAACCTATTCGGAAATTACGCCAGTGGCATATACCCTGCCAACCTATGAGACCGAAGCGTCGGTTGTCCCGGCTGCATGCAGCTCAAAGTAGTATACTTTTGCATTGTCGCTTTTATTTGTTTGTCCTTTCTTGACGACGACAGTGCCCCATATGCTCCGCTAAAGCAAAAGAACGATTAAGCGATCGGAGCGGCACACACCCTGGAGGGAGCCCAAAGGCTGCGCCTGGACACAGCCAGGGATGGTCGCAGACAAGTGAGTCAAGGCCAACAGTCTGTGTTCTTTTTGTCTCTTACTTGGGAACCGAGCTCTTTCCTCGCGCGCGCTGGGAACTGCCGGCGTCGCGGAGAATGTCCAACCGAGAAGCGTCTCTGCCATGCACGGAGGTCACTCTTGGGCGGAGGCCGAGTCTTAGATTAGAGGTTGTATAATGATTCAAGACCCCATTTCTACCTGCGACCCTCCGAGCGATACACTTTCACCAACCTCTTTCCCAAGAGGAAGCAGATAACGGCTTCTGTTTAGCCAACGGCACGCACTCGTTGAACCTGGAATATGGCTGGGAGCTCCGATTCACCTTGAAACCGCGCGCTCACCGCGTGACTGCGCTCGGAGTCCATTCGCCGCTCCTTTGGAAGTGCACCTGTTCGCAGCCGCCTCAGTCGTGTCGCGGATGCTAAGGGATGGAATCTCCTTGAAGATAAAAGCGGCCTTCATCGTGTGACTTATTGTTGTTATGTAACAAAGATTTTCGTTAGAGCCAGCGGTGCCAGCCCTAATTTTCCTGCACATAGTCGGCATAAGGCGCATTCGAACAAGACAGGTTTCACTATTGTGTGATAGCACTGCCGCTCTCAACGATCCACTTCGTCGTTGCAACAACTGCTGCCTCAGGCGCCGAGAGGAACCTGATTCTGGCATAGCGGTGTCAGACCAACCCAAGTCCATATAGTGCAGAAATATAGCGAGCACCTATTAGCTTCTGTTCTTGATATGGGGTGAATTTCGCAACTCGCCTCCTCCTCCTAATCGTCTTCATCCCTAACCTGCTTCCTTTTACCTCGTGGCTTTTAATTAACGCACGTATACTCCAGCTGCCTCCACACTGTGGCGCCCAATGCGCTCTGCAGAGCGGCGACTGGGGATACTCCCCGGTCCACCTTTTTAATGGGCCACACACCTCACCGCCTCACCGCGGTTAAGAAGCGCTCGGAGGGCTGTCCGAACCGAACTCAGTGTGGATATGCCTTGGCCTTATCGCGACAAGGGACGACTTCGTGGCGAATGCGAAATTGCAGAATCCAAAGAAGGCAGCACATCCTCGGCCCTCTTCACGGAGAGGTCGTGGCACCTTGTGATATAGAAAGGCTAATGGACTGCAGTCGAGGCCGGATTTATCGAAAAGAATCGTGCAATGTTCCACTGAATGCTGGTTCGATAAAGAGGAGGTCTAGCTGCATTTACTTTTGCGTGGGCTCTTGAAGATGATATTCTGGCTGTTTGATATAATTAGATACAGCTGGCATCCCTGTACTAGGTTGCTAGTCAGCCCACACCCTCGAGACGCCACATAAGGACGGAGCTTAATTTACATGAAGCCGACAACGCTGATTTCATGTAAGTGTCGACAACTTGAAGGAGACAACTTTCTCTTTGGCTGCATGCTTGCGAGTGCATTAATTAGGGTGCGCTTCCTACGATGTCGACACGTGCATTCCTGGCACACCAATTTGCTTTTCCGCGTTGTGCTATATTTTGTGTGTATTTGCCTATTGACGTCACAGTGAAAACAACCTGAGACAGGTTAATGGACACCTGAAAGAAAGGAAGCCTTGCGACTGACTCTGACTTATTTCGTGGGTCCGTTGAAGCGCGTTTCTCACCTCGGGTGACCAGATAGATGTCTGCAATAGAAAAGCAATCCTCAAGAGTCTTTGCGAATATTCTATAGTTAAAACAAGCGCTTTGAACTTCTGACTCCTGTCTTTCACGACGAATGCACTTGAGAAACGGAGAAATCTGGCGCTCAAGCGTCGGTGATGTTCAGGCGGACAGAAAACTAAAATTGGTGACGCATTGCGAAGCTCTTTAGTTCGAATTAATCAATGATAGCGTTGAAGTTCACGCCACAATTCCTTGCAGCTTTTCGCTTTAGCCACGATCCAGTACTCTCGGCCGAGCCGCCAAATTCTTCTGCCCGTGAGCTCAGCTGATCCAGAGCTTCCTTTGGCGCATATTAACACACACACAAAAGAAACAACGGTTACACGTATCGAGTATGGTTACACGCACCTACAAAACGTGCTATTTAATTAAGACTAATCAGCAAAAATCATAATTATTTGGCTTAGGAAAGAAAGTGTCTATTCCGAAATTGGGAATAGAGCTGGAAAATAACAGTCGCCAGTCGAAATAGTTTACAGCAAGGGTGCGTTCTCTGATAACATAATCCCGGCTTGGCGTTTTTCCGCTTGTTACTGACACGCAGGAGGTACGTTTCTTACAACGAAAGAAATTTACTCACAACTACGCAAAGAAAGAGGCACTGATTGGAAAGCGTTGAAGCGAGGCGGGTACTAATCACTCCGTGTCTGCTGGTTGTTTTGAACCAATCTTGTTCTCCGTGCGTCGGCTCTGACACGCGAACCACTGTCACACACAAAGAGGCACTGTCATCCCTCACGGGGAGCAGCAGGCTTGGCGTCCTTCCGTCGAGCATACTGGATGGGTCCCAGTGTTATGCCATAAAGCCATTTTTATTGAAGTGTCACATTCACGAAATGTTTAACATATCTGAGTAGACTTGAGACATGCCCGAGCAACTACTCATCCATAGACCACCTTTCTTTATAAGCCATTAAAAAAAAAAAAAAAAAAGCTCCATAATTGGTGCATTATTGTGAACATTTAAGTCCACTGTTCTGTAACACGATCTACAACTTTCGATTTGAAGCTTTTCCTCCAAGGTCGTGGCTAAAGAGACATTCGAAGGAGCCGGTATATTTTGTCCCGGGTACGTCGGACAGATCCAGTTACCGTGTTTTAAACTCCGACGTATCTAACGAAATTTTCTCATAGGTTCAGCATCACAGATACTACGGTGTGTTTCCATCCTCTGTTGGATGTAACAAATTCAATTTGACACGAATGCATACATGCGTACGGTCCACCGCGTGACTCACTGGCGCGTCTACTCACTAAGTTGGTGCATCTACCCACTATGGCGCACGTGCGTCGTTGAGTTGCAGCGTGCGAACTGCAGAACTACTCCCGGTTATTCCAGCTAAACATATTAGGGACATTATTTTCCACCGTAGTCCGCTTCGTGGATGCTGAGGCTTTGCCGGATCCATCAATGGAAGAACTGAGTGCGCGCTCCATCTCCGCTTGCGTGTGACGATGGCTGAGCAGGGGCCATTAAACTCGCGCTAACTTCGAACTGAGCGGCTGGGGAATTGAACTTCATGTACGCGAAATTCCGCGAGAAGAAACCTACTAGGCGCTTGCCTTCCAAAGGCTACCCAAACGATGTCTCTGTTTACTGGCAAGCAGATCGTTCATGCTTCTGGCTTTCAGTTGTTCCTTAGTCCACTGCGGCGGAGCGCATCCTCGCCAGGCTCGCCAGGCTCGCCAGGCTGGTCATCCGCAGCGTGGGCCTTAAGCATACTCGCCTTTTGCCATTGATATACGAGCGAGAATCTAAATATCAAAACATTCTATTTCGGGCAAAGAAGCGCTAGCATAACGTTTTCAGTGATTACCACTTACAGGTCTAATGCATGGTGAGACGCGTGTGGGCCAGATACGAACTCACTTAATCCCCAGTGCGCCCCAGAGGACTGCGCAGAAACGAGAACGGAGCAAGTGTTAGTCATAACCTCTTTAAATTACGAGTATGTCGAGGTGGCTGATTACAAAGGTGTTTACTCAGTGCGATGCGGAAGCAAAGAGAGTATGCGTACCTCTGCTTTCCGTCTGTTACTCTGTGCGCGGTCTTTTGCATGCGACCTGGTGCGAGTGACGGCGAGTGAAGACGCCGATATGTGTCATTTACGGAGTGTAGACTGTTACCGTTCTTAGGGTGGTGCAAAGGAAATGCACAGTACCTGCCACAATTCTAGTTTTCACTGAACCGCGCCATAAGGGAAGGGAGGAAAGAGGGATTTCGACCACCTGGGGACCTTGAACATCATCAGCACCCACGTTCGAACTAGAGAACCTCCATACGAACGCCAACTCAAATAGGAGTGTCGCAAGCTGGCGCCAGATGTAGTGGACCAGACACACTGTGCGACAGCTCGCCTCCGTTTTCCGGCGCCCTCCACTACGGCAGCTTTTATTTTTCATCTGTTTCCCTTCCCTTGCGGCGCGGTTCGAGTGCCCACCCAGAAGAGTGACAAATACTGCGCCTTTCCTTTCTTCTAGGCCAATTTACAATTTTACTAATAAACATAGAAACCATGGTAGTTTAAGGGTCAGAAGTCTGTTCGCAATCCTTACATTGTGAAAGAAATCAACAAAGTAAACATTGAAACAAGCCTTGTGTCAACAGAACTATCGTTCGTCATTGGTTCAGTGGCGTTCACCCCCTCTTTCTTTCTTTCTTTCTTTCTTTCTTTCTTTCTTTCTTTCTTTCTTTCTTTCTTTCTTTCTTTCTTTCTTTCTTTCTTTCTTTCTTTCTTTCTTTCTTTCTTTCTTTCTTTCTTTCTTTCTTTCTTTCTTTCTTCCTTTCTTTCTTTCTTTCTTTCTTCCTTTCTTCCTTTCTTTCTTTCTTTCTTTCTTTCTTTCTTTCTTTCTTTCTTTCTTTCTTTCTTTCTTTCTTTCTTTCTTCACCACCCTTAGCTATGTCAGAGTCCTTCAATGCCGCTAGGAGCATTGAAGTACTCTGGCTATATCAAGCCAGCTAGCCAAGCTTGCCATTCTCACTTTGACGAGGTAAAGGGGCTGCTAGCCGCATCAGCGTGAATTATTTCCCCCGGGAAATAGGCGCGTTAGGGTGACGTTTGTCCGCCTTGACCGGCTGTTATGTTATCTCGCTATAAATGTGGCTTTCTCGCCTCGCGGCCTCCCACAGTGACCTGTTGCCGAGGGCGGCGCACTCTTCTGCTCCGGAGTAAAACGCACTGCGGATCCCAAAAGCGCTTTTGCACTACGTGTGTCTGCGCTGTATTTCGAAATGTCGTGCATGTTCGGATTACTTTTTCTGTTTCCTCACTATATCCTCGAAAATATTAATGTGCTGCATTTTAATGTTATGAAATGCTTTTTTACTATCTTTCTCAGCTGTTATTTTACTGCCTCTTTAGGTTTCGTTGGTTAGTCACATTGTTATGTTTAGTTTTAATTGTCATATTTATATTGTCGTTACCTCCTTACTCAAAGCTCCGAACAGGGGCCTGTAAGGTGCCTTGCTGTGATACGCAGAACGAATTGCAACGACATATGACATGATACCAATGATTATGTCTGCGGTAAGAATTTTGAGAGCACTGCAGAAACTCCTCTAGAGAAATGCCTGAGCGTTGCTGATGCTCTTGCGACGCTAGTTCCATGCCTTTTTCCGTTACGAGTTCATTTTGCGTTTCGTTTCTTTTGCGACATCTACAAATGTTATATTTTCTCATTTTTCTTTCCTTTTCTATTTTTTTTTTTACTTTTTGCTGTTTTGTATTTTTATACCGAGATTGTCATATGAATTGGTGACGCTATCACTTACTTGTTAAGACGTATTACACCCCTCATTAACATCATGCTGTTCCACAATCACCCTATCTAGCCAGAGTTGATGTGCACTCGGTACGTTGTCAGTGCTACATTTAACCAGCTTAATTCTTGAGTCAAGTGCGATGTAATGAGCCAGGCTGTGTCTCGATTCATTCTAAAGTACTGCAGGTCAGAGCATGAACCTTGCATCTGCGTGGGCTTGACACTAAATTTGCCTGTCTGACACTCGTATAAGAGCTGTGCATACTGTTGAAGAGGCGATAAGAAACACAAAGCTGTCAATTAGGCAAATGTTACACAGCAAAAATATCAGGCCCACGAGCGCGGTAAAACGCGAAATGCGCGCCAAACGACGCCAGTAAATCGAAAAGACCGGTGGTTGCATGGCTTGTTTTCCTAAAACCCGCACTCCTTTTCCGCAGCATTGGCCAAATCAACGGATTTTTTTCTGCAATACTGGAACACTGTAAACAGTATATCACAAATGTATTGCCGAATGCACGTTTTCTTCGCCAACAAACCCGCCATAAACTTGGAAGCAGACCTACGCCGCGTGCATTTCTGCGAGCACCACCGGCTGCCGATCCACGAGCGACAGTGACGCCACCTCAAAGTCGATCTCGCGGCGACCACTGACACCGAAGAGAACCGAGCCGTGCAGGCCGAGGCCACGAAGGCCCGGCTCGAGCAGTAGGAAACGAGGAGATTATATAGAACTAATTGGTAGGAAACGACAACGATGCCCGAAGATGCCAACCACCAAGCCGTACACAAGTTGGATCCGCCGTCATTTGTCCCGGTTCCCTCCGCCAGCCAGACCCCGCCATCTTCAGCGGCACTGACGACCATTACATAGCCAGGGTGTGGTGGCATATTAAAAAAAAAAAAAAAAAAGGGCTGTTAATTTTCTTGCTGTTTGGCAATCGCAAGCCCACCTCGCGGATGACCGTGAACGTCTTAATTGTGTATATAACGTCTGTAATTTGATTTGTAATGTAAAAAAAATTTCATTATATTTTTAGGACAAACGTCCCTCGTTACACATCGTATCGACACCGGAGACGCCCGTCCAATTCACAGAAGACCTTATCGATTCGCCATTTCAGAACGACGCGTCATACAAGATGAAGTGGACAAGATGTTAGCAAAAAACATTATAGAGCCTTCGAGCAGTCCCTGGGCGTCGCCTGTCGTGCTTGTCAAAAAGAAGGACAATACCTGGAGATTCTGCGTTGATTACCGACACCTCAACAAAATTACAAAGAAAGACGTTTACCCGCTCCCCAGGATAGATGATGCCCTCGACTGCTTGCACGGTGCAAGATATTTCTCTTCCATTGATCTTCGTTCCGGTTATTGGCAGATCGCAGTCGACGAACGGGACCGGGAGAAGACCGCCTTCGTCACTCCCGATGGCCTGTATCAATTCAAGGTGATGCCTTTCGGCTTGTGTAATGCGCCCGCAACATTCGAGCGCATGATGGACTCTCTCCTGCGCGGCTTGAAATGGACGACGTGCTTGTGCTATCTCGATGACGTCATTGTATTTTCCTCTGCATTCGAGAGCCATCTCCATCGCCTTGATGTCATTCTTGGCGTCTTCCGAAGAGCTGGCCTTCAGCTTAACTCGAAGAAATGTAGCTTCGGCCGACGTGAACTCAAGGTGCTCGGTCACGTGGTCGACGCCCGTGGCGTTCAACCCGACCCAGACAAAATACGTGCTGTAAGTGCATTTCTTACACCCCGTTGTACCAGTGACGTACGTAGTTTTCTTGGGCTTTGCTCCTATTTTCGGCGGTTTGTACCCAACTTCGCGGAGACGGCTCGACCACTCACCAATCTTTTGAAGAACGACACTCCATTTTGCTGGGACCAAGAACAATCTCAAGCCTTTTCTGCGCTCATTGCAGCCCTCACCAACCCGCCCGTCCTGGCGCACTTCAATCCCTCGGCCCCAACGGAGGTACGCACCGACGCCAGTGGTGACGGTATTGGTGCCATACTCGCCCAACAGCAGATGGCTCGCACTCGCGTTATTGCTTATGCTAGTCGCCTCCTTTCTGCAGCTGAACGGAATTACTCGATCACAGAACGTGAGTGCTTAGCCCTCGTGTGGGCCATTACAAAGTTTCGCCCCTACTTGTTTGGCCGCCCGTTCTCCGTCATCACAGACCACCATGCCTTATGCTGGCTTTCTACGCTGAAGGACCCTACTGGTCGCCTGGGCCGTTGGGCCCTCCGCCTTCAGGAATACACTTTTTCTGTCATCCACAAGTCTGGCCGGCTGCACGCTGACGCCGATTGCCTGTCCCGCAACCCGGTAGATCCACCACCTGCGAGCGAGTGTGACGATGACACATATGTGTTGGCCATCTCTGACCTTTCAAACATTCGCCATGAGCAGCGCTTAGATCCGAAGCTTAACAGCATTATCAATCGCCTCAGCACTGACAACTTTGACGCTGCCCTAGCTCTGTTTGTGCTCCACAACGGCACCTTATACCGACGGAATATGCGACCAGATGGCACCAAGCTTCTGCTCGTAGTCCCCGAACACCTGCGTACCACCGTTCTTCAACAGCTGCACGACGCACCTACAGCGGGTTATCTTGGCGTATCTCGTACCTACGACAGCGACCGCCGCCGCTTCTTTTGGCCAGGCCTCTATCGCTCTGTCCGTCGTTACGTGGCTTGTTGTGACCGGTGTCAGCGACGGAAGAAGCCCTCGGTTATGCCAGCTGGATCCCTGCAGCCGATCGACATCCCAGTAGACCCGTTTTCCCGAGTTGATCTTGACCTTCTCGGGCCTTTCCCACTTTCTGCGTCGGGGAATAAATGGATTGCGGTGGCCACGGATTATACGACGCGCTACGCTGTCACCCGAGCGATACCCACCAGCTGTGCAACTGACGTGGCTGCGTTTCTTCTGCACGACGTCATCCTGCTCCATGGTGCTCCACGCCAGCTGCTCACTGACCGTGGCCGTTGCTTTCTTGCTCGAGTAGTCGACGAAATTCTTCGCTATTGCTCCATCAAGCACTCTTTTACCACCGCTTACCATCCACAAACGAACGGCCTCACCGAACGCCTCAACCGCACGCTCACGGACATGCTGTCAATGTATGTCTCGGATGATCACCGTGACTGGGATATTACTTTGCCGTTTGTAACGTTTGCGTACAATTCTTCTCGTCACGACACAATGGGCTACTCACCCTTTTATCTTCTATACGGTCGTGACCCTCCCCTTCCGTTTGACAGCGTACTGCCTCCCACCGCTCAAGCCAGTACCTACGTTCGTGACGCCATCTCCCGAGCTGACGCCGCCCGTGTTATCGCTCGCCGCCGACTAGCTTCCTCACAAAGTTCTCAAAAACGGCGCCATGATTCTCGCCACCGGGATGTCCACTACTCTCCGGGCTCTCTCGTCTTGCTCTGGACTCCCGCTCGTAAAGTAGGGCTGTGTGAGAAGCTCTTGCCACGATACGCAGGACCCTACCGTGTTTTACGGCCAGTCACTCCTGTGACATACGAGATCGCCCCTGCACATCCGCCGCAACAGTCCTCTATGCCACGCACCGAGTTTGTTCATGTCGCCCGGATGAAGCCGTATTACCCCTGTAGTACTTCGTCCTAGTGCGCACCGGGACTGTGCTTTTCGTGGGGGGGGGGGGGGGGGGGGGTAATGTGACATATATGCCCTGCATCGCTGGAAGTTGAAGATGGAAACGATCAGCAACAGTGACACAGAAGAAGACAAAGTGGTAGCAACGATTGATGCTAGAATAAGGTCGACGCTGCTGTGATTCTGTGTTCTGTGTGCGGTGCCAGCCTGGACTAACCTTCGTGGACTAGCCTTGCCACGTATCAATATTGACTAATTGTTAAAGTAAGCAGAACGAAAAAAAAACATAATTGTTGGCCTTTAAATAATTACGTGTTAGCAACATTTAAGTGATTTAATTCAATCCGGAACACTTAATTAGTTGTTTTTTTAATCTTGGTACATTTTATTTGGGACGCGAGATCGCCAAAATTTAAACCAACGGCTCTTTGCCCAACGTCACTCCTGTGGTATGCTCTTTAAAAATTAAGCTCCGAATCAACTCTTCAATATCTTGCGCCTACTGCTGCAGTGCGTTGTTCTCTTATTTATACTGTCGGTTTGTGTATTTATACAGGGTCGGCTCTCATTTGAACAAAATTTAGCATAGGAATTTTGATTTTTTTTTTTTTTTTGCAGTCACTACTGTTGACTGAAATATTAAAATACTTCACTGGGACATCTTTTAAACTAGTTTTTCGCGGCGTTAGTGCACAGAACGAAAATTTAGGAACTCATCTATAATCTGTGTAATGGTTGTCGATTGGAATTTAAAAACTATGAGTGCGACTCTTCAGTGACCGGTAAGGTCCGGATAACATGCGGAATAAATTTAGGTCGTGCGGTCGCAGAAAAGCATCTGGCAAAGTGATTTACAGCCTGTTCGTTTTAAGATTTACTATATTGGAAGTGGACAAATTCGCTTTTAAAGCAACAGGTTTCGTTCTTGGAAATGTTGCACACACGACCAGTGCATTACGCGCGAACTTTCCACAGGACCGACCCCAAGTGCTTGCGAGTGACGCCTAGTCGGACCAGCGAAAAGGGGCTACAAAATCCCAAATTCTTTCTGGGTGGTTTACGGACGTTTCCATCGTGACGAAGCTCAGGATCTCGCAGTTTTGTCCGTCTTGTTCGAATGCAGCGTCGAAACCGACCTGGCGATTCTGATTGAGAAGGTTTCGTTGTGCGACCCATGTCTTTATTTTCCAGGTCGTCCGCTGGGATGAGCGTTCCCGAGAGTTTCTTCCGGCGGGCTGCAAGGAGCTGCTGAACCCCCTCAGTTGCCCCTCAACAGCGGGAGGCGCCAACTAATTCTGGACCGCCTGCGACGTGACGCCTTGCAAACGTTGCTGGCGCACCTTATCGGGACGAGCGCCGCGAGCTCACTACTTTTATACACGGAGGATGAACAGCTCCTCAGGGGCCGACTTTACTTGTGGGCGCTTTGCTGGCATCAGCATCAGCCGGATTATACCCACTGCAGGGTGAAGGCCTCTCCCATTTTCCTCCAATTAACCCGGTTCTGTGCTAGCTGCATCCACTTGACCCCTGCTAACTTGTTAACCTCATCCACCTACCTAATTTTCTGCCGCCCCCTGCTACGCTTACCTTCTCTTGGAATCCAGTTTGTTACCCTAAGCGACCATCGGTTATCCTCTCTTCGCACTACATGTCCTGCCAATGCCCATTTCTTCTTCTTAATTTCGACTACAATGTCAGTAACTGGAGTTATTTCTCTGGCCCAATCTGCACGCTTCCTTTCCACCTACCATCCATCGTTTCATAGCCCTCTGCGTTGTCTTCAACTTAAGAAAAAGCCTTTTCTTTAACATCCACGTTTCAATCCCATAGGTGAGTACCGGTAGGATGCAACTGCCATACATCCGAGCCCATCATGATTCTCTTTCTTCGCCCCTTCCCCTTCCACAGTGTATGATAAAGCAGGCCAGATTTGAATCATTCCAGCCAACCTTCCTGCCTTTTTTATCATTAAATCCACCTAGATATCAACCTTCCTCTTGAGTGATACCGGTAAGCTACTAGTCATAATGTGTGAGAGCCTTCCAAATGCGCTCCATCCCAATCTTATTCTCTATAGTTACTTCCTTTTTGGTGGTCCGGATCTGCGTTTACTACCTGTCCTAAGTAGACATATTCGCCTACTCACACTACTTCCAGCGCTTCGCTACCTAAACTGCTGTTCCTTTCCCAGACTGTTCAACATTACTTTAGTCTTCTGTATATTAATATTTAGGCCTGCCTTTCTGCTTATCCTCTCTAGATCATTAATCATTAGTTGCAACTGCTCCCCTGAGTTACTTACAAGGCAATCTCATCAGCGAATAACAGATTACTGAGATTCTCTCTATCGACCCTGACGCTTAATCGCTGCCATTCGATCTCTTTGAATACACCCTCTAAACAAGCTGTAAATAGCTCCTGGGAGATCGTGTCTCCTTACACCTTTCTTGATTGGAATTTTGTCACTTTCTTTTTGCAGAACTATGGTTGCTGTGCAGACACTATAGATATCTTCCAGTACTTTCACATATGACTAACCTACACCCTGATCTCACAATGCTTGCATGACTGCTGATGTTTTGACCAGTCCAATGCTTTCTCGTTGTCAATGAATGCTATGTATAGGCTGGTTATATTTCGATTCTATCACCTGTTTGATAGTATGGATATGATCGATGGTAGAGTTCCTTTTAGAAAAACCTGCTTGTTTCTTAAAAGTCTAAGGTTGTCCTGATCCCATTAGCGATTACCTTAGTAAATACCCTGTACGTAACAGATAGTAAGCTGATTGGTCTGTAATTTTTCAAGTCCTTAGCGTCTCCTTTCTTATGAATTAAGATTATGTTAGCGTTCTTCCATGGTTTCGGTACTTCGATGTCATCAGGCTTTGTGTATACAGGGTGGCCAGTTTTTCTAGCATACTATCCTCTCCATCCTTCAATAAGCCTATAGTTACCCGATTCTCCCCAGTTGCTTTCCCCCTTTTCATAGCTAGGCTTTCTTAACATCATCCTTCGAGGCTGGCGGAACGCCTGATTGCTCTTCAATACGGCAAATCTCATTTTTGTCTAGACTACTTTGGCTTCTGTAGAGGTGCGTATAGAACTCCTCGGTTACCTTGATTATCTTGTTCATGTTAGTAATGACATTTCCCGCCTTGTCCCTCAATGCATACATCTGAATTTTGCCTATGTCTGATTTCCTTTTTACCGCGTTCAGGCTACGGCCGTTCTTTAGAGCATGATAAATTTTCCCCATGCTATAGATCCTTATGTCAGCCACCTTGAGCTTATTGATTAGCTTTAATATCTCTGTTAGTTCTATCCTGTCTATTGGGTTGGAGGCTTTCATACTTTGACGTTTCTTAATCAACTCTTTCGTCTTCTTAGATAGTTTACCGGTATCCTCTCTAACAATTCTACCTCTACTTCTACCTCACACTCAGTAATGATATCTCTGAAATTATTGTTTCATTGCTTCTAGGCGAATGTCGGCTTCCTCAGTCAGCACTTAATATCTATTCTGCAGAGAGAGCATGAATTATTCTACTTTCTCCCTTACCACTAATTCGTTGATGGATTTCTTCACTAATCTGTTCCTTTCCCTCCTCAAATCCAGAGTAATTCGAGACCTTACCATCCTGTGGTCCCTACACCGAACCTTTCGGCTTATTTCATCCTGCACATTCCAGGGTTAAAACTTATGAAGTCAGTTTCATTAGTCTCCCCGTTAGGACTTATCCATGTCCACTTCCGGTTCTTCCTTTTATCGAGGAAGGTTTTCATGATTCGTAAGTTATTACGTTCAGATAACTATACTAACTCTCCCTTGCTATTCCTTAACACAATGCCATGGTTGCCCACTGCCTGGTCTCCAGCTTGCTTTCTGCCTACCTTGGCATTGAAGTCGCCCATTAGAACAGTATACTGCGTTTTTACTTTCCCCATTGTCGATTCTACATCTTCGTAGAAGCTTTCGACTGCCTGGTCAGCATGAAGTACTATACATGTAGGCGCGTATGCTTGTGCAACCTTCAGTTGTGCCGCTTATTAAGCTTAATTACGATGCCTGCTACCATCTCATTAATGCTTTAGAGTTTATCTATATTACCAGCTATATCGTTATTGACAAGGAAACCTACTCATAGTTCTCGTCTCTCCGGTAAACCTCGATAACACAGTACATGCCCGTCCTTCAGTACAGTATATGCATCATTCAGTCTCCTAACCTCACTAAGTCCTATGATATACCAGTTCATACCCTCTAGTTCTTCTAACAGCACTAATAAACTAGTCTCACTAGCTAGGGTTCTAGCATTAAACGTTTTCATTGTCAGTTACCAATGGCGGCCTGTCCGGAGCCAGAAATTCTTAGCACCCCCCGCTGCGCCACAAGTCTGATCGCCACCGTGATCACTTGCTCCGCAGACGCAGGTGACTGAAGGCCGGGGGTTAATTAATGAACTTGTCATGGCAGGTTGTGGCCAATTACTGCACCAGAGTGGCCAACTGCTGTTATAGTGAGGGAGCGCGTTTCAGGAGGTGTTCACCGGTATCAGGTCGCACCTCCAACATGTTTGTGCAACTCCATCGACACGCGGATTTTTTTTTTTCTTTTCTTTTTTTTTTTAATCCGGTGGATTTACGAGGTACCGGGATTCGAAACCCAATGCCATAGTTGCCGATGCGAGGTGGATGTTCTAACTCTACGCCACCGCTGCATTCATGTTTAATAACTGGCTAAGCTAAGCTAATGAGTTCGGGGAGAACAGTCGCCTGTGAGCGAGGTATGACGTTGGCCAAGACAACAGACAGTTAACTTTCCTGCCATTTGACGAAATCATCTCGCAGTTGATCATCCTTTCAAAACTAATTGAAAAAACATGTATCATCAATCCTTAAGTAGCATTCACACGGGAGAGCCTTTCAGGGAAAGGGAGCCTCCCCTCTCATTCGCACGGGCCGCAAAGTAGAGGTGTGCACGCGGACTCGGGCCGGGCCAGGACCAGGGTATATTTGTCTCGAACGGGCCGATCCAGAGTATTCGCAACATTTGCGAAAGAACGAATATGCGCGCAGGAAATGCAACACTGACGCCTCGCCGGCGCCGTACGTGGCACACGGAGAATGAGACGAGCTCGCCGAGTATTTCCCCACAGAATCAGCCCCTTGCTCAGAGATTGAGCCAGCACGATTTTGGAGAAAAAAGAAGCCTTGTTCCCATAGCTCACTTTTCTGCTAAGGATGTACTAGTCATTCCAGTCACAAGTTAGGGCAGCAAAAGAAACTTCCGCGCTGCCGGATTCATGATCCAGAAGATGGCCATACAGTTATGAAAGAGCACAGAACAAGGGTTGAGGAGGAGCAGACTCACTTCCTTACTTCGCAAGCCGAGCCAACGTGTCGACAAGTATTAGTGTTCAAATAAGAACGTTAATTAAGGTGCCATCACCATCTTTGTCTCATGAAATTTTTATGTGATGGACAAATGTGCCCACACAACGGAGTGAACGTTATTTTTACAATATACGCTGTAGGTTTCTGGGAAAAAGGTTTTTTGTACCACAACAGGTGGAAAACGCCGTTTTGCCCTTTCAGAAAGTTGCAAGTTTGAAGACCTGCTTCTTGCGCCCTGAAATTGTGTGGTTCATCATTTTTTATTCATTAAGTCTGGGCAACTTTTACTTTTAGAAACGTTATAATAATATTATTTGTTGCCGCAGTTTTTATAGGAAGAATCCGCAGACATTGCACCAGGAACGACGCGCTGAAAGAAAAGAAATAAATTTTCAGCCGTACATTCTGGCATGATTCAATAAGCTCTTGCCACTGAAACAGTTATGTATTATACAGGTTATATTTCCCATTTTAGGCGAAATTCGTGCCTCTAGACTGATAGGTGTTATTTCCGCAGCGCTTAAATTTCGGCCAAACTTCAAAATTACCAAAATAATATAGAAATTTGATTCCAATTAAAAAAACATCTTCAATTTTTATTAAAATCTCCCTCAACACTCTTCAATGCCTCATAATTATCGGGGACAAAAGAATTGTTGCAGTATATTGTTAAAAAATATAAAAATAAATATAAAATGGAGCCCATCTCCTGAAAAACAATTTTCAGCCCTACACTTTTGCATGATGCAATGAGGTGTTTCTACTGAGCATCCTAGGTTTATTACGCAGGCCTTGTTCTTTATGTGAAGCCAAATTTGTAGCTTTGGGTTAGTAAGTTCCTTTCCCACGTTTGTTTTTCTTTTTCAAAATTGGCCAAAATTAAAAAAAAAAAACAGACAATTTTTATTCGAATTTAAAAATGAACAACATCGTCGATGTTTTATAAAATTGCCCCAAAACAGTCCTCAATGCCTTATTAATATCATGCACTGAAAGTGTATTGCGTAACCTAGTTTATAACTTTAAAAATAAATATAAAATTTAGACCATCTTTTATCCCATGCAATATCCAAAGCGTTCTCGTGCTTATAATGTCTTTCTTTTCTTTTGCTCTTGGTAGGGTTGATGGTAGTTTAAAATGAAATAAATTATCTATTTCGTGGAATCTCACGAGAAAAGACAAGTTAAGGTATAACCTTTTTTCTGCCTTGTAATTTTTGTGGTGTGATGTGCAGTGGTATTCAGTCAAGTTCTTATATTATTTCGTTTCTCGGTCATTAGAGAATTAACAATAGCATATTTTTGAAGTCATTTTTCCCACTGTGCACATATGTACTATCGTAAGTAAAATGGCTTGCAGCATGATTGAACTATATATTTGTTCATCGCATGCAGTGGCACGAATGAACCGAGATGCCGAGTATTCTTGTCGACAGCACTAAAGCAAAGGAAAAACAAAGGCAACTGAAAGCGAAATCACCGTCCACCTACCCTGGAAAGCCTCGACCGAAAGGCGGGACCCGAGAACATCCGCTCTCCCCTATGAATGGCTGACTAGATTACAGCTCATTAAAAAGTGTTTCTCCTTTTTTGCCTAAACTACCACGAAACACGCGGCAGGACTAACTACAGATGTGAAAGCCGTTGCGAGAGATATAGGTGAAAAGTAACTTTAAATCTAATATTGTCACAGACCAGCGCCAACAATCTTATTGTGGAGACGTGTGCTGGGGATGCACATGTTAGCTCAGTTCTCTGCACTCAAGCTGGAACGAAATGAAATCGGAAGAGGCTCTGGCAGCAATCAGTCTGTCGCTTCCCTGTCTTCCACCGAACGTAGGCGCGCGATCCGTCAAGAGCGCCAGTACAGTCGATGTGAAACGGAAAGCGGACTATGATTCGTCTGCTGGCACGTTAGATCAAATTAACGACGCCTAGCGCGCATTTCATTGCACCGAACTAGCCACCTTCGTGGCTAGTGAGATCACCTAACCCAGGACTTTCGTCGTGATGCCCGTATGCGAACTGTCCACCCGACTTTTACTCTTTGTGTCTAGTTTATTTCTCGTCTATTACTGCCTGGAATGTTATGCATGCTTTTATTGTTTATTTGCTTCATTGGTTCAGCATAATTTTTGTGTTATTCCTCGTTGTCGCCTTTCAGATTTTGAAATATTGTTGCATAATCTACGTATTCTGTTACTTTGTGTATATATATCCTTTCTCCCCGAGTTCCTGCTCGCTGGTCAGTGCAACGATACACATCAACCTTTCACGCTGACCGGTCTTAACAAAAAAAAAAAAAAAAGTACAATGCTAACTCTTAGGTCATGTACTACATGAAAGCGTAAAGCCGTCCCTGCCCCGTGCTTCTATTGGGTGAGCCTGGCAGCCATTAAACGAGCTGTTCGCGACACATTATGACACGAAACAAATTTAAAAATTGCACACATGACCTCGATCACTGTTCCATATAAAATGCATCAACATGCGGTCAGTACTCGGATACAACTTGTGAGGGTTTCTCCGGCTAGAGGCGACCCTAAGCAATTTCATAAAACAAAAACATGCTCTAAGTTTCATATTTGTTTTTACGGTTCAAACTATACAATAAAATATATTTCAGTGCCTGATATTAGCTAGTACAGAGGATTGTTTGGGGGAAATTTTAATAAAAATCGAAGATGTTCAGTTTTAAATTGGAATCATAGGAAAGGAAAGACTCAGTATCTGTCACACTTGTTCTGTGAACACCTGATCCGCGCCGTATGGGAAGGGAGCAAGGTGGGATTGAAAGGGGAAAGAGAGAAAGAGGTGCCGTAGTGGAGGGCTCCGGAGTAATTTTGACCACCTGGGGATCTTTAACGTGCACTGATATCGCACAGCACATGAACATCTCTTTGTTTCGCCCCCATCGGAACGCAGCCGCAGGCAGTCGGGATCTAATTGTCCGTTTGTGATGTTTTTGAATTTTGGCCGATTTTGAAAAAAATTTAGAGAAAAACTTACTGACCTAAGGCTACAAATTTTGCTGTACATAAAGAACAGAGACTGCGTGTTATAGACCCTATTCACAACTAAGTTTAGCAGGCGACAGTTTGGGCAACCCTGTATTGCGGAGACGCCATAACGTTGGGCGGTTCAAAACTCAAAGCACACAAAAAAAAAAAAAAAAACGCTTCCGACGCATCGCCGCCGGTCTATCGGCATTTTTCCTGCTGCGCGCCTCTGGTTTGTCGGACACTTGAGACGCCGTTTGCAACGCCGTCCAACCGGAGCTCGGATTTCACTGACGCCGTGTACTGATTCGCCGTGTACCCTCTCTCTCTCTCTTTTTTTCTCCCTCTCTAATGTTGCGTTGCGCGTACCATTGTTGCCAGTAAAGCTGCAATGACGTTATGTGAACGGGCATTCGCCAAGAGCCGCCGCGATTGTCTTTTTAGATCGCCTAGCAAACCAGCGTTACCCTGCGAGCAGCGGTGAGAATGTTGTAGAATCGCTCCGGCGCAGCCGGCGTAGGAGGCTGGGTAGCGTATCGTGAAACCGAAGGCATCGCAAAAGATAGCATGCGAGCAAATGGCTATTCCGGTCGCGATTTATGCCTTAGATGTTTTAATTATCAGTCCTTTTATTTTGCACAAGCAATTTAAAAGTGGGGCGCACTTTTTTGAAGCATGCAGGATGCTCGTATAGACCTTTTAAGTTTCGATGCCTAGGTGCAGCCATCTTAGTTTGATGGTGGCGCCCCGTATGAACCAGACTGGGAAAGTCCGCTCCGGCTCCTCCTGACGTCATCTTGGGCTGTGCTGTTCGTGTTGATGCTGCGGTGCGATAGTCGGTAAAAGTGCTGTTTCGCGGTGCTCGTGAAAGCTATCCGACACCTTGGTGCTATTTGTGCTTTGTTTGAGCGCAAGAGCAAACCGTATACCATCCGTTTGGCATGGCGGCAGCTGTTGGAAACAGCACTAGCGGCCGGAGTGACTGCGAAGGACTGTGCTTCACTTCCGCAGTGATGAGGGTGTATCCGTTGTATCTTTCACGATATATGTATCTTCAATTACATTTTATAAACGCAATGGTAACTGTACTTACCAAACACAGCGAATGAACTGTACGGACAGCTACCGAACGCGGAATGCAGATATTACGAGACGCTTTCCAGTTATCGCCGCATTGATTTAACGTGAAGTGCGACCCATTTCGATATACGATCGAGCTGTCGTGCTTCAACAATGTATACTTTCAAGTTAAACCAAAGTTCAAGACCAGCACATAGAAGAAGTAGTGTCTAAAGTACCATCAGTCGACGTTTTTATGCAGCCTTAGCGTTCGTCCTGCAGCGCAACAGCATCGTATACCCCCGTCCCGTACGTCGTAGCAGCATCGTTTACACGACGTATTGTTGAGCAAAACGTTGAAAAACTTGCACTCTCAGCTGCACCATGAACGAAGACGACAAATTCGCAGCAGATACCGCAGCGCTTACGAAAGCGGCGCCGCCCGCTGGCGTGGCGGACTACGGCACTCTCATGTGGTACTCCATAGTCGTCGCTAGGCCTAAATTGTTTCGCATCGAAGACACATCCGACGGCGCTTTGTAATTGCTCAGCGCTATAAGTAAATGGTCTTTCACGGAACTGCCTTACCTCCGATCCCATAGTATCAGTAAAAGAAAGATGTAAATTTCGGTGACGCCTTAGCAGTGGAGCCAGTGTGCAGACGATGACCCGCGCGCTGCACCAGCGGCAATGTGTTGCGTGATTTATTTGTATTGCAGTTATCAATAACACGATATGGGTCAGAAATCCGCAAGATTTTTTTTTTTAGCTGTTGGCTTATTGTTTAAGTGAAGAACATATTTTAGCACGCTTTTCTTGCGCTGGCGGAAGAGATCCACTGTATCGTTGGCGCGGAGGGCTTGGGGGAGGCACGGCCTGCCCGGCGTGCGTGGTTACTACGGCGTAGGAAGTGAAATGGGCATCATATTCGTGAGTCCGTCATTGGTACTAAGTCTATCTGGCTTACATAAAACGTTCATAGGGGAAATTAATCAGGATAGACTGGAAAGCGGTGAAGCAGAAACATATCACAGCCGAACTCGGACTGTCGATGCATGCTTCCCGCATATGCTCTCGGCAATATTCTTGCGATTTTTTTCATTGTTTTTGCATTCCATGATCAAGCATTGCTGTCCAGATGACATTACCACAAAAATGGGCGCTAATAAAGGGATTTAAGTTTCTCAAACGACAATATGCCGAGGTGCAAGGCCGCTCTGTTATGCATGAAGCGTGCGAATGCACAGCCCACTCGGTACTGGCAACAATGGGCAGGCGCAAGGAATCTGGTTAGAGAATATTTTCCTCCTCTCCTGCTTGCTCTCGGTAAAACGGTCTATATGACGTGAAGGGGGTGATTTCCGGCTCCTCTGAAAATAGTAAATTGCTCGCCTCCGACGATGAACGCGCAGCCGCATTTCCTCTTAATAAACACCTGCATTAAATGGGCTTGCAGTTCTGGCTGCTTTTGGAGAGTTTTCTCGCATGACTCTTTAGTAACGTTGGCCTCAACAGTGCGGTACCCGAACTTCCTTAGCATGGTCGACTTTCAGCATTTTAAACAGTGATTTCGGCTAAAACATGTCTTTGAATGCAACCTAAACTTTATCTCTGCTGATTCGAAAGCTCTGAGACAGTCCCATTGAGAAAACGGAATGATGCTGCGCCGAATACCTGGCAGCATAGGCAACGATGCCGCATATATATTGCCGCGTGTTTAGCATTTTTTTATACACAAGAATTCTAGGACTTTGACTTTACCACGACAACGTCCTGAGGCTGAATGCAGAACAGCAAGAACAACAAAAATGGCACGATTTTAACGTAGTTCAATTAATCGAGTAGCACAGATGAAAGCTTTTCCGCATAGATGGAAGTAAATGTTTACGATGACGTGCAATCATGGAGGAAGGAAACAACTTAGGTGAGGCCATTCCCAATGCCATGGAGGAAGGAAACAACTTAGGAGAGGCCCTTGCCATTTCCAATGCATTGGAAAAAGTGTGGCGGAAGTGACGTCAAAATTTAGGGTTAGCCAAGTCGGGCCATTAGCAACGGCGACGCGTTGCTATGAAAACTCGGGCCACTAGCAACAGCGTTGCTAAGGGCCCTAGGTACGTGAGCGTCGCGGAGAAAGGGCAAAGGAGGAGGAGAGACGTTGCAGAGTCCGGTCGCGGCGCGGCCGCGCCGGCTTCAAAAAAATGACGTCAGGGCCTCTCCTAAGCTTTCCTTCCTCCATGCCCAATGCATTGGAGAAAGTGTGGTGGAAGTGACGTCAAAATTTAGGGTTAGCCAAGGGGGGCCATTAGCAACGGTGACGCTGTTGCTATGAAAACTCGGGCCACCAACAACAGCGTTGCTAAGGGCCCTAGGTACGTGAGCGTCGCGGAGAAAGAGAATGCGGAGGGCAAAGGAGGAGGAGAGACGAGAGACGTTGCAGCGTCCGGTCGCGGCGCGGCCGCGCCGGCTTCAAAAAAGACGTCAGAGCCTCTCCTAAGTTCTTTCCTTCCTCCATGCGTGCAATGAACAGAGCGAGAGTATCGATAGCTATGGGACTCCGCTCCCGTTGCACACGAGAAATTCCCGAGTTCAAATCCGCTCAGTTTCGACGTCGTTTTTCCCCTAAATGTGCCCAGCAGAGGCTTCATGAATTAAGATTCGTGGTTGGATTTGACCGTGTTAAGTATAGTAAGCTAAAAAATGTGAACATGGTGCAGCTATTGGGCTACTCATTCAAGACACAAAATTTCTATTACGAACCAGCTAAGTCTGGCGTGTTTATGCAGGTATAGAAAATGTTCATCGGCGGAACTGCTGGACTTGAAAAGAATGACATGCAAATGGAGGAAGCAGTCTGTTGTTAACATCTGGCTTAGGTGAAATGAAATTTCCCAAGCTGGCGCACAGCTCATTCCAGCTAAACTAAGGCTGTATTACATCCACAACTGAATATATTTTCACAGTAGACGGGTGATAATCCTTTGGGACGATCTGTATACTCATCCATTAGTAAATGAAATAGCTATACTCATTCAAGCAAGGGGAAATAAACATGCATATTGGGAAAATCTTCGTAAACTTTCTTTTTTCGAAATTTCCCGGCGCGCCCCAAAATTTGTCAGCTATTATAATTTAGAGCGCGCACGACGGGCTCAATAGCATGTGTCAGGTAAAATCTGGTTCTGTAATAGACAGTCTTCCCCGTATGCAGTTTTCTGAAATCGGCATATATATGCTATCGAATGGGAACGAATTGCGGCAGGTACAACAGACATATTTTTGGGGAGTAGACGTAGAGCGAGGCAGATGTTCTGAACGATTTTTTTTTTCTGCTAGAAAGTTTGTAATAATATAACAATCACCTATATTATTAAAATACTAAATTATTTATAAAAAAATGCTAGCTAGCAATTTGAGTGTCGGTTTTGCTGCGGAAGGAACACTACGCTAGTCGCTGAGCCATTTCGCGGAGCCCCCTGATGAGCCAAGCTGCGCATGCGCGAGTGACGTCACACGGAGCACAGCTGGAGAGCCGCGTCGGAGCCGCCGCCGACTCCTCCGCTGCTCGGGCGACTCAGAGGTGCCGCCGCCGCCGCGCATGCACCAGGAGGGAGTGACGTCACACGGTGCACAGCTCGCGCCGGGGCCACCGCCGACTCCTCCGCGACGCGGTGACGCCGCCGCAGATTTGCTTCCGCAATCCTACTCTGGATGGCCATTGGTCAAGCCAGACAATTTTTATATGACCCGTAGGGTGCATGGGCATCTTCATTTGCCTTCGAAACGGGAACAAAATGCTTCCTCCCTATTCTTGACTGACGTTTGGGAAGGAAATTTAGGTCGGTGTTGCATACAGCTGCATTCATAGCATACATCCCCCAGTAACCAAGAGCTTTATCCCGCCTGAGGCGTGCTGCAAGACAGCCGCAACCAAATGACTAGTGTAAACTATCAAATAGGATTCACGGAGAAATATTATGTTCATGCCTGCAGAATCAACAACGCAGATTCATGCTTAAAATCGGCTGCCTGCTAGCGGAGGATGCAGCATCGCAGCAGTCGGATTGCAGCTGTTTCTCCACGCTCAGTGGCGGGCGTATCCTGCAGCGCGTACATAGAGGGGTTCTAGCAGCGCGTGCGCTCCTCGACGCGAGAGGCGCTCCCATCGGCGCCAGAGTTTCAGAGGAAACACCTCATTGCATTGTGCAGAAATGTGTAGAGCTGAAAATATGCTTTTTTCAGGACAGGCACTCAGTTTCATATTTATTTTTATAATTTCGAACAATATAATGCAACACCTTTTTACTCCATGTTAACTGTGAAATATCAAGGATTCTTGAGGGAGATTTTACCAAAAATCAAAGAAGTCTTTTTTTTTTTAATTTCGAATCAGTTGCCAATTTTTTTTTTCCATGTTTTTGAAGTTTGACCGAATCTGAAACGCTCTAGAGAAAACCGCTACCAATCTAGACATATTTTGGCTGAAATTAAGAACATAAGGAGTAACCTGCATAAAACAGAAAAAAAAAAGTCAGTGCAAAAGCTTATTGCACTATACCAGAATGTAGGGCTGAAAATCAATTTTTTTTCAACGTGTCGCTTTTAGAGCAATGTTTCGGTTCATTCTTATAAAAACAGTGGCAACAAAAATTATTTTTTGTTGCATAAAAATATATTTGTTGTTGCAAAATGTTGCATAAAATTAATGAATAAATATGATGCATCACACAATTTTAATTGGCAAGCAGCATGACTCCAAACTTGCAACTTTTTGAAAAAGCAAAAACGGCATTTTTCATCTCTGTTATGTTTTTTTTTTTTTTAGAAAACTACAGCATATCTTGCAAAACTATAGATTCATTCCTTTGTGTGACACATTGTCCCATCACATATAAAACTTTAATTGAAAGAAAATAATCAATGGACCCAATTACCGTTCTTATCTGAATGCACCCATAATCTATATATACAGTATACAGTGGCTTCATCACAGATAAGTTCCAATGCTTTCCTGCATTAGAATTTGCTTAAAAACTGTGTCAATGTGTAAGCCTGTGCAATTTTTATTTCTCGCGTTGTCACTTTGCCGTCCTAATTTGGTTATGTATTACAAATCAATCTCCCCTTATAGGAACCTTGGGACCTCGTTTTGTTTATTTTTACCAATATATTATGAAGCACAATTCAATAGGCAAATCTTAAAACAGCTGAGAAGTGGCTGAATGCCGCTCAGCGATGTGTGTGGCTCAAGAGTTGGATGACTGCTCGCTCATCGAGCGTAGTGCGATCACGCGACCAACTATAACACGTATATGCTCCAATTAGTCAGCGGTGCGGCCGACAACAAGCGCAGTCCCTCAACCCCACAGTTTCTTGTCGCAAGTATACTACTGTAACAGAAAACAGAACCTCTGCAGCAAGAGCATTATATGCTACGTATACCAAACTTTCCATCAGTATGGAAAGTTGTTTGGCATACCGCATACGTAGCAACTTTCCATCAGTATGGTGCATCAGGAACACTTGCAGAAGCAGGTTGTCTCCCGCTAGATGTGATTGCCGCCCAAGAAACTATGCGCACCCATCTCTGACATGTCCTTCAAGGGAAGAAGCACTTCTTAAACCGTGTCCACATAACTCACTGCAACTCTGGCTTTGGTCAAGCTGTACAGTTTCTGCCCCTCCCTACTATTATTCAGCCATGAAATCAAATACCACTTACCTTTCCTCCATGGACACTATCGTCTCTAAAGGTGAATGTATGTTCCTGGAGTGGATGCGAAGAGCCGCATGCCACAGGCAGCACTTCTACAAGCCGCTCTCACATACTTAGCCAAGGAATATACACAGTACACCCACATATTCACCGACGGTTCAACTATTCAAGACACTTCTTCCTGTGGCCTCTATGTGCCCTCAACAAACCATGTCCTGTCTTACCGGCTGCAGCGAAAGACATCATTTACGACAGCTGAGCTCCATGGCACTAAAGAAGCTGTTTTCTATATCCTGCGCCAGACCCCCGGACGATGGGTTATTTTCACGGATTCCAGAGCATCTCTGCAAATCCTGTATAACCTGCTGAAGAAAACCAATAATCAGCCTGTTTCCCTTGACATTGGTTATATGCATCATTTGGCTACAGCCACAGGTCACTGCATAACATTTCAGTGGATACCAGCCCACTGTGGCATTAAAGCCAGTGAAAAAGCCGATGGAGCGGCTCATAAAGGTCATCAACATCAGATACATTTGGACCTTCTTCACGAAATCTGATGCATTCCAACTGGCTGAAAAATTTGCTGCCGATGCAAAGTATCGACTTTGGAGCTTGCCGACAAATCACTATCAATTTCTTTACTCGATTGACCCACATCTATGATCAAGACACCCTTCGAAACTTCCTCGCCAACTAGAAACTCTTTACCACCAACTTCACCTGAACTGTGCATATACATATAGCTTGCAATACCGTTTTGGTCAAATGAACAGTCCGCATTGTGACAACTGTGGTTCGGTTGAAACTGTGCAACATATCCTGCTTGAGATTCCTGCGTACGCCGACGAGCGTGCGTAATACGAGCATAGCATGGAAAAGCTCTCCCCAGTGCCTTTAACAATGGACATTGTTTTAGGTCCCTTAGCCTGCCCTAGACAACAGACTCTCGCAATGAACTTTTTATTTACATATTTAAGAAATTGGACTTCTAGACAAACTCAAGTTGACCTTGAATGTTACCCTCAAGCATTTTTCACGCTATGAATTCTATAAGCCCATTTATCGGACTATGCATTTCATCATTTCATTTTATACCATTACTCCACAATGCACCTTACAACGCATTTAACGGTCGCATTTTACCACCGCCTTCATTTCTTTTAATCTTCTCACCATTCTTTTTCAATCTTTCCCTCCCCAATTCCCCTTCCTACACAGAGTAGCACGTCAGCGAAATTTAAACGCCGGCTAGAATCTCTCTTCTTCATTAAAGGGTCTCTCTCTCTCCATCAGTATGAACTTGGCCTAAACTAATTGGACCGGGTCCAAGCTTCCATCGAGATGTATGCACATCCAATAAAGAACAGATCCCTTAGACCACCAAGATGCTTGAAATCTCAATTGAAATCAAGCTGGTTTAACAGTACCTTACGATGGTACAAATATCTGCAGAGTGTGGTCTCCTTGCTCCCGCGGGTCTCGTTTCGCACAAGCAGAGTCAACAAGGTAATGAGCTCTGTAAATGGGACTTAATGAATTACTGTAATTTGATTACATTTCCCCTAAATTTGTAATGCATTACTTTTCTTGCCTAGTAATGTAATGACTTCATGACAGTAATTTCGCAGCAAAAGTAACTCATTCCTTCAGAAATTATTTTTACCGCGTATTCGTCTTTCATAAAGGGCACCACTGCCCTTTCCATGCATAGACAATGCATATACGCCATAACGCTAAGTAGGGTTCTGTGAAAGCAGGAATAACTCACGACAAGCCTGGGCCACTGTATCGGTTCGGCAAAAAGAGACAGAATTAAGAACTGTGTGTCTAAGACATCTGTATAGCCGGGACACTTACTGCAGGTATTCATAACAGATTACCGCTCCTATCACAACTACTCACCAAGCAGTAAGATATGTGAGGCGTCAAGGTGAGGGGTAAAGGACAGGACGGCCACAGCTATGCGCAGTGGTGAAATTAATATTTGTATAGTGTAACATTTGGTGCAATTGGTACATGGCTTTTATTTTTTTTCAGACTACGTTGAATGCGAGAGTTTTGTGAATGACTGCTCATTTTCTCTGCCTGCCTGCATTGCCTGGCCCTGTCTGCCTGCCCTGCCTGTCTGTTTTGTTTATGAGGTTTACGTCCCAAAGCAACTTAGGCTGCGAGAGATGAAGTGAAGATAGTGAAGGGCTCCGGAAATCGTGCACTGGCATCGCACAGCACACGGGCGCCTTGCTTTCTGCTTCCACGAAGTGGCCGCCATGGCCGGGATTCGATCCCACATCCTTGGGCACATAACACTGTAACTGCATGCAATATGAAGGCGGGCATCGGTCGGCAGTTCGTTGCGCTCGCAATCCACCGGTAAAGAGCATGAGGTAAAGCGGAAGGTCATGAAATCACTGCTGATTAACAGAGAAGTGCTGAAGAGATTTCAGTTTGACGGTGATGCATTATTTCTATTTTAAGAGTCGAGGCTGGTGCGCTATATAAATTAATAACCGCAGTAGCTTTAGAGCTCGCCCTGGAGCTTGATGGAAGACCTAGTTATGCTTGAGCAGGGCCAGGGATATCACTGCAAGGTGCTGTATGCAAGCTACATTGTAAATATTTCTTGTTCGTTAACTCTTCTTGAATCCCGGAGGCGGCAGAGACGACGATGGGAGCGAACAACCAACAATCCCTATTCCACAGACAGCCTTTGTTTTTCATGTTATTTTTCTGATGGTTCGTACTTGCAAAAGAGGGAATAGTTTGCGGTGATATGGGGCGGTAAGAACATGATGGAATACAACAAGAATACGAACTGAATGCAAAACTAGAAAAACCCCATTCCTGCACTGCACAGCCAGATGGTTTTGGCATACGTACGTGTGAAACGTGTTGTGATGCAAACCAACTTTTTTTTTAGACAGGCATGCCTTTAATAGCTGCATGGAATGAAAAATTTGTCCACCGGTTTGACACAGTAGCATATTGCGGCCCGTTGTGCCGAAGAGCCGTCGTAATATCGTTTTGAGAAACGTGTTGGAAAAACTACGTGATCAGAACTGTGTGTGAAAAATATGTGATCGCATCAAAACTGTGACGCAACCGCTCTTAGTACAGCGTTTAGGGTGGAGTCATACAATTCTGCTTCCCATTTGGCATACATCTGCTTATAACGATGGAGGTCAGTGTGTGGTCGCCACCCGCCGTCGTTTGTTACTTTGATGATCCGCCGCCGGACCACCGCACATAGCTATCCATGCAGTTCAGGACTCAAGGACTAAGAGGAGTGCTACTCCTAAGCCAGCAGCCACGTTCGTACAGTTTGATAGTTTGATATCTGTGTAAGCCGGGTGGTGTTGCACATGCTCTTGTATGTATGCTGATTAGCATGTGTGAGACAATAGTGGCATAAATTAAGGGACTATAGTGACTAGGCAAGTAGGAAAGTGCATGTATGCGAATGAGCTAGGACCGCAAGGGGCGCCCAAAATTTTGTTTAACTGTTCCAGGGGTAATTCCGGCTAGTTTCAGTTTAAACTCCTCCAATGCACCTGGTGACTGAAGGAAACTGATGTTCATCAAGGAATCGCTCTGTTCATGCATGCGGTGCGGTAAGATGGGGCAGTGGCCGAGTTCCAGGGCAAGGATGCATTAAAACAGGTGAAACAAATGCCAAGTTTCTTTTCAAGTTACACAATGAAACTTTGGCCATGAAAGCATTTCTGGAAAGAAAAGGACTGTTCCTTCCTTCGGGTGCAGATTGTCTGATTTGCAAGCAGTTTGAGACATATGATCATGTATTCTTACATTGTTGGGAAGGTATGCACTTCTGGGGCGTCTTGCAAAGAACAATTAAAAAAGACCTTCCACAGGACCCATATGGAATATTTCTCTCTGTAGAAAATGACGAAGGAGTGCCTTATGATACAATATCTTATTGGCCTCCACAGTATTTGGTATTTGACATTGGCTAGATACTATTGTGAACCAGATTCAAGGTCAGCCTGAATTTACTTGCGCGAAAGCATGCACTGGTTTGTGGAAAAACAGAAAAGAGCTGATCCAGTTCCTAAATAGCCCACGAAGGTAGAGCCTCTGTTGTCCTTGAGGGAATTTCAATATGAAGCCAGACGCGACTGCTTGATTATAAAATCCACACATGAAAGGGGATCATTGTAAAGTTAATTTGTGTTGCTCGTATTGTGTCAAAGATAAGCAATAAAGAAAAAAAAAGCAGCAGTGGCAGAGTTGTTTAGACCGCTGGCAACAGGAAGTACTCTTTTTTGCCAGTGGTGGTTCAAATCGCGTTCAAAGAACTTTTTTGAAGCGGAAGCTTCACTATTCCAGCCAGCTCGAGCATTCAGTGTCAGCGCTAGTAGGGCCAGTGGCAGGCGGTAGCTGGCAACTGATATGGCCACGCACATACTTGACTTAAGGTTGCCTGACATTACATTTGACCAGAGCTGCCAACTCTGCCTCTCCTTCCATATAGGAAGGTGATATCAGACAACCTGCTAGGACCCTTGCATTCACGTTACCCCTAGGCCACACAGGCACGTTGATGCGGCTTGTTAGAGCAGGGCTTTACATGTGGGCTGGTAGACCAGACTACACTATTGAGTCATACACTTAAAGGCGGAGGTCAAGTGTCCCCTATAATTCAGCCACAGGCGTAGCCAGGCAAAAGAAGCTTCCACTTCCATCCAGATTTAACCATAGCTAAATCGCAGCTAATTGTTTCTTTTACAACGCTTCAATAGGCTTTCCTCCGGCCACTATGAAATGGTGTTAGCATCTTATATGAAAGACAATGGGCTTCTTCGTAAGTTTCCTTACACTGGCTGTACCCTCAGTTTCACGCCTTGTTTTTGGAGGTGTCAGCAATGCTTAGTCAGGGGGGTCTCGGAGGGTCTGAGACCCCCTGCGCTCGAAGGTATAGGACTACATGAATACGAAGCAGGCAGTCATATTTTAATCCTGTCAGTGGTTGTCAGAACATTTCTCTGTTGTTTCGGCAATTTGGCAGTGAGCTTTAATAAGAACCATTGACATACATATCTTCTATAACCTCGTGGCAGAGAAAAATTATTCTTCCCATTTGTATAAAACAATGCGCAAGCAGGCCACAAGCCGCTTTCTCTATTTCCCTTTCCACCTGTGCTGGAATATATAGAGACCCCCCTCCGATGGTAAAAGACTTTAAGCACTGGGCATCGGGTGTCCACAACGCAACGGATGTCCGCACCTGTTCTCATCACGTGGTTCAAGTTTTTGCAAACACTTTCTTGAAAGTCTGTTGAGCAGTTTTGAATGCACATAATGTAACTATGACTACTTGAACATTATGCAAATGATGGGAGGAATTCGGAGTAGCTCAAGTGCAAGGGGGCGTAGCGGTAGAACATCCGCCTCGCATGCAAGAGAACCGGAGTTCAAATCCTGGTGCCGCGCAATTCTCCACCAGATGAAAAAAAAAAAAAAAAATCTGCGTGTCGATGGAATTACATAAACAGGTTTGGGGTGCGACCTGATGCCGGTGAACACCTCCGGCAACGCACTCCCTCACTAGAACAGGAGTTGGCCACCCTGGTGCAGTAATTGGCCGAAACCTCTTATGATAAGCTCCATAAAACCCCGGCCCTCAGTCACCAGTGGCTGCGGAACAACTGAACATGGCGGCGGTCAGACCTGTGACGCAGCAGGGGGTGCTAAGAATGCCTGGCTCCGCTCGACAGGCTGCCATTGGAAACTGACCCCGGCAACGTTTAATGCTAGAACCCTAGCTAGTGAAGCTAGTTTAGCAGTGCTGTTAGAGGAACTAGAGGGCATGAAATGGGATGTCATAGGGCTTAGTGAGGTTAGGAGGCCGAATGAGGCATATACTGTACTGAAGGATGGGCATGTACTGTGTTATCAAGGTTTACCAGAGAGGCGACAACTAGGAGTAGGTTTCCTTGTCAATAAGTATATAACGGGCAATATAGACGAATTTTATAGTATTAATGAGAGGGTTGCAGGCATCGTAATTAGGCTTAATAAGCGGTATAAACTGAAGGTTGTACAGGCCTATGCACCTACATGTAGTTATGATGACCAGGCAGTTGAAAGCTTCTAAGAAGATGTAGAATCGGCAATGCGAAAAGTAAAGACGCAGTATAATGTACTAATGGGCGACTTCAATGCCAAGGTAGAGAAAAAGCAGGCAGCAGACAAGGCAGTAGGTGACTATGGCATTGGTTCTAGGAATAGCAGAGGGGAGTTACTAGTTGAGTTTGCAGAGAGCAATAACTTACGAATCATGAATACCCTCTTCAGCAAACGGAAGAACCGGAAATGGACATGGAAAAGTCCTAACGGAGAGACTAAAAATGAAATCGACTTCATAATGTGTTCAACCCCCCCATTATGCAAGATGTAGAGATAATCGGGAAAGTGCGATGCAGTGACCACAGGATGGTGAGGTCCCGAATTAGCCTAAATCTGCAGAAGGAATGCAACAGATTAGTAAGAAAGAAACCCATCAACGAATTAGCGGTGAGGGGGAGGGCAGAAGAGCTCAGGATCTCGCTACAGAATAGGTATTCAGCTCTAACTGAGGATGGCGACAATACCCCAGAGGTAAGGAACAATAATTTCAGAGATATCATTACTGAGTGCGCGGTAGAAGTAGACGGTAGGATAGTTAGAGAGGACACCGGTAAGCTGTCTAAGGAGACGAAAGATTTGATTAAGAAACGCCAGAGTATGAAAGCTTCCAATCCAACAGACCAGATCGAATTGGCCGAGATATCAAAGCTAATCAATAAGCGCAAGGTGGCCAATATAAGGAAGTATAACATGGAGAAAATTGAGCATGCTGTAAAGAACGGGGGAAGCCTTAAAGCGGTAAAGAAGAAATTGGGCATAGGCAAAAACCAGATGTATGCGATAAGGGACAAGGCGGACAACGTCATCACTAATATGGACAATATAGTCAAAGTAGCCGAGGAGTTCTATACAGATCTCTACAGTAGCCAAAGTAGTCAGGACCGTAATGAGATTGGCGGTAGGGAAAAACAGTCAGACATTCCACCAGTGATGAAGGACGAGGTCAAGAAAGCACTAGAAACTATGAAAAGGGAGAAATCAGCTGGAGAGGATCAGATAACTACAGATTTGCTGAAGGACGGGGGGGATATCGTGCTAGAAAAACTGGCCACCCTGTATACGCAGTGCCTGGTGTCATCGACGATACCGGAACCATGGAAGAATGCAAACATTATCCTCATTCACAAAAAAGGGGACTCTAAGGACCTTAAAAATTACAGACCAATCAGCTTACTCTCTGTTACGTATAAGGTATTTACTAAGGTAATCGCTAATAGAATCAGGACAACCTTAGACTGCAATCAAGCAAAGGATCAAGCAGGGTTTCGGAAACGGTACTCTACTATCAATCATATCCATACCATCAATCAGGTGATAGAAAAATGCTCGGAATATAACCAGCCCTTATACATAGCATTCATTGATTATGAAAAAGCATTTGACTCAGTTTAAACCTCGGCGGTGATGCAGGCATTGCAAAATCAGGGGGTAGACGAGCCGTACGTGAAAGTGCTGGAAGAAATATATAGTGGCTGCACAGCAACCATAGTTCTGCATAAAGAAAGTAACAAAATTCCTATAAAGAAAGGTGTTAGGCAAGGAGACACAATCTCCCCAGTACTATTCACAGCTTGTTTAGAGGAAGTATTCAGAGACTTGGAATGGAAGCAGTTAGGGATAAGGGTAGATGGAGAATACCTCAGTAATCTGCGATTTGCTGATGACATTGCCTTGCTAATCAACTCGGGGGATGAACTGCAAATAATGATTGATGACCTAGACAGGAAAAGTAGAAAGGTAGGCTTGAAAATCAATATGCAGAAGACTAAGGTAATGTTCAACAGCCTCGGTAAGGAACAGCAGCTTACATTAGGTAGCGAAATACTGGAAGTAGTAGGCGAATATGTCTACTTAGGACAGGTAGTAACCGCAGATCCGGACCATGAAAAGGAAATAACAAGAAGAATAAGATTGGGATGGAGCGCATTTGGCAAGCACTTGCAGATTATGACTAGCAGCTTACCGGTATCGCTCAAGAGGAAAGTATACAACAGTTGCATCTTGCCTGTACTCACCTATGGGGCTGAAACGTGGAGGCTAACCAAGAGAGTTCTACTTAAGTTGAGGACAACCCAGAGGACTAGGGAACAAAAAATGGTAGGGGTAACATTAAGAGATAGAAAGCGTGCAGAGTGGGTCAGAGAAATAACTCAAGTTACCGACATTCTAGTGGAAATTAAGAAGAAGAAATGGACATGGGCAGGACATGTAGTGTGAATAGAGGATAACCGATGGTCGCTGAGGGTAACAAACTGGATTCCAAGGGAAGGAAAGCGTAGCAGGGGGCGGCAGAAAGTTAGGTGGGCGGATGAGATTAAGAAGTTCGCAGGGGTCAAGTGGATGCAGCTAGCACAGAACCGGGTTAAGTGGAGAAATATGGGAAAGGCCTTCGCCCTGCATTGGGCATAATCAGGCTGATGATGATGATGAACTATGTCAATGATTAGTTGTTGCAGAGACCTTGCCAACACATGGATGGCTCCAGGTGCATTTAGACCCTATTTTACACTGCATAGTGAGGTGGTGCTGCGCACAAAAGCTGTTTGAAAACGCAGCGTGGTTTTTCGATTCACGGCATTAAAAACTTTTTCCGAATTTTCAAGGTCCTTTTTTAGGCACTGTATTCTCTATGCCCAAAATGCTGCCATGGTTTTAGATGTTCTTGTCTCCCTAATCAAAGATGTCAAAGGAGGGAGCGCCCAAAGTTTTCTTGGAATGCACATGCTTTCAGCATGACGTCCACAGCTCCTTGCTAGAAGCAGAGAGTGCACCAACATGTCACCGATAGAAAGGGAAGGGGACAGGTGTCAAGAGCGAGGGGTACTGGCTAATGAAACCTTGCTTAACGTTCATGCCCAGTCAAACTGACAAGGTGACGGAGGTCTTTAGACATACACGATACCCCGTCGCTGGCACCTGGTAAATGGATTCCACGTCCAAGGATAAAATGGTTGTAGTTGGTGCAGGACAAGGTTAACTGGAATTCAATGGGAGAGGCCTTAGCCCTGCCTGTAGCTGGTACCTGGTAAATGGGTGCCATGTCCAAGGATAAGATGGCTGCAGTTGGTGCAGGACAAGGTTAATTGGAGTTGAATGGGAGAGGCCTTAGCCCTACAGTGGGCATAGGCTGAAAATGATGTCATATGAATGCTACCATGAATACCACTGTGACAATACACAAATTAGGAATCTATCATTTTATTGCACCAGTAATAAAAGTGGTGCTTGATACAAGCATGTGCCTTATTCACAAGCTTTTTTCATAAAACATTTCTATGACACATTAAGTTGAACAAACAACTGGCATAACTGTACACACATTTTAGCAATTCTTTAACGAGTCTTTCAGCCTTTGTAGCAGCTGTGGCAATAAATCAATGTGTTTGTCTGCACATTTTATAACACATGCATCATACTGGCCCTTGAACTTCACAGCTTCTGCTTCTGTTGTCTTTGGGCTCAATTGGTCCTGCACATCATTCCCACATTGCACAACACACATTCGAATGCGTTCCTGGAATATAAAGAAAATGCACAAGGAACTTAGATAAAGGCACACAGCACTTGAAATGGCAAGTTATTGTATTGCTTTGCTCACTTCAATACTGCAGCCCACTATGTAACACATACTCATAGCTTTAGGGCAGCTAAAAAATTGTGGCCTCATGAAAAAAGCATTATACAGGGTATAATAACCAAATATGCAAAGCTTGCAGCTTGTTGGGTTTTGGCTTATTCGGCACTAGTACACTCCACATGAACACCTGACCTGATAATGCAAGAAAGCTCACAAAAAAATAACAAAAGAAGAACTGAACTCATGGCACCAACAGACCTGAAAGTTCCCAAGTTCACCTTCGACCTTACTCTGAGCTTTCTCAAGCGGTTCAGAGCAATTCATGACGCACGTACGGGCTCTTTCCATGGACAGGCTGGAGTCATCACAACATTTAACAGCACACCTGTGCACATTGCCCTGAAAGAAGTTCAGAAAGCATCAATCAAATATCTTAATTATGTACTCCTGGAAAAAGAAAAATGCACACCTCTGTGATATTGCATAAACCTAATCGTACGAGGCAACTGGTCAGCCATGCATTGACAATACAGCGGCACAAATATACATGTATCTAATCGCGCATTTTTGACAGCACCATATGTTGTTACAGGGCCCATGCAGAAACCAAAGTAGTGCAGCACTCGTGCGCTCACAATGTATCAACTACACTGTCCACTACCTGGCGCTGCCTGAAAGTGGTAGCAGCACCAAGGATGGAGCAAAACTGAGTAACCAACACACATCATGTGACCAGTGCAGCCAATAAGGCATTCAAACTTCTCAAGTTGCTGCCCTTAGTTGACCCATGACCTTATGAGCGGCTTCACTTTCAATGCTGCCATTATATCATGCACACCAAACGTCTTCCACTTGAGATGCTTTGCTCAGCACATGCACACACAGGCAATGATCGACCACGCAGGCCACCAGTATGCACTTGGCCAGCTGTTTTTAGTTTTAGTACCACCTTTTAATGTATGAGCTTTGGTACCCCATGTCGGAAACAATTTCCTGGCAGCATCAGTGCTACTGTTGGCATTGTCATCTGTTCGCAGCCTCCAAAAATCGTGAGCATGCCTAAGGCAGGCGGCAGTTGGCAGGTAACATGTCTGGGTTTTGATAGGTCCGTGCATTGTGATGTCACCAGACCACATGCCATGGTCGAGTTGGAAAGAGCTGCTAGCATGGGCAACTCCTTTCATGTGGAAGGTTGAGATGGAAATCAAACCCGTCGGGACCCTTAGTAGTTTCTTGATAATTCATTCTACCGGCCCATTTACTTACAGCATACCAACTGCCAGCTATGCAAGTAAAGAGTCACTAAATCGGAAAGAAAACAAGCCAGCAACAGCAAGTATTCACTGACAGGCGGGCAAAAATTCAGTTACCAAAATTCTACGGAGGTGTGTGCCTTCAAGTTCCTTGACCATGTTGTCAACGGCAGTTTGGACACGACGAGCAGCTTCTTCCGCCATTGAGTAACTTCGTTCTTCCCAAGCCTGCTACCACTTCTTCCAACTCACCTACAACACCTACACTGCAAAAATTGTTAGCAGCGTATTGCAGGTGCCTAGAAGTCGCGTTGAAAGCACTTACGGGCGCTCCGGTCAGGGGTGCACATGGGTTACACGCGGTGGTCGTTATCAGAACGGATTGTCTACTGTCTCTTTTAGCGTACATTTAGCCATAGAGTTCATTTAGCCGCCCGTAAATGCTATCCACCAATATGTGTTAAATATCATAGAGTTAATATACTGTTGACGTAATAACTTGTAAAGTTAATGTACAGTTTTAACTCTATTTACACCACTGAATAGTAAACACAACCATGCAGTCTTTGATATTTGACAATACAAGAAAAAAAAAATCTAAGGGCTTTCATATATTTACGCTTTTAATTAACTCTGACGGTTAGTTTTTTTTTTTTTTTTTTTTTTATTTGGGTAACCAAACAAAAGCTCAGCACACTAGTTTCTGTCGCGGAGGAATTGTGTGTGTCGGTTTGCGCGTTTACTTTGCTGTACATGGTACATCTTTGGGATGTAATAAAAGAACAAAGCACGGTGGCATGAAGCCTCATTTTGCAGTGTTTTATTGAAGAGCGATGGTTCTTCCTCTTGACTGCAATGCTATCATGTATCATGGTTATCATGCAGACGAAACTGGACGAAACCTTCCTGTGAGGAGCAGCACAACAATGCGCACAACCCGCTCCGCTGATTTATAGCTGATTTAACCGGCAGAAAGTGCGGCGCGGCTTGTTATGCATCATCATCATCAGTTGCTGAGCCAAGGCTGAGGGTGCGTTCCAATTCTTAGACGTCTACAGGTTCGCGTATTGGAACGCGTCCACCTGTTTACGCCTAGCGTCACCTCGCGGCATAAAGGTTGAACTAAACCGTTTTAACAACTATTATAACGCTGTTTTCTTTAAAGATTGACGACAATACAGGTGAAAATCACGTTTTTAACGGTTCGCCGATTTTTTGCAGCAACAATATTACATGTGTAATCGCCACAACGTAGATAGACTATTAATAGATAACTTGTAGCAGACAGACTTCTCACGCAATGAGCCCTGTCACGAATTGACGGAAGAGAACATTAGTCCGTTTTTCCTTTTTTATTACTTATGCTGATGTGTACATGCTTCTCAGATATCTCATTCACACAGCTGTAAGAATGAAAACATGCAAAATACTGTAAACTTGAGGGGATTACGGACGAAAGGTGATAACCGGCTACAGCAAACGAAAAACTGTGCCGTTACACCTGTTGTCTGTAGTCACTAGACGAGGAAACCAAAGACAACAACTCGTTTTAATAATGTACAGGCACAAAAAATCAATGCGCAACAAGTCGGCATCGTCAGGCGAGTTCGTTCTTCCGAGATTAACTGAAAATCCGCGGAAGAGTTTGTCACCGCTACTACAGCAAGATAGAAACACACACGTGCGCCGTACAGCAGCCGTCCTGACTCCCGGCGAGGTGCCCAGAAAGCGACGAGTTCGTCGATAACATCACGACTGAAGAAACTCGTCAAGTTAAAAAAGACCAACAGCATCCAACGCACGCTTTCCTCTTAAGCGCGGTAAAAGAATCTGCAGTGCTATGAATCTCACGACCATAAAGACAGCTAAATTAGCCTCTAGCTAGCGCATACATTGACGTAACAACTCACGTTTGAAAGATCGTTCATATGCATATCCTCCGGCGTTCGCAAAGAGCACGACCACCGTACAACTACTGCAACAACCGCAAGCACGACTCGCTCAGCGCGAAACGCGCTCTGTCCGCCATGTTTAGACAGCAAAGTAGTCTGCATCGATGTTGACTTCGGCGAAGCCGTCTTCGCGAGACTGCTTCGCGAAAATTGGAACGCGTCCCAAGATGGCGGCTGCTCGCGTAGCCGTCTAAGTAGACGTCTACGAGGGGGTATTGGAACGCACCCTATGCTCTGGGGCCAAATATGCTGATGAATTAAATTACTTATCAAAAAACACAGGTTGTAACATGCTACACTATGAGTGCCGTTTGCTTTCAACTAAGCCAGTGGTTGGCGCACAATATATATATTTTTTTTTAAGTCTGGCCCTCAAAGCCTCAAATATAAAAGTTGCTATATTTTACTTCAGTCTATATTTTTTTTATTTTATTGCATTGTTTTATTTTGAAGTATGCAAGGAAAACAAACCGACAAACGTCATTGTGGGGAAATGGGGGGGGGGGGGGGGGGAGGGGTTGTCCGGTTGTCCTGCCGGTGGCTGTTTCGGTTTTGTTGCATGACGCGCTCGTGGCTCGTGCTCTAGTTCCAATACTCTCGTCTTGCATGTTTGTTTCCGGGCAGAATACAGAATACCCATGGCACGGCTTAGGAAAAATTCTGAGCAGGCACCACTTGGAAAAGCAACGAGTGGTTGTGATAAAAGAGATGTTCCGACGGATTCGAGGGACCTACACAGTGCCGAACGGCGAGAAGAGTGCTTTAGAAAGGCTCACCTACAAGTTCACAATGCTGCAACGACACGTGCTCTGCTCAAGAACCAGTACTGGTTGACAAGAATTGTGTTTCTGCGTTCTCTTGGATTTGTTTATGGTGAGAGCAGTGTTTTAATGCAACAAAATGGCTGTGATTCATGGCTACAACTGCGTGACATTCGCCGAGAGAGAATACCAAGCGCGGTAATCTGAAGTACGCGGTGTTTTAGAATCATAAATTATATTTTCTTTTCTTTTTATTGAAAGTGACGTTTCAACATTTAACGTAAGTGCTGGTAATGCGATCCGGCTGTTCTCTTGCCGATGCCACGATCGCCAAGTCGCGTATTGTTAAGAGTGGCACTTGTTCAACTTCAAAATGCGAGCTGAATTGTGAACTACTGCCTGGGAATCTGTCGGCACCAGCCAAAGTAACGGATGCACTTGCCTTGAACTTCCTTGTGCTTGCACTTACGTGGTTGCGAAAGGCGAGTCTATGTAGATGCGCACGTCTTCACTACATATAATGCCGTATTGCTTAGAGCCTGTGTGGATTATTATGGTGCCAAACGGACGCAAAAATATAAGGGAGTAATTACTCATTGGCATCCACCCAAGCGCTGCCATACGGCTACAAAGGAAATGACGTTTTTAAGAACTTTGTAGCTGTATGGCTGCACTTGGGTGGATGTCAATGAGTAATTACTCCCAAATCTACTACATCTTGGGGGATTCCCCTAAATACTTGACCACGCAAAAATATGTGTCATTTTTATTTACTATACATTTTCTCTCATTTCAGCTGCTGCATTTCTTGTTGCTCTTAACCAGAACACATATTTGCTGGGTGAATATGGTCTACTCCCAGCAAGCAACTATCTAGAACGGGTAATTACTTCCTCTGTCTTCTTCTTGTTCAGAACCAGTGCTTGGTTTGGTTTGCTTAAAAGCTCTCAGGTTGCGTGTTGTGGAAATTTTTCTAAACTGACAATTTTTCTGAAATCTCATAGTTAGATGGTTTCCATCTCCTCATGATGAAAAGCTTGAAAGCAAGATGTACTTGACAACTATTTGAGAGTCTACTGCTGCCACAACTGACACTCGTTTTAAGTAACCCATGTTGCTTTTACTGTGAACTATAGTCACTTTGAAATGTGTGATTTCTCCCTCTTCACGTTCAGTTAAGAACTTTGTATCAAGGAAGTAATTATCTCATTGAAGGAAGTAATTATCTCATTTTAGGTTTCTAGAGCACTGTAGCAGTACAAAAAACTAGTGAAGTATATTATAATTTGAGATGTGCCAATACTCTCAGATAATTCACCTCGTCGGACTATTTCTGACTGTCTTCCCCTGCACTATAGACCTCATGCAAAAGTGCTGCCATCTAACGGCAGTCACGCGCGTTTCCGCCATGTTTGAGGGTAGTTGAACCAAGGAGCGGCAAGCGCCACTAGGTTAGGGCTCGTTATTGCCGATAATGCCAACATACTGTTGTGTCCCTTGATCTACGCAAAACTAAAATAAGGTTGTCGAAGAAAAGAAGCAGCAAGTTATTTCCATGTAATTTTTTTTTTTTCTTGTGGCTTTGTCCCATGGTTCTTGCACTGTAGGCGCACTTTAGCCCATTGGCACACCTAAATTGTAGAATGTATTTTATTTAGTCTGCTTTGAAAGATTTCAAATTCATACTCAGTGCCAAGGCAGACAAAATATATCGCCCGCAGTTTGTTATGTTTAAGGATTTTGCATGGCCTTTTCGCGTAAAATATCTGCAAGAGGTTGCTCTTGATTTCTTTATTGCGCCAACTCATCCCAGAATTTACTGCTTCATGCATGCAAGCTCTCCAGACATTTTTAACATATATGTATACGCCCAGGCATCCAGGTAGAAAACATTGCCGCACTTAAAAGGCGCCAGACTGCTGTCTTTAATTCGAACGCGAAATTTTATTTCCACAATACATCACTCGAATACGCGTTCACGCTTGACATTGCGTCTGGGTATAATGACAGACCTCAGCAATGCGACTACGCAGGCTAAGGTATGGATTCTGTATCAATAATGTATCTGCTAATGTATCCATTGTCACGGAATGGAGCCATGATGTGACGGTGACAGGAACTATCTGAGGAGGATCAGTGCGCGCGGAATCACCTCCTTAACCTGTTGTGTTTTGCCGCAAATTCATGTTGTTGGGAGTTGTTGTTTGGTTGTTTACACAGATACATCTGCCGCTAAAGGTCCAGAGAGGGCATGGGAACAGTAGTGTGCTTTATTGTGAATGCTTTCAGGTTCATCGCAGCGCAGTGTTTATTAGGCGCCGATCCTATATTAAAAAAAAAAGCAGTATTAAGCTCCTTCATTTACGCAAATTCGCACAATGTACTATGGAACACCAGCGATCAAGGCCTGGCACCGGGCGCAGTAACATAAGCTGAACCTGGCCTGCGCTAGATTCGAAAGCGTCTTGCAGCGGTTGATACAGTGTAATCACATTGCAGGCATGTTTTACATCCGGAAGCAGTATCAAACGCATTCGTGGACGCATATTTGAGCAGTGTATTAAGGTATCCGCAGGAGCAGAGAGGGAAATTAGAAGCGGCAACGTGGGTTTTGCCCTCTGTAGCTACTCTGATGTTGTCGTTCGCAAGAAGTTTTGGCAGCACAGTACCGCTTTGTGCAGTGAAATGGAAATGTAGGAATGTAAGCAGCGTGTACAAGTCTATTGTTCCGTCATTTTTTGCTCTAAATATGAGCAAATAACACGAAAGCTAAGGCACTAAACAGAAGCAGCTAGTGTGACCGCAGCAGCCACAGCAGTGTGGCCGACTCACTCAACATTTCAGCATGGCGTCTAATGGCGGGGTTCGTTGAAGGTCCAATAGATGGCAGCAATTTTGCATAAGGTCTATATATCTCCATATTTTGTGGAAATTTGTCTTTAAAACAAAAGACATGGGTGAGAATAGGAAGGGTGCTACCGATTCATCCAGCTGAATTGGCACCACAATCTGCCTTGTTGACTTGCCACAGAGGCTCAGTGGTTAGAGATTGATTGCTGATTGTAAGGACGCAGGTTTAATTCTGGCCACAATGGCTATGTTTTGATAAAAGCAAAACACTAGGTGCCCATGTACTGTGCGATGCCAGTCTATGTTAAACCCCAGGTGATTGAAATTTCTCCACCCGAGAACACGAAAACACAGCTACCCAAACTCCTTTGCAAGCGGCTGACGATTAAACCACTACCAAAGAATATGCACCCTTCTTACCACGAAGGAAGGAGGAAAGCTAGGGCAATAGCTCTACACGATAAATACGCAACGAGCGAAGGAGCTGTCTATGTTGACGCGGCAGAATACGCAACAAGAGGAGTGTTCGCACTGGCGGTGGTGGACGTGCACAGGCGGCTGCAGGCATCAGGGTCGGTAGTGACAAAATTTTCGGAAACCGCGCAAGAGGCAGCTGTGGCACTAGCCATAGCTAGCACCGACGCGGATACAATCTTCTTCGATTCTAAATTTGCTGTCCATAGCTTTGCAGGGGGCAGAATCTCAACTGCAGCACAGAAAATACTGAAACTGACCAGGCAACCATACAGAGAAATTGAGGTGATATGGATGCCGGTTCACTCGGGGAATTCGGGAAATGAGGCGGCCCACAACATGGCACGAGGTTTCATCAACCGAGTCGGTGGGTCCTTTGTATCCATGGGTTACTCCAAGGAGGGGCTGGCATCTTTTCACGATATCACGATACAAGTACTTCGGCGTGACCATCACTTCAAATCTTAGCTGGGCAAAACATATTGACAACATTGTCGCGAAGGGAAACAAGCGATTAGGCTACATTAGACGCCTCCTAAAACAGGCTTCTACGGACACAAAACTGACAGCGTACAAGATGCTTGTACGGCCTTTACTTGATTACGCATGCGAAATGTGGGACCCATATCACAAAAAGTCTGTCTCTAAGCTTGAGCAGATACAGAGACGGGCGTTACGGTTCATTTTCTCCCGGTATCGACGATTGGATTCAGTGACCCCTCTTTATGCTCAAGCCGATGTGTCTCTTCTTTCCCACAGACGAAAAGAAAAAAGACTAACTTTGTTTTATTGTGTAATAAATGGTTTAGTCCTGGTTAAGAATGAACAATACATAAAAAAAGCAAAGACGCGCGTCACTAGTAATAAGCGTAATAAACACGTCCAGGTAGAAAAATTTTTTAAGGACTGTTTTAAATACTCTTTTTTTCCTGCCACATCATCCGACTGGAACAGCCTTCCTAACCACGTTGTGAATGCTCAATCCCGAGAGCAATTTGCTACCCTTATATGCAAATATTTAACGCAGGAGTGCACATAATTTGTACATTACATTGACTGTATTAACTGTGTTTTATTGACTGTACTTGTTGTTTTATCGTACTGGCCTGCGTTTATAAATTTTGATGTCAAACCCACTCCTATCTTAGTCCAGATGGACTGACAGTATGTACAAATAAATAAATAAATAAATAAATAAATAAATAAATAAATAAATAAATAAATCACAAGTCATTACAGATTGGAACAGCACAAATTTCCACCAGCTGACAAAACATTGGATAAGGCACAGGAGACCGCTTGGAGGAGACTCCAGACGAGATCCTTTCTTAGCCCTTACCTATTAGCAAAAATGTACCCGGATGACTTTAACCCCGCGTGCAGGTTCTGTGGCGAAACAGCCACGTATGATCACATACTATGGCAATGTAAAGAAGAACCTCCACCGGAAGATCTAGTACAAATTCCTTCTCTTGAGCGATGGGAGGCCGTTCTGGTCAGCTCGGACCCGGGCATTCAAGCCTTGGCCAACGAGTGGGCCACTAAGGTCGCCGCCAGCCATGGACTGGAGGCCATCTAGAGCGGACCGTCTGCATCTGCGTTTTGACGAAATAAATGTTTTCCAATCCAATCGAGACCTGCACTATGGTGTCCTGTGTAACCAATATGCCACTTTGGGGCATTAAAAGACTATAGACACCTAATTTTTGGGTTCGTGTTTTATCATTTATAATGATGCCTAGGACATAACTATACACAGATCACGAAGTCTCATTCGCCTACGACTGCTGAATAATTTATAATCGAATTTTATTTCTCACCTGTTTCGGTTTCAACAGCCAAGCATTGGCTGCGACATCACAGTCAAGTCTAGGTCACGCGAGGGATGAAAATACAGTGATATAATCATTGCTGTGTCATTTGAATTCACTACAATGACATAGCCAGCCTGCCTCAAGAACAGGAATCGCTAGAAGTGAAGAATGAGCGATTATATCGCTGTTTTTTCATGCAGCGCATCAAGACATGATTGTGACGTCACAGCCATCTCTCGGCTGTCGAAACAGAAACTGGTGAGAAAAGAAAATTCAATTACAAATTATTTAGGGGGCGTAGGCGAAAACTGCGTGCAGATTGATATACAGGAAAGACTTAAGCATCATTAAGAAGAAAAATGCCACCAAAATTTGGTGTATACCCCTGTATAAACACTACCAAAAATTCTGCTTTGTTAAAAACTGCATTTTTCCTATCCTTCAAAGGCACTCGATTCTTTTTTTGCAGCCTTCTTGTGTATTTTATCAAGCAACATGTGGAACTGAATTATGCTTAAATTGTGTATTTCCACATTTTGTAGAAGTGTTAGTACATGGCTAGCTGTGAAGTGCAAATGTGCAAGCACAATATACTTTTTATTTGCTTCCATGTACAGATGCATTTCTTCCTGCATTACTTTAATATTATTAAGATATTTTATTCTTGAAAATGATCCTAATCGTATGGCCATAGAGAATTGTTCAACCAAAATCTGCAGGCATATTTTATGATTGGCATGCCATTCATGTTGAGCTTTACTTAAGCTTTAAAAATGTGGCATAATCACACTGGTGTTCAGAAATTGGCTGTAATTGCCTTTACCGTTAGCCCACTGCCGTGGCTCAATGGCTTTGGCGTTCAACTGCTGAACCCAAGGCCATGGGACAATCTTGGCCACAGCAGCTATAATACTATAGAAGCAAAATGCAAAAACACCCCCGTGCCTGAAACGATAGAAAGAATATGGAGCTCTCCACTATTTTGTTCCTCATAGCCCAACCCACATGCAGTTTCAGAACTCTAAACCCCATGTATCAATTCATTAGGATGGCTTACCAATGAATTCGTCTCAAATAGTGCATTGAATGTCACTGCACTTCACACTCTGCCAACTTCTTGTTGAGCAGCTTACATATTTGCACTAGAGGCATGTAAATTTTGTACCAAAAGTGTAGATATACTTTTCTGACTGCATTTTTTTTTTTCCAGATTACTGACATGAACAAAGGCCTCCACATTGAGACAGTGCTGAGAGTTCCAACATTAATGTGGCTCTACAAATATATCAGTGTAGACACCCTGCTTGATTGTATAGCATCTGTGGGCACTGTCTTGGCTGTTGGCATTGCAGCAACAGGAGCAGCAAATGCAGTCTCCCTGTTCCTTTTGTGGATTCTGTACCACTCTCTTGTGAACATAGGACAGCTATGGTAAAATTTCACTTCTTATACAATTGATGCATTGTTGACAGTGCTTAAGAACTTTATTGAGCTTGTAATATCTTTGAACGATTTATAATAACCATCTGCCGAGGGAAACTTTTTGTTACCTTCAGACATTGGTCCAAATGGGACAGTGTTGTCGGTCTGCTGATAGTCATTTTAAATGAGGAACCAAAGGCCTCCACATTGAGACAGTGCTGAGAGTTCCAACATTAATGTGGCTCTACAAATATATCAGTGTAGACACCCTGCTTGATTGTATAGCATCTGTGGGCACTGTCTTGGCTGTTGGCATTGCAGCAACAGGAGCAGCAAATGCAGTCTCCCTGTTCCTTTTGTGGATTCTGTACCACTCTCTTGTGAACATAGGACAGCTATGGTAAAATTTCACTTCTTATACAATTGATGCATTGTTGACAGTGCTTAAGAACTTTATTGAGCTTGTAATATCTTTGAACGATTTATAATAACCATCTGCCGAGGGAAACTTTTTGTTACCTTCAGACATTGGTCCAAATGGGACAGTGTTGTCGGTCTGCTGATAGTCATTTTAAATGAGGAACCATTCCCTTAACCCTTTGACTGTCGAATATTTCAAAAAAAATTCACCCCCAGTGTCAAAGTTTTTTATTGCCGATTTCAAACAAACAACAGTCATACGACAAAAACACCGTGCGACGGAATGCGGCCGCAGTGCCCATACGGCAAAAGCAATCAAAGGGTTAAATGCTGGCCTGCTTGTCTTTGCTACTTGCTTTAAAAAGGGATATCTTGGTTCCCACTGGATGCTCTTTGATAGAAACTGCAGTTGAAGCAGGTATACTGAATGAGCCTTGTAGTACCACATCTAGGAGTCGCAAGACAAATTAAGGTAAGGTCAGAGGCTTGCTGCCTCCTGCTTTTCAATTCAGACCTCCCTCAAAATGATAATTCATGAACACAAGTTGTCATTTTGAACATCAAGTTTTGTCATGCGTTAAAATATTCTCAAAATTTTCTGCAGTTCACCTATTTTTTTCCCTTTTCATTTCGTGCTTCAAGGTACTCGTTTGGTAAGTATTGATGCATTCTATCAAGCAGTGTAGTAACGCACTTATCTGTGGAAGATTCACAGTGAACTTCAGTGCTAATCCTGACATGTTGGTTTCTGGGACAAAGGTTGGGAGTCCCAGCTTCTTGAAACAGGCTTCTTGGCAATTTTCTTCTGCCCTATCTTGACATGGAAGCAGCTGCCCACTGAAACACCTCCGTCATCAGTTGTCGTCTGGGGCTATCGATGGCTTCTTTTCCGCATCATGCTTGGGGCTGTGAGTAGCCTGTGGATGCTGTTTTATTTTTTATTTATTTATGGTGTGTGTGAGGGAGGGAGGGAGAGATGGCGCCTCTGTATTTGGCCAAATTCGCAAAATTATGGAGCACAAAATGCAGGTGATCAGTGTTTCTGTTACCTGCTATGAAAAGATTACACCATAAAGAATATTCAGTGTTACCCTCTGCAGTGTCAGATAGGTCTTATGTAGTGATCATGCTGAATATATGGTTCTTCAACTTGAATGATTCTTCTAGTAATTAAATTATATAAAAAATATGGCTTCTTCGAGCAGCTTCACTGTGTGCATAATTTACTTACACCCGGTTTTGACCTTTCTTTTTCTTTTTCTTTTTTTTTTTACTGGGTCTGCGAATACGGAATTTATTAGAAAAAAGGTATCACTAGGGTTTTGATGGTGGGATCAACGTCTGCAATCGACACATTTGTGCTGCTGTTCTTTGTCCTCATGCAGGGCTTGATCAAAGTGCGAGGTGACAAGTGCTGGTGGGAGCTGACATGCATGATGTATCATTATGAGGTATGATTCTTGCAGAGTGCCACTTTATTTGGAGATTCTAAAAGATAAATGTAAGACCCTACCTACCATTCTACATAATTTTTAAAATTTGCTTCCTATGCAGCTTCTTTTCTGCCATACAGGCTGAGGGAAATGGCAGGAAAACAAATTTCAGAGTTGAAGGGAAGCCTCAGTCTGCTAGTGAACATTTCGACGAGAGGACTTACCTCTGCCTGGGCAGATTGCGCTTGATTGACGGGTGTTAAATAGGGCATTGCTCTGAGGAGGCGGCTCTGGTGGCTGGGAGCAGGATGTCTTAGCCATACTCTTTGTAATGTCTGAAATTTGTGGATTTCTGATCCACAAATTCTAAAACCTAGTTTTCACCTCTTTTCATCTTGCTCTCTCATCTTTTTTTCACTTTCCTGTATTTGGTTCTGCTGCGCTGCTTTGTCATTGTTCCTGTTCAAGTCTATCCAAATTTCCCGCTCCATGGCATCTGTCGCAACCACAATGCCTGGAAAACAGATTTTCGAGTTTGCCTTTCCTATCTCGCCGCCCTTCCCCCATTGCATCCTCTTCCTCGGCACCAGTGCTTCCTCCTCGAAGTAAAACCTCTATCTGGCCGTTGCTAATGATGAATGCATTATTCTTTACTTTAGTTTGTTCATTGGTGCATTGCTGCACACAATAAAGGTGAATACAATAGAACTAGTACAGAAGGAGGTCCTATAGTTGCAGGACCTCCTTATAAACTAGATACATCGGTCAAGGTCAATAAACAGGTCAAGTTTGTTTGCCTACTCATTTCTACTTTCATGCACAGTTACATTTTAACCATGCATCATCCATTGTTAAGATTTTTCTATGCTAGAATTTTGTATTTTGGGTATTGAGGTTTATAAGTATTATCAATAACAGGTTATTCAAGCACGCACGTAGCACCTGACAGGGATTGTAACCGGTGATATGTGTTCACATTGCATGTAAAACAAAATTGTAGTTCAGTAAACTGTAGCAAAGGATGCTGACTGGTGTCATATGATTTGCCTTCAGCTGAAGCACAGAACTGTTATTCAAGCACACACATAGCGCCTGACAAAGGTTGTAACTGGTGACATGCGTTCACATTGCATTTAAAACAAAATTATGGTCCACCAAATGTTTGCAAAAGATGCTGACTAGCGCCATATGATTTGCGTTCAGCTGAAGCAAAGAACAGTAATTCAAGGGCGCCCTTAGCACCTGACAGGGATTGTAATTTGTTATGTGCATTCGCATTGCATGTAAACCAAAAGTTTAGTCCACCAAAATTGCTGCAAAGGATGCCGACTGGTGTCATGTGATTTGGGTATCTTACCATTCCCTGATTTTGCTGTTTAAGCAAAATAAGCTGCTACTTCTGCATCTTTGCTGTAATTTTGCTCAAAAATGAGGTGGTCGTAATGTTGATGCTGGCTATATTTCTAGTTTGGTGTTTCCAATATGACCAGCAGAAAAGTTTTCTTGTGGGTAGTGCCTAGTTATTCTGCATTATTCTTTTTTTTTTTTTTTTTTTCAGACCCAGCCTGTGCCTAATCCACTCAGCTACTACCTTCATCAAACCCCTCCATTTGTGCACATGCTAGAAGTCGTTGGAAACCATATCATTGAGCTGATTGTTCCATGGTTCATGTTCTTGACCAGGCCGTTCAGAATTTCTTGTGGAATCATTCAGATATCATTCCAGGTGAGAAACCCTTTGCTACAGTGCCACTTATCAATAAAATTCTAATTCTGTGCTTTCTGCTTGGCAGATAATTCTGATTTTGAGTGGGAATCTTAGTTTCCTCAACTGGCTGACAATCCTGCCATCAATACCTTACTTCGATGATGCTGCATTGATGTGGATGTTCAGCAAAAGGACTTCAAATCAGGTGGCATTGCTTGCAAAGGATGCAAAGGAAGGAAAGTTGCAGCCAAGTATGTTGTTCTCTTTTCTGCTGTGTATACATTTTGCATAGGTAAGGTCAAACAGCACCTTCCTTCCTTGCACTCATGAGGCTGCTGTTAGTGCAGTCCATCTCCCATAACAGAAATGCAGTGACTCACTGTTAAGAAGTAAATTTCCAGAAGATTCAGGGGTCGGTCTCATGTAGAATTCTTCACTAATTTACCACTAAATGCGGTTGTGTCTGATTATGGAAAAGCATGGGGAAGGCTTTTAGTGTCAGACCGACGCATTATAAAGTAGGCTGTGAAAAACACATTTATTAATGCGAAAGCATTACTTCGCTATGTTCACAGTTTCTGTCCGCAGAACGTGTCCGCAGCAGCTATGAGTAATTGAAAAGTGGTGGATGTTAATGAGTGGTGTCAATTGATAGAGGGTAACATAATGTTGTGTCTGAAAAAATAATTAGGCCAGTAAGTTGATTAGGTAATTAATTACAATAACTGGTTCACAGGAAAGGAAAGGTGCAGTATCTGCCAAACTTGTTTTGTGGACACCTGGACCGCACTGTAAGGGGAGGAAGGAAGGTGGGAGTGAAAGTACCAAAGACTAAAATAGGTAAACAAGAAGTGAATTAATGTGACGTATAGGATGTGACGTCATGCAGCCGGAAGTAGAGCCGAAAAAGTGCATAGGAAGGGATTGGCGCACAATTTTAAAGTAGCAAACACTAAAATGGGTAAACAAAAAGTGAATTAAGCAACTAGAAGTAACCAGAAGCAACCAACAGCAGCATCCGTGCTTTCACATTACTCCAATGCAGAGTCTGCTGTGCTCTTTCATTTTTACCAGTTGTTTTTTAGGGTAATTAGGTTATGGTTTCAAAATAATTGTATTTGTTTCACTGACAAGACTGCAGTCAAGAGCTGTGATTAAGTTTAAACTTGACTGTTTTTATTTGCAGGCAAACCAAGAAAAGCAACAAATATGGCCCTTGCTCTTTGCCTTGGCTTTCTAAGCATACCTGTTGTGGGCAATCTTTTTTCACCACATCAGCAGATGAACACATCATTTGAGCCCCTGCGTTTAGTTAACACCTATGGAGCATTTGGAAGGTATAGACCTTGCTGTGCTATTGTGCATGTTACAGCTGCATTTAGGGCTCCTAGGTGATCAGGATCACATAGTTTATTAAACTGTTCTGTTCAAATTGTTGGATACAACTCGAGAGTGCAGTGACAAATATCCCAGCCATTAATGTGGACCATGACTGTCATGGCGTCACAGTTAATCCCGTTTCAGCAGGCACGCTTGCTATTCACCTGCGATTTCACACTAAGGGAACCGATGCAACGTCATAAGCGCCGATCTACGCCTTTGTCAGGAGGGCTTCCTTTTGGGGGGAATGCACCACTGCATTCTTGAGTTGTACAAGATTATCTATGGTCTGGAATAAGTGAAATATGTTCACATTGAAATACAAATATTTCTTGCTTTCATTCTTTATTGTTTTAGAGCGAAATCTTTATAGGATTGGTGCGGCCATGCAGCTCTGCCCTTGTGACTTGAGTCGCTTTGGGACGTAAGACCCTATAGCTAAACAAGCATATGTTCTCTGTACTTAGCTGCAAACCTATTTTTGTGCTATTATGTTCAGGATTGTATCATTTCATTTTAATTTTGTAGAATAGCGCAAATTAACTCTTCAGGACTGCCAAATAGGAAATTTATCATATAGTATGGCCTATGGTTTTTGATGCACTGCCAAAAAAAAATTTCCGCGTGATGAAATATGCAGCCGGATTTAGTCATATTATGACAACTATAGCTTCAGTTTCTACATAGTTCTTTTTTCTCGGCAGCTGGCGGCTTAAAAAAAAAATAATAATAATGTTCAGAGCAGAGTGCTCTCAAATGTCAACAAAAATGGTGTCAAGCTTGTGCCAGGTCACATTACAAATTTGACAGCTTTCCTGTGATTTCACTGCTTCTAGTGTAAATTTTTTTTTATGACAGCAGTAACAGAGAGTATGAAGCTTTGCGAGCTCCAATTTCAGCTCAGATGATAAATCAGGCAAATATTAGCCGGGAACTTTAACTAGGGTCTCTGTGAAAGTATGCTTTCAACTTTAGCTTATTCTTAAGCAGTTCTGCATCGTCACTGTGCATACCAACCGTCTTATTTCTGTTGACTATAGTTTCAGCAACCCATGCTGACGTTTCAGCAATAAGGAAAGTTCAGACACTTTGGGTGGCTCCCCCAGAGCTTCAGCAAGTGCGAAGTTCTTTCAGCAGCATTGTGATGGGTTTGAGCACCTAGTTCTCAGAGAACAGCTCCTAGAGCAGATTCTCAATTATGACGGCAATCTATATTGCACTCCGCTATTCCCTACAAAGCATGCCACAAAACTTGGCAGGTGTAAACCACAAAAAGCTTGAAAACCCAAAAATTCGAAGCTATGCAATGAGCAAATGACCAAGATTAAAAGTGATGTTATTTTAGCAATGTTGTTTTGAGGATGGCACACCTTCAAAATGGACATCACCACGTAACATGATGGTTCCTTGGTGATTCAGCTTCACTGCATGTTGATAGTGCGGTTGGGAGAATAGATACGTGAGGCTTCAAATAACCACTGCAGTAGCTGAATTGTATGAATTTTGTATGCGTCTGAAATACCATCTAAATAACTACATTTCGGTATATATATTTTGCAGCAGAATCATGCAAATATTTCATTTAATGAAATTTTGTTTCCAAGATTCTTCAGAGTTGCCTGTTTTAGTCCATGGTCCTGAAGGACTTAACATCAAACAAGGAAAATTGCACATACATAAGAATATTTTCAAAAATAAGAAAAGAGGCATCATCCCACCTTTTGCAATTAATAATAATAATAATTGGTTCATTGGAAAAGAAAGGCACAGTATCTGTCACACTTATTCTATGTACACCTGAACTGTGTCATAAGGGAAAAGAGGAAGGTGGGAGTGAAAGCGGAAAGAGAAAAAGTTGTGCCCTAGTGGAGGGCTTGGGAGTAATTTTGATCACCTGGGGGTCTTTAACGTGTACTGGCATCACACAGCACACGGGCGCCACTTCGTTTCGCCTCCATATATTCTGAAATTTTATTATTGCCATTTCTTAATTTTGTATGCCTGCTTCTTCAACATTTTGTAAACATTTTGGAACTGAAATATTTTTTCATGTTATTTATAAGTGTATGGAAGAGCATTTAAATGACCCCCACGGTGGTGCAGTGGTTAGTGCGGCACTCGACTGCAGTGCCCAAGTATGTGGGATCAAATTTCAAGTGCGGCAGCCGCTTTTCTTTGTGCTGAGTGATGTCAGTACTCATTCCAGCCACAAGTGGTTGACATTTCTGGAACCCTCCTCCACGGCATCTCTCATAGCCTGAGTCGTTTTGAGACGTTAAATACCATAAACCATGCCAAACCATTTTAGATGTAGCTACATTTCAGTTTAATTTTGTAACCCTTATAAGAACATAGTTTTTGTTTTGTGTTGCTGGATGATCAGCAGTGGCTTTTTCGCAAAGCACTGGCCACAGTGTCAGCACTGCAAAGTGTCATCACTGTGAGCTCCGATGCTCCAGTCTGTCCCTGCGAAATATTTGGAGTGCGCGATCACGTCCACGGAGTGGCATGCGGAGGTGCACCTAGTTCGTCTCTCTTTTTGACACCTGGCACGAAGTGACGCTCAACTCGCACTTCGCGGCAAGCTGTCGGTATGCTAGCGGGCAACCTATCACTGCAGAAAGTAGGCCACAAGCATGGGCACACAGTACTCATGTTTCTGGGTTGCATTTGAGCTCATCAGTTGACATGTTTTACATACCGAACTATTTCAAAATACCCTTTGACTTTGATACAGCCGGGATTGATTGACTGTATGAGGTATTTCTATAAAGTCATCGGTACAGAGGTATGGGTCCATGCCACGTATGAGGCCTTTTTTTTTTAAGTCATTGGTACAAATTTGAAGCGTTTTTTTCTGCAAGGCCAGTCGTCAAAATGGCTTGAAGGTGATGGCATTCAATTTATGGGGTCATTCTGAGTGCAGCTTTACCGTTTATATGCGTATGAGAGGTGCATACAGCTTGCACCTTATAAAGAGTTAATTGTGTACATGGTCTTGCACTCTCCTGAGCTCCTCAGCCTCTTTAGCTGTAGAATACTACTGGGGGAGTGTAATGTATTGAAGCTTTAGCACCTGGCCCTGTCTCTCCTGTCCTGTGTTGTCTTGTGTTATATGCATATTTAACATAATTGTGCCAACGTCTTCATTTTTCTAAGTTGTTAAACAAGTAGTCAGTATAGAGTAAGACAGCTGGTCTGTCAATTATTTGTTTATATGCCATACTTTATCCAATTGTTGTTCTACATGCAGGAACCTATATGTTAATCTAAAATTAAAAGGAGCCATGATGTACTTAAAAGCTGAATTGCTCCATTTGCTTTTTTTGTTTTTTTTTTGTTCTGTTCTGAATTTCCATCTAGCATTACCAAAAGAAGAGCCGAGGTCGTAATTCAAGGAACACACAGTGGGGACCCTCACAATAGAAGTGCTGTATGGGAAGAGTATGAATTCTTCTGCAAGCCTGGCAATGTGTCAAGGCGGCCCTGTGTTATCAGCCCATACCACTACAGGCTTGACTGGCTGATGTGGTTTGCTGCCTTTCAGGTATATCTTCTGGCCTTGTTACATGCCGAATTGCAGCTGTGTGTGATTACATTTTTCTTTGTGTTTTCAGGATTATCAAAACCACCCATGGCTCTTCCACTTTGTTTCAAAGCTGTTGGTCAATGACAAAAATGTGTCTAAAATTATCTCGAAAAATCCCTTTATGGACAGAGAACCACCAAGGCAAGTAATGGCAGTTGGTAATCATGTGTGAATTCTTTTCTCGTGTAAAATTTTCTTATAATGAAAATAATATGATTAGTTTAGAACTGTTGCTATGTTTTTCAGAAAACTTCATGTAGTATTGGTGCCAAAATTGAACTTGTTCATGCATGAGAGAATTTTGCTTCAGAGAAAGAAAAAAAGCCAAATGTTGATGCGCTGTGCTAGTGAAAATTTAAATTTACCGATGTGCAGATATTCAATACGAATCGAATGTGTTTGTTATTCGATTCATATTTGTATTCTAAAAACTGATATTAGGAATTTTCGAATATTTCAAAATTGCTGAAACTGAAAATTTTCAAATTGACCGCAGTTTCACCATGCTGCACTGTTCACCGCACTGCTTGACCTCGTGGACTTTACAGTGAAGCATATTTAAAACGCTACGGGGCCGTTTTGTGGAGAGGGACCTTCTCTTTTAAGAAGATAGCCTTCCCAACAGTGCGTGCAATGTGAAACACTTGTCAAAATAGGGGGAAGGTGTCATTCTCACATTGGTTTCATCTCGGATGCACACAACCATCATTCAGGTGTTCATCAACATTACTGTGATGCAAATGGTCATTTGAATGGCAGAATCAGTGAGAGTTTACTGTATTCAGCAGCAATCTGACAGCTCCACCCGATTTCATGCAAGTCCGTCCTGTACAAAAAACTGGTATACGGAATCTTGTATAATATTTATACTGGATTTTTCTGTAGGTTAAACACTTCTGTGCAATTTTAGTTAATTTTTTTATTTGCAATTATCATGTTGATTATGAAATAAACAAGACAAACAATGTTTGCCATTTTTATTTTTTAATTATCTTTTTTTTTTTTTTCAGACCAGATATTCAATAATCAAAGGCATTTTTTTTTTCTTATATTCATATTTGATTTATATTAGGAAACTTTAGTATTCACACATCCTTACTCTTATTACATAATTTGGAGCTACAGTTAAACCACAGCAATTTTTAAAGATTAAAGACTGTAGCAGTGGCACTTGCTTTTTTTAAAAACAGCATGCACTGTAATAAGAATTGGAGGGCCTTTTTTTTTTTTCTTTTTTTTCTTTTTCTTTTTTTTATTCAGAGTAGTAGAAAGACAGAGAGCAGATGCACGTATTTGCAATGACATCTGTAATAAAACATTAACCATTGCTAGGAATAAAGGACATTTTTTTCTTGTTTTGTTTAGGAGCGACAGAAAATGCACATACATGCAGCTAAATCATCTGTTATGCATGAAGAAAAGAAAACCACATTACTGAAGTAAACTGCTTGAAAGTTAAATGTGCATTTGAAAGAAAGAAAGTGGATGTGAAAAGCCTATTAGTAAGGGCCAGATTGCTGGGCACTAGAATGTATATTGTCGGCACCAAATGGGGGGAAAAAAGGCACTATGGGCACTGTGCAGAAACGCAGAAGGCAGCAAACTCAGTGAACAGGCAGCACCACGAGTAAGCGCCGGAGGAGATTTTCTGGGAGAGTTGCAGCTGCCTGGGCAGGGAGCGCAATTGAATTGGGTGGCTATGGGAAAGTAATCAGGGTCTGTGCAGCGGAATGATGTCGGTTTTGGCTAGCCAAAGTGATCTAATGAAGAATAAACAATGCGGGAGCCACAAGGCGCAAGACAGAGTGACACGGACGAGCTCAAGCTCTTTTCAAGGCCACAAACACGAGAAACGGAAGATGACAGCAGGAGAAGGGTGCGCAATTGGGAAAGACAGAGCAAAAGAACGAATGAAAGGGGTTAAAAAATATGAGGAAAGAAAAGTAAAAAAAAAAACACAACATTTGTGGTGGACATGTATCTCTCCCTCCACACGTGGTACAACTTCACACAAAGCCAGCCTCGAACGCTTCGACCAGGAACTGCCTGAGGAAGTATTCCTAGGCGAAAAAAAAAAAGAATGCTGCGGGGAAGTTGGTGGTAGTGAAGGAAGGTACAGGTGTGGAAGAAGAGTAGGAATGAATGGAGCAGAAGTTGAAAAGAGTAAAAGGAAGGCTGAAAAAAAAAAAAAAAAAAGTGACAGAAATACGAAAAGCCTGTAAACTCAAGATGACTGCGGCTTGACTAAGGCAACTGTGACGCAATAGAATAGGGAACAAGCGAAGGCTGGTGAAAAAAAGGAATGAGCTGAGAGATAAAAAAATAGTGAGGGAAAGCACTATAAAAAAAAAAGAGATATGTTCATGAGCCTATATGACAAAAGAAAAAACAGCAAAGTTTTGATAACTGTCTGCATTATACTGATGCTAATAAATAAAGGTTGTAGAATAATCAACTGCACCCACAAGCGCGCCACTGGGCTCGCACTGTGATCCTAGTGCAGGCATTTTCATTCTGGCAGGCGTGCCAGTTAATTGGCACCAGATAATTTGCCTGATTTGTTTTTTCTTGGCTTAAGAAGAATTATAAATTGAGCAGATACTAGTGTGCCCTCTTTCAGGAAAAGTGCCTTGCGGCAAATTCAGATATGATTGCCGTCGGGACGGCAGCGATCCAACGTTAGCATCGCTTTGCTTCATGAAGCCTGTTTGGGGAAGCGAAAAACATTGTACCTGGCGAGTGAAAATGTGTGCGATTGCCAACTGCAACCCGGTAATCCATTTGTGACCACAGAATGCCACGAATACAAAGAAGCAATGAGGAATGCGACCCACGTTCAGGTAGCTTTGCAGCGTCTCTGCGGCGCTGCTGGGCACGTGCATCCGGGACAGTCCGTCCTTTCTGCCGCAAGGGTTGCGCGCATTATGGCCCGAGTTACTCCTGCACGATGCCCATAAGTTTTAGCAGAAATGCAAATTATTATGATAAAATGGCAAAAGGGTGGTTTGGTGCCATAATAGAAGCGTATACTTTAAGCACAGCATTTTTGAGGCTGTCCTGCAGTTCAGTAGGGTACAAGGATTGCCTGAAGAAATCTCTGAAAGCAATGGCATTGCCAGTTCTTTTATGAGAACGTGTAACAAGCCTGGCAGCGGGTGATAAAATCCTTGAACAGTTGTTGAAAACTCTTCAAGTTCTTATTAAAAGGTGAGCTGTTCTATGTTGAGAACGATAAAATAGGTCTGTCATGCTGAAAAGTTACGAGCAAACAATGAATGGGCTAACGCGAGGCTGTTTATTTAGAAGTTAATGCAATTGTGATTAATTTAAAAGCAACAGGCATATCACGTCAAATTTTTATTCATAGTTAATCTATTTTGCACATAAACAGTGCTTAGCCATTTATTACAAATATGCAGCCACTATTCTAGGCATCTTTTTTTACTTAGTGTCTCAAGCCACACTGCCTTCTAATAGTGCTTGCATTTAGAAGGGTAGGTCTGCTCGAGATTGCATACATCTGCTCCCAGCTAATCGTGAAAACTGTGAAAGTTGTAGCGCATGGCACCATCTCCCGGTTGATGGGCTTAAGCTGTACCTTTTCTAGCTAAGAATGAACTTGTAAGCTGAAAAGGGACACCTGGCACCGGCCGGTGTTGTGAGAACGTGCTCTAGAAGTCCGATGGCTACACTCTTTCGTATCCTAGAATGTTAGCCAGCAAGTACTCGCAAAACTTCTGTAAGGACTAAAAACCTCTGGTTCTTTTCCAAGACGGACTGCAACTTTGTGGGAATTTTTTCTTCAGCTTGTCGGTAAAGAACAGCAGCAATTTGTTAATGCACATTCTGGACTAGTCCGATGTTGGCTGTAAGGTTTTCACCTGAAGGTTCTGCTTTCTTTATAATGCCTGCTATAAAAGCAAATTTGGCTCACAAGCATATGAGATCACCTTGGAGGCAGAGTTGTATGTAACGTTACAAGTAATCAATGACTTGTAATCAATTACATGTTCTTGTGATTTTGTAGTTAATCAGTTAATTTTTGAAATTGCAGCATTCTGAATAATTCAGTTTCTTCAAATGAATAGATATATTGGAGCAGTCAGTTACCTTTCTTTTTTTTTTTTTCTCAAGAACAAGTTGTCATCAATGATACAGCTCTAAGAACCTTGACTTGGCAGTAACCGCTGCTGCTGGCAGAAATGTTTCCTTCATTAAAAGAGTGGCAGTGAACCGAATTGGGAGAAGCATCACACACAGTCATATTTGTGTCACACCCTGGTCACTGCCATCTCTTACAGCAATCACCACACAGAGAAATCTCTGCCGCTGTGGCTGCTTTTCAATGGAGGCGAAAAGCAAGGTGCCCGTGTACTGTGGGATGTTGGTGCACGTTAAAGAACCCCAGGTGGTCGAAATTTTTTTAACTGTCCACTACAACGCCTTTCATAGCCTGAGTCGCTTTGGGACGTTATACCCTGTAAAAACCAAAAAAAAACACTCTATAGGGATCTCATCTCATGTCTTGTCAAATGGCTTTGCACACAGAGCATGAAGGCGCAGATACACTAGCTCAAGAAGGTACACAAAGCAAGAATTACGTTGAAACCAGGGCTACTGCTAGAGTATTTTGTAGTACTAGAAGGAAAAATATGTGGACCACGTTGGAAGGAAAAGCAGAGAGAGATAAAGAGAGAGAGACACAGCACTGTGTATGTATTGCATTTCTTGCGTTTCTTCCACTTTCCTTTTTTCTAATCTGAAACACTCGGTTCCTTTAAGGTTGTACTGTAGAAGCGCTTAAAAATGGTACCAAAAATCAGAAACATAGAAAGGGCTGTCCGTCAAACAAGTTTGTCTGTTGACAGAGTGAACTTGCCCTACAGTAGAACAGAAATTTTAATCTGCTTTCCCTGTGCATCTACTTGTCGTTAGTAGCCATACATATGTGGAACGAATGGAGAAAACCTCTTAGAACCAATTAAGCACAGTGTACTCTTGGTCACCTCTCTGTTCAGTGGAGACAAGTGACATCATTGAAACTTGCCCTACAGTAGAACAGAAATTTTAATCTGCTTTCCCTGTGCATCTACTTGTCGTTAGTAGCCATAGATATGTGGAACGAATGGAGAAAACCTCTTAGAACCAATTAAGCACAGTGTACTCTTAGTCACCTCTCTGTTCAGTGGAGACAAGCGACATCATTAAATTTTTGCCAGTGAGTATGGATTGGCCAAACACACCTTTCCCAATTAGTGCATCCCAGAAAAGCCAATCACCGCGGCAAAGGAAACCTTGTACTCATTACCAAACCAATTGGTACCTTGAAAGTTTGGCAGTCAAATCCAGCACTTCTCGAATGCGAGGTGGATGCTGTGACCACTAGGATACTGTTTCGGCGCTTTAGTGGCCTGAGTAATACAAGCCATGACATGGCTTGCCATACTTAGCTTTCTTGGGAAAGAAGCCTGCACCTTGAAATTCCATTCCTCTAAGCTAGCCTTGTACGAACTCATCTCTCATGTCTGTTTCTCAAGAAAGCCACCAGTTCAATTCGAAAGTTAGAAGAAACTTGTTTGCATTAATGTCTAGGGGTTTGGCTCATAGAATGGAAATCGGCAGCAAAAAAATCTAATTTGCAAGCTCCTGCCGGGGTGGTGCAGTGGTTACGGTGCTCGACTACTGTTTGTTCCCAAGGACGCAGGATCGAATCCCGGCCTCGGCGGCCACTTTTCGATGGAGGCGAAAAGCAAGGCGCCCGTGTGCTGTGCGATGTCAGTGCACGTTAAAGAACCCCAGGTGGTCAAAATTTCCGGAGTCCTCCACTACGGCGTCTCTCATAGCCCGAGTGCTTTGGGATGTTAAACCCCACAAAACCAAAACCATCATTTGCAAGCTATTTCACAACTTTAGAGCACGCTGGTCACAGCCCACAGTGTTATAACATGTGAAGCACTAGCATCGAAGCATTGAATAACTACGAGCTGGTGCGCAAGATGTTTATGCATTATATTGCTGCTGTCCCTTCCGGCACATACGTTGATGGAATGTTTGGTGCTACTGCTAATCTTTCCACGAGGAAAAGTTATCAATGGCAAACTTGAAACACAGCTCATCTTGAAAATTAACAGCATATCAAGCAAGCTACACTAGTTTTTTTGAAGTTTGATTAAGTTTGTGTTATGGCAGTAAATGTTGGAAGGGAAGTAATGGATTAATAACGAATTACTTTTCAGTAATTGTTTAGTTACTGTTAAGTGGCTGTAATTGACCACATTTTCAAAAGAAGTAATTGTAATTGGTTGCTCACTTTTTGTAACACGCGCAAGGCTGCTTGGAGGTTCTCCTGAGAGAGAGCAGCTTGAGCCCTGTAACCCATTTCAGAAACATTTCGAAACGCAACACTATGCGGCCAGTTACCGCTTTACCAGCCAATTGCTGTGAGCTGCCGTGGTGGATTGGCAAGAGACAGTGGCAGGAAAATGGTTGTTTTGCAGTTTTCGGCTGATGTGTTTGGTTTTAGGCATTTCTTTGCACTAACACCAGAAATAGGCATAAATAGGCACTTTGCCAAAAGTAGGCATCTATCTATGCACACTATGAAAAGACTCTACGACATGTAGAAAACAATAGGCATTTGCCCAAAGTCCATTTTGGACTTATTAGCTAGCATGAAATCTTCATAGTGTGCTAGACTGTAAAACTGTGGCACTTTGTAATATAAAGTGTGTGCATGGACACCACCAGTTGAGCCATTCACAACATTAATTCAATTCAGACTGGAAACTGAGCTTGTGTTTATGTAATTGTCTGTTATGATTTGACTAGTTGCTGAAGTTGCGTTGTACATCATGATGTGCTAATGTGTATTACTAGCTTATGAGCTATATTTAAAATATATTTTCCGATATGAACTGGGTGAAAAATTTTACCTGTAATTGGCTAATTCAAATGTTTGCCACAAAGGCCTTACTACCCAGTTCACAGTATGTGTTACATTGGGTATTGGGGTTTTAAAAAAAAGATACATGTAGGCCAGATTCATTTTTCTATATTTAGTCTTAACCTAAAAGGTCAGTGTTCTTTCAACACACCATAGCTTGTTGGTTATTGAGTACATGTTACAATTGGTCACAAGAGAGAGCCAGCGTAGTGCAAAAGAAATTGTGCAATTGTACATTTTCAGGCATTGCTCTGCTATTTTAGACAAGCACCAGGTGCAGACCAAGACACCTCTACCTCATTGAGCTTTGTTTACTAGCGGAGCACCTTCTGTTCCCAGAACTTTCACTCGGTTGAGAAGTTTCCACATGGCATAAAAAGGGCACCAACAACTTTTCCAACCATAATAAGTCACCAGAACTCTGCGTTTTGCATGAGTTGTCTGCGCATGAGCAAAACATACCCTAGCTGCACATGATGGAACCAATCTGTGCAGTGTTACTCCGTGCCGCTCCCGAAGGAACCACATGGAAAGCGGCTAAAAAAGAGGTTCGCCGCTGCCACGTTTTTGCATGACTTTAACAGTGGCCAACATGTGAGGCCTCAATGAAGGCTTCATGAAGGGGTGAGCAACTACAAAAGCTCTCAAGCACTTCTGTTGCTTCAGCAAAGCAATACAAGCAGCGGCAGCAGTGTAGCAGATGATGCTACTATCACCAGACCTGTATTTACTTTTAGTTCGGTTTTATCACATACTTGCATTCTTTAGTCACTTCCAGCAGCCTTAGCGCTTACAGCTTTCTGTAGGCTGCCATCCAGTTTGTATCTTAGTGGCTCCCAGTCTTGTTTTCGCTTACGCATTGGCACTTTCATTGTTGCTGTTATCATGCAGGCTAAGTGATCAGAAGTCCCCTAGCTTATTTGGATTTCAGCAGCGGCCACTTTTTATCTCCAATCTTAAACTTTGCACTTATGAATTGTTACTGATTTTACAATCTGTTCTGTGACTGGAGGAGTAAGCAATGTGTTGCAAGCTGCAAATACACTTAAGGGCCATCATAAAATTGCTGAAATATCAGCTCATTAAGAGGTGCCTTTTTTGTGGAAAAGATGCATCGGTATGTACCTTCGTACCTTGTCAATTTTTTTACTTTGGCTAATTTATTTTCTGCAGGTTCATCAGGGCAGTGCGCTATCGCTACAGGTATGCTCCAATTGGCAGTCCCGAAGCAAAGGCTGGTCAATGGTGGATACGCTCACGCATGGGTTCCTACATGTACCCAGTTTCACTGTCAAGCTTGAAGCCACTTTTGAAGAACTTTGGATGGAAAATTCATGCTTTGTAAAATGAGGCCTGCAACACCCAGTTTTTCTGTGTTCTCCATACAAACATTGAATCTTGTATTTGTGTGTACATGCATGTGCATATGTTGAGTTCATATACTAAAAGGTCATTTTGTCTCGCATACTAGTCATTTTTGACTCTGGCATGCAAGGTTTGCACACAAGGTTTGCAAACGTGGGTTAGTTGGCTCAGTTGTAGATGAAAAGTTGCACACAATGCACCTACTGTACTAACATTTAGGAAAAAATCAGGCAAGCGGATCATGTGCAGTTTCTCACCCTATTCAGGACTTTGACATACCGTGCCCAGTAGCAATGCTATGTGCCTTATTTGTGCCATAGTGCATGCGGAAAGGTGGCAGCTGCTCTATTGTGCATGTTCAAGCTGAGGACTAATTTTCACCTTGGTTCTCGCTTATAGTTTTTTGTACTGAAAGACTAGTTGTACAAATATCTAAATAACAGCGCTGAGAACGAGATGAAACACGAAGAACGAAGAAACACACACACAGGTACTGTCTCTCCTCCATTCTTGGTGTTTCGGCTCGTTCCCAGCGCTGTTATTTAGATATGCAATACCAACTAGCCCAACACCTCGCTCTAGTTATACAATGTCTTGCAGACAACCTTTAGTTCATGGGCTAGAACTTCATGCTTTAGTGAATGTATGTACTATAGCAGATAAAATATAAAAGCTGCAGAATGGCACGACATTGCAAAATAAAGCTTAATCATTACATCTGCAATGTGGTTACTAGATCTCGTCTGCAGTAGATGCAGATTTGCAGTAAAGAGTCTACTTTGAAATAGCTGCATGTCAGAGTGAGCCGCAAGCTATGAAAATGCATCCTCAATACTGCAGTCTATAATACCGGTCAAGGATGCTGCAAATGCTAGTACTTATTAATCCACACCATGTATCACCAGGAAATAGTACATTCATTTGAAATGATTGTACCCTCACTTTGTTCAGCTACCTTTCAATGCAAAGTTTCTCTAAAGACATACACTGTTGTTTAGTTTTATTACAGTGCAATGAAGTCAAGCGAGGCTTGCACTACCAACAGCAGGGGAAATCATTGCTTAGTTGCAAAAATTCATCATTTAGTTGAGACATGTACAAAACACTCGGACAATAGGTATGGTCTAACTTCTAGTACATTGTACACATAAAACCGTTCTCTCACAAAGAGTCATCGTAAGTGCCCCAGGATATTAGAATTGCCTTGTTTCCAGCAAAAGGTATTAGATATGAAGCAGAAGATTTGTTTCTTTCGTCACCACTTAGCACAGTCACATTGAAGAAAAGCATTGGATCTCTACCAAAAGAACGGCGATGTTTTGGCCCCTTGTGCTTTGCGTAGGCTTCACTGCTTGATTCAGGAGCTTCAATCTTAATTATATCCAGAGCTGGTGACATGCTGTGCATGTGACTGAATTTGCTAGAGTTCTTGATAGCTGCTCGTTTGCTTTGTTCCGAGAAAAGTTGCGTTTTTTTATTGAAGGTTTGATAGTTTACAGGTGACATTAGCATCGATGAACGGCTGCAGTTTGTTGATGCACAATCCTTGGAACTGTGCAAAGACCGATTTTTCACTTCTAACCAAGGATTTTGGTTCATCCATTCAGACTTGTTTAAAGTGTCACTTGTACTCGGCACCGCGTAGTAAACTTTATTCGGCTGCAATTCTTTTCTCCAGGTCATGACAGGAACTGCACCATACTTAAGGTGTCTCATTTTTCTGTAATAGTCCTCATCATGTCTGTAAGTAGCTCCTGGCAGGTGACTCTCTTTAGAAGAATGTTGCATGAGAGCCTCTATTACTCTGTGCAGTTCTGCGGGCCTTGATATGTCCTTTTTATTCTTGCTAGCAGGCAGTGGGTGTGCAAGTGAAAGTTTCTGATTTGTGCTGTTATTCTCTGCCGCATGATCACTTTGGAGAATGCTTGACTTCCTGCGCCTCCTCTTGTCAGCCACCACAAGGATGTTGCCTCTCCTCATTTCACTGTCAGTTTCGTTTGTCTTGCTGTTTTCGGATGTCTCAACAGCATGCTTCAGACTGTCAATTATGTCATCCTGAGCCTCGGCAGGCAGCTGCTTATGTTTCGCATTCTTTTTTCCACCTAACCATCTTTTCATTTCAGCAGCCATTAGGTAGGTAGCAGATCCTTGCAGTGAGGTGCCAATATGACCTCCACTTTTGGCTAGCTGAACAGGGGCCATATTCAGAAGCTTTCTCCTGAACTGTGAAACCTCATAGTCTTCATCACCTTCTTTCTGATGAGGCTCTCGAACAACTTCTGTACTGTTGTCACCCTTGCCAGTAGCATGAATAAGGGTTGGCATGTTTTGTTCAGGGTTGAAAATACTGATAAGATTGTCATTTATTTTCTTGCTGATTTCTTGTCTTTTGCTATGTGCTGAATAACTTGTCAGATCATCTAAAGTTAGCAGGTTTTCAGGTGCTTGGTCTTGCTCTCTTTGGAAAGTTGATGCACGTCTTCTACGAATAGTGGGAACTTGCACATTTGTTGTTCGCTTGCTGTTGTGCTGAAGTGTACGAGGTATTTCCTGGCCAATAAATTGAGATACGATGGATGCATTATCGAAGCTCACGTATGGGTTCATGACACTTCCTGCTTTCATTTCTACCTTGACATTCTTTCTGCCTTTGACTTCATCTGTTGGCGAGTCTTGATGGTTTTCGACATCATGTAGTGCACTGCTACCGCTTGGCTTTGTCTCCACAGTACTTGCAGTCAGTACAAGGACCACCTTAGTGTCAGCTCTAAGGTGTAGTTGTCTGAAAAAAGAATCTTCCATCTTGCTTTCTTCATTTGGCTCAGTAAAAGATGTATGAAAATCTGAGGTTTCGCAGGCTGCAGATAATTGAGAAGCTTTTTTTTCTTCGTGGAAAACAGAAATGGAAGTTGTCGTGTCACTCCCAGAGATGTCCAGATGTGAAATTTTTTCTGCAGAATTCTTTTCGGCACTCATTGTAGACGGCAGGGTGATTGCACTAGCTGCACCTCTGCCCTCTTTCTCCCTTGTGGCACTTCCGAGAAGATTATCTGGGATACAGTGAGAGAATGCTGGACTGTCGGGAACATGATAACCAGGTTTGCACACACATTCATACAAACTAATTTTGTTGGGGTTGTCCTTGCACAGGTGAGGACTGCAGAGTGTTTCTGATGTGCATTTGCCCTTGTAGATTGAGCATGTGAGGCCTGCAAAATGCTGTCTGCATTGGCAGTAAGAGCTTCCATTTCTGTGTTGTACACATTGCCCCATGATGCAGAAAAGGGTGATACCAATGGGATGAACCGTAACACATGGAGGCTTGCCTTCCTTAAGAGCCCTCCATGCAGCATACTCAATGGCTTCATGAGGTGTACTGTAGTAAGCAGGGTCTGGCTCAAAGCTCAACACTGTAGAGCAGAAACAGGCAACAAGCAGTAGGGTAACTGCATGCATGCAGGAGTTTGGCTTGGATGACCAGCCTAGGCCCATTCTTGAGATGCATCGGCAAATGTCGTACTGCACACGAGTGTTGAAGCTGACATCGCCGCTGTTTGAAAAGAGAGGGGAAAAAAGTTTGAGCGGCAAGTTATATTCTGTCTGCACAAAACTGCAATGCAATAATGCAGCAATTTATATAGGCGCACACTGTGCGGAGATAAAATCGGACCTAGGAACTTAGCTGTATGCGTTTAAGCCTTCTCTGCTTAAACACAGCGTTTGAAGATGTGCAAAAGCGTCGGAACGCTAATTCATATCTGGAAGAAAAAAAAAAGAAAAGGACATGACATAAGTCCGCGATGCAAACCTTTAGGTTCACGAACACTTCAGAATCAAGGATGAAAATTTACCGCTGTATTTGCCGCTACCGCTGTAAATTTGCCCACTAAAGTCTGCACGCATGTATGTCCCACAACTCTCGCGTCACTGTACCTGCAGACACTTACAGTGATATACACGGTTAATTTCTGGTCAGTTTCATTTCCTGTACACAGGAATCCACCGCCCGCTGCTGCAATGCAGATCTCAGTACCTTAGCACGATACCTAACTACTGCTTCTTTTCTTTTTTGTTTGCGGTGGGTTTGCATACTTCTTCCAACCCACGTAATCACTTATGGTAAGTACTCGTAAATGAAGTTCATGTAGTAAAAATGGTCCCTGTTTTAGTTTCAGGACAAGAACTAAATGCTCGATTTTAAATTAAGGTGAGAATACGTACTGTTGCAACTACAAGCGTTCAATCGCGCGCTTTTTTCATATCCTATCTACGAAAATCACGACCATCATGCAAGTGAACGAAACCGAAACTATTGTTTAATTGTCATTGATGTCAGAAGCTTTACGGTCAGAAACCATTACAGTCTCTCATTTGGCTGTTAAATTGTACAAAATTCTGTTGTATCAAATAGAGTAAATCTTCATTTCAATCCTTGCAAAGCGTGCGGCTTAAGTGGCTTTTTCTAGGTTTACAACTTGCCATCTCTGAATAAGCGACAATAAAATTACTGTTATAAGTTGCAATACGGCCTAAATTCAGTGTAAAATTTTCTTTTCAGCCATGCCAGTAAATAGACCTGTCTTCCTTTTCTTTTCTTGTACTAGCGCATTCTCGCGCGTCCGTGGGATAGGGGTGCGCGAGCGCGCGGGTGCGCACGAGCCTTCGCCGCGTTCGGCCGCTTCGGCTTTGGTCTTGCCCTAGCTCTGTCGTCCATTTATTGGACGAATGCTTGATTGAATTTTGTGGATGGCAGAGCGCTTTGTGCATCTGGAGCGCCTGGATTCCGTTTCGAATGGGTCCATGGTCGAAGGTAAGCTATTAATTATTTACCCTTGCGTCCGTGAGCGCTTGGCGATGCTCTGCGCGCGGTAGCCGAGACCGCGCTGGTACTGGGCCTGCGTTCGGATGGTAGTTTGCTCAATGAACGCCTAATATTTCGCGTTTTAGGATCAGTAATAGGTGTTGAACGCGCATCGTGCCGTCATATTGTGTTCTGTTATTTATGCTCTGTCTTCAGTACTCGCGATTGAACCAATGTTGTGAAGATGTGCCAAGAATGACCTCGGTCGTTGACTGTTCCGGCGTTCGCTTTCGCACGAAACTATAGAATCATTGATAGAAGGCAGGTCTTGCGAGCGCGCTAAGTCCACATTGTCATATACCTTGTAATGTACTACGAATAGCATCCTCAAGGTTCGAATCAGCGAGAACTCGAGCTTTCTTGCATTTACTTAACGTCTAGCGTCTCTTGTCGCGTCCCAGCGTTCCGTTTAGTCTTTATCTCCTTTTTTCGGCGCTTGCTGACGGTTTATTTCATCATCACATTTGTTTGCGGTGTTCGTCCCTATAAGATTGCAAACCGTGCCCTTAATGTGCTTCGAATAATCTGCTTGCCTTAAATTTGTGGACTATTCCCTAGGAAAATGCGTGCGCAGATTGATGTCTTGTAGCACATGCCATTGCTTCTGCGTTTCCGACCTGAACCTTACGTCTTGGGAATAATTTACGGTAATTTGTTTGCTGATTGTTTGTAGTTAGGCCGAGTTCCACATGTGTCGTGCTGCTGAAGGTGTCGAATGTCAGTCTGGAGTTCATAAACCTGTAGGAGCGCTGCTTATCTGTGTGAGATTAGATGTTTAATCTTTGCAGCGGGGCTCTGGTCATTGTGTTTTATTTGCGTGTTCGTAGTATTGTCGTTTGAGTTAACTGCTGTTATGAGCAGTGTCATGCTAGTTTTCCATCAGGGCTGAAATTTTGAAACCTGGTTGTGTTCCAAAATGTGGAGTACTATACGGTTATATGTCCAATATAAACTGCAACTTTCTTGGCCATGCTTGTTACTTGTACTGTTATGGGGCAGGTATTGGAACCGATCTGGTTTGTTTTTTATCACCATCAAAAGCACAGCAGCTTAGTTTAATATTCAGCTTAATATTGAGCTTGCTGCCCCTTAATTGCTTTAAGCAGGCGTAGTCTTAAAGATCTTTGACTATTACATTATTCTCCTAGGAATGATAACCCACAGCAGTGATGAATGTGCGGACTATATGGGATGAAAACCCAATGAATGCAAGAGCAAGTATGCTAACACAAATTGTATAGATTGTGCGCTATTTTTCATCATGAACTTCCCCAACTCGCCCAACTTTCCGCACTACTTATCAGGGGTTTCTTTATTCTCTTTGTAGACCTAGACTTGTACACCCAGCACAAACCATTGCTTACATCTTTTATGCAATGCAAGGAGGGAAGAAGGACTTCATGTGATTTTTTTTTTGTTTTGTTTTGCTTTGATTCGCGCTGGGCAAGCCTTTCTTTGTAATTTGCATTGCATGTTCTTTGCCATTTTGGATGCAGCATAAATAGCATGTATTCCAAAATATGCAGCATCAAACGGGTGTTTAACTTGGCTGGTTGCTTGATAATTTTTTTCAGAATTCAGCAACAGCTTTGGGTACAGGACACAGCACTAGTTTTTTTCCTTTCCTCTACATACTGTCCTTGCTGTTCTTACCTTTCATAATTGAGAAACGATGTTTTTTCGAATTTATTAAACTGGTTAGCAGATTTCACTCTGTTAGTGTTTTCTTTAAATTTTTCCTACCTCCTTAGTGTTGATCAAATGGCTGTTGTATGAATTCCATTCAAGCGCATGACTACATAAGGACCTAGCAATATGCATGTGTCTGGTCATTTTATTTTTTGCCTTGTGGGGGTTTACCTTTTTAGTAGATTGTGAAAATGCATGTAAATTATTTAGCACATAAAGGTAGGGAAATGAGGAGCTCATTATGAGACGCAGATATTTCCTTATTTTGGTTGCCAAACTTCCGGCAGGCGGCTTAGCAGATCTGATTCACTGTTTAGCTTGCCTTTTAAAAAAATTTGCTTGCAGACAAGAGCAGTTTTTCATTAATTCTAGAAAATTCAGGCAAGTGTTAGTGTAATATTTCTGCCACACGAACACTTTTCCTTTTTGAACTCTGATCTGTGTTGAGGTTTTCAAGGACTGAAACATCTGGTGCTACATGGGCGTTTTGAATTACCATTGAGAAGTATCCTTCGTGTACATTAGGTGGCGTCAAGCGAGGTGTCGAGATTACAAAAATACCTTATAAATAAGCATAATGTTCTAGCAATGTTCTATCACACCTTTTAGTACATGTCTGTGTTGATATTTGAGGTTTTATTGCGTTCATTTGCTTTTATTTTTTGAGCTCAATGATGAAGAGGGTGTCCACGCCTGCTCTCGAATGAGCTTGACAACTCAAGCAGGCTCGGGCTCGATTACACTTGAAAGTTGCCGTGTGGCAATCTCAATCTTCATTAAGTTCAATGACGATTGAAAGTGCTCGTGCAACAAAGGTATTAAACTGTTTCTCAATGCATATGACCATAATATGCTGCTTTGCAAGTGGCAGTAAGGGAGTAATTACTCATAAGCTTCTGCCCGTGCACAGCAATACAGCTTCCGCAGAAACTGAATTGTTGTCTGGGTTTCAATATGGGACCACCACTTGTGCACAGCAATAGCTGTACCACATCAAGCCAACCAGGATGACTAGCAGATAACATAGATGATAGGGCGAGAGTAAATTGATCAGTAACTTAGAGTGGTAACAGTCAGATGTTCAAGGGAATCCCTCAAGATGGAGTAGATTTTATAATAATGGAGTAGGAGTGCGAGTTGTGTTTGCACCCGCATAAACCAATAATATATTGATTGTGCAGAGGAAATTTTGCAGTCTGGCAGACTAACGGAAATCTTTGTACGTTTAAAATAAGCCAGCAGTCATTGATTGGTTTGAGGTTTGTGGGGTTTAATGTCCCAAAACGGACTCAGGCTATGAGAGACGCCCTAGGGGAGGACTCTGGAAATTTCGACCACTTCGTTAACATGCACTGTCATTGCACAGCATACGAGCGCCTTGCTTTTCGCCTCCATCGAAAAGCGGCTGCCGCGGCCAGGATTCGATCCCGCATTCTTGGGCACACTAGTCGGTCCGCGGACGGCGGGGCTGCAGTCATTGAAACCAAGGAAAGCACGTGGGAGTGTCTTTTATTTTTTGATTTATTTATAGTGGTGTTGATTGTAGTGGGAAATTATTAATGTCATTATTTTTTACGTGTATGTAATAAGTAACAATAAGTATACAAAAAGACGACTACATTCTGTTGATGGGAACCAAACCCACAAGCACCTCATGTTGCATGCTTTGCTGTTCCAACTAAGCTAGAGCGACGGTTGTCACTGCATGTTGGCTGTGGCAGCAGCTAACAGCTGTCACTGTCGCTGAATATGTGACATGTGGGAATAGGGGTCCTACCGATGGCATGTGGTGTGCTTTTCTCCTGCCATCTGTCAAATGTTCCTTTAATAATGACGTTAACTTCCCACTTTGATCGACACCACAAATTAAAAAAAAAGTTCCTATGTTTTTTGTTGACTCCTTTTATGTGCAGCTTCGTTGAGTGGTATAATTATCCTTCCATCCTGTATTCACATGCCACTACTGAAAGCAGTAAGGGGTTGTTAGGAGATATAATATATGTGTGACTACATAGATAATTGTTGGTAATAATGCCTATGCTCTTTATAAAGAGTCTATAAAGAGAGGAAGGAAAATAGAGAGGTCGATACCAGGGGTGTGCAGATAGTACCTTTTCTGAACTGAATTGAATATGAATAGGGTACCACACTGTTGAATATGAATAGTGTAGCTTTCTTACCGAATCGAATGTGAATGGAATATTTGTTTATTTACTTACTTCAATTTACTTGAAATACCTTCTGGGCTAAAGGCATTACAGATAGGAGTGGTTTAAGTAAAAAAAGAATACAGGCACGAATGGTTCTTAGTTATGCAGTATTACCTGAAATTGTTTTATGTTAGATTTCTATACATACATTGTCTGCTAAGGCACTGCAAAAATGTGAATGATCAAACATGAAAGTGAGTGGTCCGGGAAGGCAGTTTGTCTTGTGAAGTAGACGAAATGAATGACCGAATAGAATTTTTCATATAGTAAAAAGCAGTGGCAACGTTTTATGCATGATCAGTATGAGGAAAAGTATGCTAGGGGGACAATAAGATGGTCATTATGCAAAAGGGGGTTGTAAAAAGTTTTCATAAATAAACAGAGGAATGCATTTACGGCGGGATAGGAGTGATGCAAATTGCAATTAGCGTCTCATTGAAGTTACACTTCAGAGTAACTTCAAAGAGTTCAGGACCTCGCTACAGAATAGGTTTTCAGCTCTAACTGAGGATGGCGACATTACCCTAGAGGCAAGGAACAATAATTTCAGAAATATCATTACTGAGTGCGTGGTAGAGGTAGGCGGTAGGATAGTTAGAGAGGATACCGGTAAGCTGTATAAGGAGACGAAAGATTTGATTAAGAAACGCCAGAGTATGAAAGCTTCCAACCCAACAGACCAGATCGAATTGGCCGAGATATCAAAGCTAATCAATAAGCGCAAGGTGGCCGATATAAGGAAGTATAACATGGAGAAAATTGAGCATGCTGTAAAGAACGGGGGAAGCCTTAAAGTGGTAAAGAAGAAATCGGGCATAGGCAAAAACCAGATGTATGCGATAAGGGACAAGGCGGGCAACGTCATCACTAATATGGACAAGATAGTCAAAGTAGCCGAGGAGTTCTATACAGATCTCTACAGTAGCCAAAGTAGTCAGGACCGTAATGAGATTGGCGGTAGCGAAAAACAGTCAGACGTTCCACCAGTGACGAAGGACGAGATCAAGAAAGCACTAGAAACTAGGAAAAGGGGGAAATCAGCTGGAGAGGATCAGATAACTACAGATTTGCTGAAGGACGGGGGGGATATCGTGCTAGAAAAACTGGCCACCCTGTATACGCAGTGCCTGGTGTCATCGACGGTACCGGAACCATGGAAGAACGCAAACATTATCCTCATTCACAAGAAAGGGGACTCTAAGGACCTTAAAAATTACAGACCAATCAGCTTACGGTCTGTTACATATAAGGTATTTACTAAGGTAATCACTAATAGAATCAGGACAACCTTAGACTGCAATCAAGCAAAGGATCAAGCAGGGTTTCGGAAACGGTACTCTACTATCGATCACATCCATACCATCAATCAGGTGATAGAAAAATGCTCGGAATATAACCAGCCCCTATACATAGCATTCATTGATTACGAAAAAGCATTTGACTCAGTTGAAACCTCGACGGTGATGCAGGCATTGCGAAATCGGGGGGTAGACGAGCCGTACATGAAAGTGCTGGAAGATATATATAATGGCTGCACAGCAACCATAGTTCTGCATAAAGAAAGTAACAAAATTCCCATAAAGAAAGGTGTTAGGCAAGGAGACACAATCTCCCCAGTACTATTCACAGCTTGTTTAGAGGAAGTATTCAGAGACTTGGAATGGAAGCAGTTAGGGATAAGGGTAGATGGAGAATACCGCAGTAATCTGCGATTTGCTGATGACATTGCCTTGCTAAGCAACTCGGGGGATGAACTGCAAATAATGATTGATGACCTAGACAGGAAAAGTAGGAAGGTAGGCTTGAAAATCAATATGCAGAAGACTAAGGTAATGTTCAACAGCCTCGGGAAGGAACAGCAGTTTACATTAGGTAGCGAAGTACTGGAAGTTGTAGGCGAATATGTCTACTTAGGACAGGTAGTAACCGCAGATCCGGACCATGAAAAGGAAATAACAAGAAGAATAAGATTGGGATGGAGCGCATTTGGCAAGCACTCGCAGATTATGACTAGCAGCTTACCGGTACCGCTCAAGAGGAAAGTATACAACAGTTGCATCTTGCCTGTACTCACCTATGGGGCTGAAACGTGGAGGCTAACCAAGAGAGTTCTACTTAAGTTGAGGACAACCCAGAGGGCTATGGAACGAAAAATGGTAGGGGTAACATTAAGAGATAGAAAGCGTGCAGAGTGGGTCAGGGAAATAACTCAAGTTACCGACATTCTAGTAGAAATTAAGAAGAAATGGACATGGGCAGGACATGTAGTGCGAAGAGAGGATAACCGATGGTCGCTGAGGGTAACAAACTGGATTCCAAGGGAAGGAAAGCATAGCAGAGGACCGCAGAAAGTTAGGTGGGCGGATGAGATTAAGAAGTTCGCAGGGGTCAAGTGGATGCAGCTAGCACAGAACCGGGTTAAGTGGAGAAATATGGGAGAGGCCTTCGCCCTGCAGTGGGTATAATCAGGCTGATGATGATGATGAAGGAATAACAGGGGACCAAAAGCAGATCCTTGTGGCCCACTGGAATGGGCGGCATTTAGTGAGGACTTGAAACCATTAACTGAGACAAACTGCAATCGGTTAGAGAGGAAATTTTCTAACCAAGTTATAATCTTGTTAGCTAGGTTCAATTGACTTAGTTTAAGGAGGAGGAATTTATGAGCAAATTTTATTATCTTGTTAGCTAGGTTCAGTTGGCTTAGTTTAAGAGCTTATGAGCATATATTTCAAAGGCTTTTGAAAAGTCTAGGCAAGCGCAATCTGCTCTGGATTGATGGTCAAGGATGATATTGTTACGGTGCGCAATATCTAGACGACGACGAACAATATGAAGTTTATCAGTGAGTAATTCAAGCTGCATTTCGCAAGAGTTCTTCCAGAGGTCATGTTGCACTGCGTGAAAGAGGAGTTAGTTTCAAGAAAGTTAACACGTTTGTGTAAAGTGCATGTTCAAGAATTTGAAGTAAATGCTATTCAATGATTTTGGGCAGTAATTGCAAGGCTTACTAAGAGAATATAGTTGTGTGGTTTTCAGGAGTCTAGGGCTGATTTGGTCGATTCCTGCACTAGATGACACTTCCAAATAGTTCGGTTGATAGCTGTTGATCCAATTATTACTGGGTACCACCAAGATAAAGTTACACCGCTAGAGACATGCTAAGTTATTTAATCTTTCTCTATAGAGTTTACAACACACCAGAACTTTTTGGTGTTTTTATGAAGCATTGACGGTGAGGTAGTTTGGAAGAAGTTCTCAAATTTAGTGCGGATGCGTATGCGGAATTAGCAACCCTATAAGCTTTCTATCGCTTATTGCAAGAACAGTGTATGGCAGAGCGTAATGTGTGCTTTTTTTTTGTTGCTTAGGTGTTTTATGTCTGTATTATACCAATGTGCTTGTGAGTGGGAAGAAACGGTTCAAAATGAGATATACCAATCCATTAGTTTGTGCACCTTCATGACGTTAATTCTTATTTTCGTGCGCCGTTAGAAGGTTCATTGTTAATTGCTTGAAAGTCAGCTTTATCGTAATCTCGGATACGCTTTGTTTTACTTTTTTTTTGTGTGGGAATTGTTTACTTGAAAACAAGACAAGTGATGACTTAAATTGGTTATGTGGACCGTTTTCAAAAAGAGGTAGACAGGCACTGCCGCATTGGGGACTAGCCTGTGCTTGTAGTACAGGAAATAGTTGAGGATTAACACCTCTGCACCTACCGTGCAGCCCAGAAAAACTGGTTTCTCTGACAGCCATTGAAAGGTCTGTATGATAAGTTTGAAACCAGGTCAGGTTAAGGTGTTAATATTAGATCCACTCTAGAGATGGTGTCGTGCATTGTTCTGGCTGGCTGGTTGGTTGACAAGTTAAGCTAAAAAGAACAGCAAGTAAAGGTTCAAAAATGTTTTAGCTTCTGGAAATTGGAGGCTCAGATGACCACACAACACTGGGAAAATTAGTCCCATAGAAGAAAAAAGGTGCTTTTGGATGGTGTTTAATAACAAAATGAAGAATGCTTGGAAGCTTGAGAAGAAAGTTGTAAGTAGAGTAAGGCAGTCGATAACGTACACCAAGGATTATCTTATGGTGTTGGATTTCAGCACATGTCCAAACTGTCTTAGGGTTAGTTTGAAATGGAATTTGATATGAGGGGATAGCTTGGGAAATAGCTAGTGGAATGCCCAGATGATGTGCGCTAACATATCAGTAGACAGTGACACATGATGTGTCGTGACATATGTTGTTTACTTGGGAATGGGTCAGGCTACAGTTAGCTCAATGATGTCAGGGTTACATGCATCTACGATAGAATGAAGTGCATTGCACTTGCTAAATGTACTCCTAGTATTTGCGAAAAGTGATGGACATACAGTAGTCAAACAATGGCGATGTCCCCTTGCGGATACCTATGATGTGGCTTTGAATGATGAAGTCGATGGGCCTGCCATGTCTTCACTGTTTGGCTGACCTACAGTATTTTGGATAGTCTCTTTTAAGAGCCTGTGAGTTCTATCGAATATGTATCTCTTCTTGTTAACAAGTTTATTGTATGTTTGCACTAGCATTAGCTGTACTTTTGAAAATAACCATACAAAGTGACACATTAAAGTGCTTGTGGTGCTGTGATGGAGTTGCAAAGCTATAGCTGTTATAAAATGCAATTTATGGGACTGCAATGCAAATTCAATATGCCTCGCCGCGCTGGCACAATGGTTAGGGTGCTCAACTGCTGGTCACAAGGCTGCGGGATCAATTTCGGCCACAGCGGTCGCTTTCATTGGAGGCGAAAACCAAGGTACCCATGTGCTGTGTGATGTCGGAGCACATTAAAGAACCCCAGGTAGTCTAAATTTCTGGAGCCCTCCACTATACAGCACTTCCCATAGCCTGAGTCGCTTTGAGACGTCAAACCCTGTAAATGAAGCAAAACCAGATAAATTCAGCATGTAAACAATGAGTGACAAATTATAGGTGTAGAAAAATTGCCTTTCCTTATTGATGACAAAAGAGAATAAACTGGAAACACGCCTTAGGACATGCAACGGGCGATAGCACTTATGAGCCATGGCCTCAAAGATCTGGCATGAAGGCAAGGTTGCTAAACTTTCTTAAGCCTTGCTGCGTCATCCAATATCAGTGGTCATATGTGAGCGTTATGAGCGCTGCCACACATAGCGGCACCCCCGTACAAACCGATTGCTGCAGGATGGTGCTCATCATTGGTGTGGGCAATTTTACTGCAGGGAGCCTTATTCAAATCTCAAGCCCATTATTTGAAAGGTATTCAAGAAGTTCATAACACATATTCGATTTGGTTCAAATGATTTTCAAAATACACTGATTTGTTAGAATAATTGAATACCAGGATATTTGATTCGCTATTCAAAATTTTCAGATATTCACACGCGCCCCTAGTAGGTACACAAAAGAAAAAGTACTGAGAGTTTGGCCATCTTTCAGAAGAACCATGACCACTATGTCTATTTTTAGTTAATGTAGCACATGTTCACTGCCTCCCACCCCCTCCCTTGTAAGAACCACTGCATGGAACACTGCAACACCAGCATTGCACATAAAGAACCCCTGGCGATCTAAATTAATCTTGAGCCATCCATGTTGCCACCAGATTACTTCGTGTTTTCTACTCTGTGGTCCCTTACAGCCTCTCTGAAGCAAAAGAGTGGCTGAAAGTGTCAGTCTGAAGCCGGTGTTATTGCTGGGTATTCAATGATCACATCCTTTACCACTCTGCATTGTTGCCACTTACAGACAAAGCCACACATGTGGTTATGGTGTGGCCAATAGCTGTTTTGTAAATGCACTAGTGTGATGAGTGAACAAGGTCTTTTTTTCTGGCGCCCTTGAAAAAATGACTTTCCTTGATGGCTCAGTGGCATTGGTATTCTTCTGCCGACCCAGAGCTTGTATTGAATCTTTACTGCCACAGCTGCATTTCAGTTGGGGTGAAATGTAAAAACACCCTTGTGCGGAATGATGTCATTGCACATAAAGGACCTCTGGTGATGTAAATGAGCCAGTGACTGGTTTTTGCCATAGGTTATATGACACTCTGAGATGCTACCCTTCACATAATGTTCCTTACAAACTAACCAACAACTGACTTATTAGATCGTATTGTTGCAAAGCATCAACTTGGTTTTGCTACTTGCTAATGTCAGTGGTAGTCTGCCATACTTGGCAGTGCATCTGCCACTTGGCTACATTGATAGGTTTAACAGTAAAATGCTTATGAAATGGTTGTAACGTGTTATGAGCAATGTCGATGCCAGAACAGGGTTTCAGGTACTTTATATGATTACTTTTAAGCACTTTTTCTTTTCATTGCAGTTTTTGTCTCTGGAGCATATTAATGAGAAGCCTGCTGTCTATGTGACGAACCTTATCGTCATGTGGTGGTAGCTGCCTGCAGGGGCCTCAGGTAAAGGTTTGACATTTCTTTATTTGCATATGCAGTCGTAACTTAATGGATGATGACACTTTCTCTTGTCCATATATAGAGCCAATCTTTTTCGCTTTACTGGTCAGCACGTAAAGTTGCACTGTGTAAATTATAATGTGCACATAAAAGCGCATGTGTGATGTAGCAGCGGTGGTGCGTATTCTGGAAGTATCCTGCAATGATGAGCTGTTGTGGGATGAGAGAATGGCAACAAAACTCTTTGCGTACAAAGCCCTGCACATTCGTATTCGTCTTGTGTTTGTATCATATTATTGCTCTTATGCCATGCTGCAGCCTAACTTTTTCAGTGCAGTTACTTCCAGAATGATACCATGCCAGCGGTGCGTGGTGTGCGACAGCTGTTTTGTGTGTTTAGTTGCAATGCAGTATGTTAAGCAAGTTTTCTAAAACAAAGTGTTTTAGTGTTTATGGCTACTGTTCTTATCATATAGTGGTCTCTGGCACGGCACAAGCATATCCAGGATGAAATACATCAAGGCCACAACTGTTCCCCAAGAAATCCATTCGTGGTTTCAGGTATGCTTTGTATTTCATGCAGTTTTTATGTCCACTGAAACAGTGCTGAAAGCTATGGTGTTGCCTGCTTGCTTATCTATTCCCTGATAGCTCATTGTGCTTTGTGTGTCTGCTGTTCTTGTTTTATTCGCGTAGTTTTGAAGATGAACGAATTTCACCAACTAGCCCGCCAGAAGACTCTACTAAAGCTCATTGTATACTTCTGTATTAATGATCTGAACATGACTGTTTCGGGTTGTATTGGCGCCTGGCTTGGCGTCACGGCCATATATGACAAAAATAGGATCTTGGTGGCTGACGTCGGTTCATTGGACCTCTATGAAAGCAGTATCCTGCTGTGGTCTTCTCTCTCGGCGATGTAATTACTATGCCAAAGTGCACCAAAAGGCCTAGCCTGGTGCATGCTTCTATACCACAAGTAATCTGCTCCAAGCTGGCACCAAAAATTCCTAATTTGCGTGTGCCATGCATACATCCTCGGCAGGAAGGCCAGCTTAATGAATTTCCAGAAGTGCATACTTAAGAATATTTTTGGGGCCATGATACTCATCTTAAATGCTTGCCTTAAATGTTGCTGGCCATCAATTTTCTAGTGTAATCTTGTGCCATAATGCAAAAAATTTAACCTGATTATGTATTACCATTTGATTAATTTGATTCTATCGCAAACAAAATGTCGATCTAAGTGTGAAATCTACCTGCACTGAACACCTGCCCAGAATGCTGCACAGAACACTTGCAAAAAATATCTGCTTATGAAATTCACACTTGGTATATGGGAAAATGGGTTTAATGCAAGGGTCGCTAAGTTCATTGTGCACGCTGCATGACATGTGGAGATTAAGGGTGTGGATCTTTTTTGTAGCATGTAGCGACCTTTTCTCCTACTCTAAATTATAACTGTCTTTCAATGAAAAAGAGTTTACTAACATTCCGGTGATCAGTGATACAATAAACAGATACCCTTATGCTTTCCTTGGCCCCTGTAACTGTTGGAGTCTTCTATACGCATATGTATATTATAATAGCCCCCTTCTTCCACTCCCCTCCCTCGCACACGTGCAAACATCTTTTTCTGGATTGTCCAACTATTGACCTGTCCCCATTTTGTTGCCTGTTCTTCTGTATCTAACTATTGGTTTGTGTCTTTTTTTTTTTTTTTTTTTTTTCATTTGTGTCTTTTCTCATGGCTGTGGGATGTAGCAGGTGTGTAATGTCCTGCTAAAATGGAGAGTGTTTATGTGACAAGCTCCACCATTTAGTAAAACGTGACAGCATGGCACGAAATCATTCTTTTGTCTCTTATTTTTCTTTTTAAAGGGGGAACTGGAGAGCAGAGGTATTGACACAGTGTACTCTCACACTGTAATGAGCTTGCTTCTGCATCCTGACCAGGTAGGTCATTTTCTTTTCTTTCAAAATGCAGTAAAATGGCAGCTTGAAAGCCAGGCTGAGAGCTAATCTTGGTGTTTCAGTGTTCATGTTTTGGCAGAAGATTTAGCAGGTGCACCCTCCCAGCCGTATTGCTTGAGGTTTATTTTGTCTGAAAAAGGTTACATAAAAAAAGCATCGCTTTCACTTTACCTGAAGAATTCTGGGGAAAGTTCATTGTAAATGTGTATCGCTGCTTAGGATGATCTATTATTTATATCTTATATATCCCATACAGTGATTTCTGCCAAGATTTGTCATTACAAATAAAGGTAGAACTGAGTGAATAAGACGGGACAAAAGACACAGGAATGAAAAACGACACCACTGGTGCAGTTTTGTGGTCCTATGTTTCTTGTTCTGTCTTATTCGCGCATTTCTAGCTTTTATGTGCAGTGAACCAACTAGCCTGTAAGAATGTTCTATTTGTCATTACAGTTCTGATGCTTTGATTTTGTTTTTTTCCTCATGACCATTTCCTCCTAAATTTTTCAGGAATTTGGAAACCGTGGGGCTGCAGTGGAGTGCTTAAAGTCAGCCACAGAGCAGGTGTGTAGTTTGCTCTTTGAACACTATCCAAATGAGCTTTCTTGAGTGTGAGCAAACTCATAAATGTGTTTTTGCAGAAGTTTGGCATTGAAGCACTGGTGGATGAGCTCTGCAGGCGCCTTAACAGTCATCTGAATCCTGAGTCCCGTGAGTAAACTCATGCAGGACTCTGCTTGTAATTACAGTAGAACCTCATTATTACGTATCTGATTAAAGCATGCAGTAAATTCCGCACTCTGTTACCATTGAACCTTGTTTATCAGCTGGCCACTTGGCTCATCGTGAGTTGCCATTTACCAGCTAATCATTGTTCACCATGGCTACTTTTTATTGTGTGTAATCACTTTGGCTGACAATGCAGTTGGCGCCGCATTGTTTTGCCAAGCATTTTGTGAACTCTTACAAATGGTGAATGATGATATTGATCATTGTACCTTTTATCACCGTGTTGATGTATAGAAGTTGATGGAATGGCCTGCATTCTTTTTTTTCCAGTCTTGCCCAGAAATCTATCTGACCCAGCTAATGGTAGCGCAAGTGCAGTCATAATTTTTTTTACATGCTTTCTGTGTCAAATAGCAACTGATTGAATCAATATTTTGATTGAAGTTTTAGGAGCACAGCATCTTAGTGCAGTGTTTGAGGGGAGTGTCTTGAACAGCCACTTGAATGCCTTGTGAGGTCTGGTCAGTTGGTTAGAAAGGCTTTCATAACGTTATAATGGGCTCTACCATATCTTTTGCCCAGTCATTGGTGTTTCGAAGTTGCTTTTATAATGTCTTGGTTGCTTGGACCATTAAACAATATTACAAGTCACTGTGGCAGACTGATTTCTGGGCAGTGCTCTTTGAGTGCATCGAGGTCCGTCTGGAATAAAAAAAATTGACATGCCTTGGTTTCTTTTTTTCTTTTTGCATTTTTTTACATGAGACGTCTGCTGATGACTAATACACATTGTTTCATTGAAGCTTTCTTTGTTACCGCTAGATGGAGAAGCTGCGGCAGCTCAAGCTGCGGCAGCTCCCCCTGTGGAAGAGCCTGTGAAGCGCAAGTCTCCAAAGGAGCTTGCACAGATGTAAGTGCCACAAATTTTTAAGGATGATTTCATCTTCCACTTCAAGGCACCTGTGCTGCATGCAAGAGCTAGAAGCTGTATAATTACATGGAGGGTTGGATGAAAGCAGTAAAATGGTTACAAGATGATTCATCAGCCACAAACTAGTAGATGGGTTGAGTGCTGTTGGTAAATGTAGGTTACTGAATGGGCATAAAATAGAGAGCATATGATGTTTGTTTCTCTGCTCAGTAAGACAGAAGTCAATCTGGTACTTGACAAATTGTCAGTATATATTTCGACTGCACCGACATTGACTTGCATAGAGGCTGGCATAACGTAGCACCGGTATGCTCATGATATTCTAGAAAGATGAGTACTTTTTCCGGTTTAAGTACTTTATTGCAATTGTATCGGCCTTTCATGGTGAGCTTTTAATTCATACTTGATAGTTTTCTCACTGACTTTATGCCTGATTGTTCAGCACATTCAGTATCATTCTCGTGTGAAATTTGGATGACCAAACACTAAATGCTGCTAATGGCGTGGCTTGCCAGGTAAACTTACATTGCTCTGCCATCACATGTATACTTAGAGTGCCAAAAAGGAGTTATGGAAGAAGCACGATGCACAAGGCAAGGTGGCTTATGTTTGGCATACAGTTTGAGCAGGAGTGCAGTGGCATAAGCCTTGCTGTTGCCATAACAATAAAATAAAAATGTGTCTTGTTACGCTTAGGAACGGCAGAGTAGCCAAACCATCTCATAAAAGGTGGATACTTGCTACCCATTCTTCGTGATATAAGCAAGGTTAGACAGAGCAAAAGTAAAATGCACCCCGCACTGCAACGAACACACTGGGCAGCACAGGAACCAAGATGAATTTGCTCTGAAGTGAGCGACTCTGCTTTAAACAGGTGACACCATGTTGTGAAATAAGATTTAGCACCTAGAGGATTCCCAGGGTTTCCCTTGATTCGTGTGAAATAGCAGTGGGTTAGGGAAGCTAACATAACTTATTTGCCATGTTGATCTTAAATGTACGAGCAACCAGACCCAGGTTGTGCTGTGCCAGACAATCATTTCTTTTTTCGTTCTCGGACTACTATTCTAGTGCAAAAAGCCATTTAGCTATATGTATTTTACCACTATATTTTGTTGCTTTCTTTGGGCAATTCGAAGTAACCTACTCTCTTATGTAATGCCATTGGGCCCTGAAGGTATGCGAACAAACTAACAAGCTAATAGCAGCTCAAAAATAGTCCTTTTTTTATGCATAGCAGTGGCCACAAAGAAGCAGCTGTTCAAAATGTCAGCTCTGACTTTATGTAAAGAAGAGTGCGAAGGTTCATTTTTTGTATTGGAGAGTATGCATATTTAAGTAAACTTGGTTGCTGATGTTGCACTGCTAAGCAAGAAACGAGTGTCAGAGGCATTGACATCATTTTCTTTTTAAAGGTACTATGCTGCTTTCCCGGCTCTTGAGAACAGCCGTCAGGTGCAAGCTCAGCGAGTTTCCTGGGATGGCCGTCGGATCATTGAACTCCATGAGCGGGAGCAGCAGCATGCTGAAAGTAAGTACTCTGCACCTATTTATGTGTGTTTTACGTTAGTGAACGTTTTCATGGGATTTTACCACATGAAACCTTTCCATATGGTTGTAGATGTCGTCGCCAGAAGACATGGCAGTTGCCTTTAATGCTGCTGGAATGTCGGTTAGCTCATAGAGTGTGTAGATAAGTGCAAAGGGCAGCAAGCTCGAGGAACAGTGGCAAAGAGCCATCGTGCTACTGCTCTTTGTTCATGCCCCTTGCTTACTGCCTGTGATGTAATGACAGTGTAAGTTGTCATGGAAATCAGTTGTATAGCAGTGCTGGAATAGGGGCAGCAGCTTTCGCCATCATGTTTCTTTTTTCTTTTCTTTTTTTTTTTTTTTTTTTTTTTTTGTGCAGTCTTTTTTTTTTTTTTTTTTTTTTTTTTCTTATTGTGGACATTATGGTTTAGCACTCTTTTAGACTTTGTTGTAAAGGGTATCTTCCAGAATATCCAGAATAATGAGAGATGCAATTTTCAGCCTTTCAGTAATGTCTCCCAATTTAAGTGCATACTTGCCTTAAAGCAAGCTTGCAGTCCAAATGTTAGGAATATTGCGCATAATTGGGCTACCTGGATTCACAGGTGTGAACTGGGAATTACTTCAAGAACAGCAACTACGCAGTAAGCTGGACAGCCCGAGCTTGGTTGCCATTTGGGGCCGCCAGGCATCTACAGCCATAGGTAAGTTAAAATGTGCAACACCTATGTGCACTGCTGTATCACATCGCAAAACAGACGTGTTTCAAATTTAGTCTTCTGATGGTACAGGTCTGCATCTGCACTGGTGCACTCATAGCCACTGAATGAGGGCTCTTACATGGTGCTCAGACCACTTCATTTCTTTGTCTCATTAAGAAAAACAGTGGGCTACTGCGCACTTGCTTCGTGCATCAGCAATGATAGGAGGAAGGCTGCACCAGTTGCACCAACCTGCGTCATTGCATTAATCCATCTGCATTCTGTTATACACGGGTTTAATGAAATTTTGCCTATAGCCAAGCCGAGGTGAATGCGAAGAGGCTGAGGCTGCTGCCTAATGCGCACAGACTTGATTGTGGTTCCTTCACCCAATATGGGACGAAAAAGATGACCGAAGGAATCAAGCCCGTACCACTTTCTAACCCTTTGCTGTTAAAACACATTTGAACACATTTTACAAACCTGCTTCAGGGTGCTGGCCGGACTGTTCTGAAAGAACACACTGAATGCGCATGCAGGGAAAAAAATTGCTTTCAGCCCAAGTAGTGCTACATTTGAGTCCTGACAGATTTATGGGTATTTGCACAACACCGTCATGTTTGCCACAAGCTCGGTGTTAGACTGTGAGGAAGGTTTCAGATGTCCCCCATGCTCATAGCGCAATTGCAGGGGCCTCAATCGCACTTACTGTAGCAGCAGCATATATCTGAACTGTAAACTACCCAGTGCAGGCTAACTAGATCACCTCGGTGGAAAAAAAATATCTGCAAGAACGGGTAAAAAACACTTAGGAGCCCTGGATTTTCTTTCTTCGATAGAGCACTCTGCCATTGCTCTGCTTTTGAACACACATACATGAGTTTTTTTTATTCTTCTTTTGCTCATGCTTTTTCAACTTTCTTTTTTAATGTACACTATGCAAGGCATAGGTAAGATATACAGTCGAACCCGGATATATCAACCCTGGATAATTCGAATTTTGGTTATATCGAACTCACGAGATATCACCTTGAAAATCCCATGTAAAAGATAGGAAAGCTGCGTCGTATATCGAACTTAATTTCACCGGTCATTCGATATATCGAACTTCGCACTTTAGACGGTGCGCCTCCCCCAAAGACGATCGCATCACCTCGGCCTTTTGCCACGTGGCGTTTTCAAGTCACACGTGGTAGGAATGAGAGGGCACGGTTCGGCGACGGCTGGTATAGGGCAGCGCCGCGCCCTTCCCCCGAAGGTGCGCGCATCTGCGGTGATCGCTGCTTCGCTAGCACGTGACGTTTGCAAGTCGTGTGTGAAGGAACGAGAGGGAACCAATGCAGCCGGGGTGTTCGGGAGAGGGGAAAAACGCGATAGAGCGAAGCGCAAGGGTGTGCCCACTTTTCTGCTGAGCTTTATCTCTCCCCTTCATCTCTCTTTCCCGGTCTTCGTTCCACGCACTACGCATGCGTGGACAAGCCAGCTCAGCCCGTGGCAGATGCTTCCCCAGTGTGTGTTGTGAATGCCCTGCGCGAGACGGCTGACGCGAGATGAGCGTCTCATGTCGTCGTGCTGAATGCGCTATGGCGGCCGCGGACACTAAAAAGCGGCAGATTTTTCCTCTTTCCCCCCCCCCCCCCCCCCCCCCCCCTCCCCCCGAGAGTTGTTTATTCTTGCCGTCGTGCTGAATGTATGCCATGGCAGCTACGGAGATTAAGAAGCAGCGTCTTTTTTTTTTTTTTTTTTTTTCTTTTGCGAGAGTTGTTCTTGTCGGGCTGAACGTGCGACGCAGCGATAGCTATAATGGCTGAGGACGCTAAAAAGCGGCAATTTTTGTTTGTTTGTTTGTTTGTTTGTTTGCGAGAGGAGTTTATTCTTGCATCTATGAATCGGCGAAAGCACACGGTCGGCTGCGATCATGACACCGGCTTTTAGCATTGTTCACTCCAAACGGCATTTGCACCTATCACACTTGTCAATGATTTTGTAGCAGTGGACTACACCCTCCCCACCCCAAGCGTGGTGCGATAAATCGAACCAGGCTTGTGCAATCAAGCCATCACGCAGGCACTATGCCAAGTTCGCTCCTTGCCACCACAGGATCTATGAAAAGTATAGTCAAAAGATAAACACGTCGTGAGGATATCGCTGGGCAGCATCTTGGCGCGCTGCCAATAAATGAGTTGTGGATGCGACTGTTGAAACGGGGGACCTGCCACCAAACGCTATTTTTTTTTTTTTCTTCAAATTCTCGGGGGCAAAAATGGGGAGTGGGTTCATTATGCGAGTGGGTTGACTACGCGACAAATACCGTATCATTTTTTACGATCGCAAGTGGCGTCTCAAGCCAATTTCTGTATATCGAATTATTGATATATCGAACTATTTCGTGATTCCCTTCAAGTTCGATATATACGGGTTCGACTGTGCATTGAAGTGTGTGGCCTTTTAGGTTGTGGTTTCAGATCCTTTTAAGGAAAAATTGTTCTTCACTCCCGTCAAATCATTTTTTCAGATCTTTTTTCTTTTATTCAAATAGCAGTTCCTGCCTAGCAAATAATTTACAATTTCCTGCAGAGCATTTCTTACCTTTTCGGCAGCATTCTGAGGTGGCCTAGAGTCACAGTCGCCGTAAAACACATTTATGTATAGATGACCAGCGATTTTGGCGTACTTTACAGTTTACAGTTTGGATATACGTGTATAGGCGCCAACATCCAGTCTTCTGGCTTGTTTGTACAGTAGAGCCACGTTAATTCAAACTTAAAGCATAGAAAGTGGCATTGCATAAATAGGAGATATAACTAAATTGAGCCACATGGGCACACACAATTTCAAGCTTGTGCCGTAGCTGGACGTTTTCCGCCACGTGAGCTTGAATTATGTTCAGTACAAAGAAGTGCGAACCATGTCCTTTCATCTCAAACACTTCGAAGAGTAAGCAGCAAGGTATGTGGCAAGGCCGAGAGGCGTGTCCATATTAGACTGCAAAAGCCTGTCCTGTGCCCTGAATTGGCAACTTGATTGCACTCCTGCTACACCGTTAAAACTAACGAAACAGAGTGGCCGCGCTCATCACGGAGCAACCCTTTGGCCAGTGGCTTGTTTATTCTTCAATTTTCAATTGCTTTCAATTGAAGCATGTTTGAGAGTGCAAACATGGCAATGCAGGAGTGCAATCACATGCCTATATTTAAGTCAGCCTAAGTGATAACGAAAAAAAAAAAAAACTGAAATGGACATATTTTTCAACCTCTCCATAATTTTGCACAGAAAAATTTGCGCTAATGTTAGCAAAGTTCAGTTGCAATGTTACACGGAGCAGTTGTGACACCATTTTGCCATTTCTTGGCGCTCTACTCACAAGACATGAAAAAGTAATTACAGTTCTCTCTGTACAGAAAGCCAGCCTACGCAGGACAATACTATTCCTCTCATTTGTTCCTATCTGTTCTTATCCAGCGGAGGAAAAAAAATGTGAAAAGAACGGAGTTTTTTCTGAGCTTCAAAAACACATACCCCACCTCCTTCATTTAGATGTCCAAAAACAAAAGAGTCAGCAGGAAGAAGAATACTCCACCTCTGACCCCAGCACAGGCTGTTGTCATAAATATGTTTGCATTCTTTGTGTGAAAGGCGTCAGCGAAACTTTGGCCTGTATTGTGGGAAAGGAAGGGGGTAACACACGTTTAAACTTCTATCATTAGATTGTAGGACCTTGACCTAGGAAAAAAGTCTCAAGGCATAGTACAGTCGAACCCGGTTATATCGAACCCGGATATATCGAATTTTGGTTATATCGAACTCGCGAAATATCCCCTTGAAAATCCCATGTAAAAGTATAGGAAAGCCGCGTCATACATATATCGAACTCAATTTCACGGGTCGTTCGATATATCGAACACCGCACCACGCACTGGAAATTGTGCCTTCCCCAAAGACGATCGCATCACCCTTGGCCGTTTGCCGCGTGACGTTTTCAAGCCACGCGCGCGGATGGAATGAGAGGGGACAGTTCGGTGACGGCTGGTCTGGGCAGCGCCGCGCCCATTCCCCAAAGGCGCACGCATCTGCAGTTGTCGTTTCCCGCGCGCCAACACATGACGTTTGCAAGCCATGTGCGTGGGTGTGCCCATTCTTTTGCCGAGCTGTCTCTCTCCTTCAGCATGCGCAACGCATGCGCCAAGCCAGCTCAGCCCGTTTTCAGACAGACGTCGGACGCTTTCTCTAGCGTGTGTTGTGAACCCTGCGTGCGGCGGCACGCCTGCGGATGTTAAAAAACTTTTTTTTTTTCCCCGAGAGAGCTTCTTTCTTATCGTTGTGCTATACGCGCGGCGTAGCGTAAGATATGGCGGCTGCGGACGTTAGGAAGCGGCAGGGTTTTTTTTTTCTTTATGCAGGGATGTTAATTTCATTTATTTATTTTTTTTTATCGTTTATCCTTGCATGTATGAATCAGCGAAAGCACGCGGTCAGCTGCTGCGATCATGATGCCCGCCCCAAGCGCGGCGTGATAAATCGATCCAGGCTTGTGCAATCAAGCCATCACGGGCACTCTGCCAAGTTCGCTCCCCGCCACCACAGCAGCTATCAAAAGAATAACGGGCCGGACGTTATCGCGGCGCAGCATCTTGGCACGCTGCCAAGGAGCTGTGGATGAGACGACCGAAACGGACTGACCAGCGCCATCGACATGCAAGCGAAAATGCTCGCGATTTCTGCCGCCGCGGCGACACAGAAACCTTGTTTTGAGCTGCCGCGGTGGCTCGAGCGGCGAGAGGGACGCAGTTCCAACAAGTTTGAAAATTTTCGCTCTGTCGCTGCCGCTCGTCGCTTGCATGTGAGCGAGCTGGCCTTAACGCATTTTTTTTTTTTTTTTCAAATTCTCGGGTGCAAAAGTGGAGGGTGGGTTCATTATGCGAGTGGGTTGATTGCGCGACAAATACGGTATCGTTTTTTCGCATCGTAAGTGCCGTCACAAGCCGATTTCTGTATATCGAATTATCGATATATCGAACTATTTCGCGATCCCCTTCGAGTTCGATATATCCGGGTTCGACTATGAAATCTTGTGCTCAAAGTGCTCAGCATCGTGCATTGGTGAACCAAGAACTTCCTCAAAAGAATGAAGCAACACAAAGCGGACATCAAATAAACAAGCAGGGATCGGAAGTGCGGTGACCGAACACTCTGACGCATGTGACCACAGGGTTGACTTCGAGGGAACCATTGTGCTGGATACCGAGCCATACTCACGCAGGAAGCTCTTGAGTCATGGCATATTCAGCAGATGTGGGGTAATGTTAACCGCTCCTAGGAACCCTTCCCCTCTCTTGTATCTGCAGTTTACGGTCAGTGACCAGGCGGATGACTAAATGAAGGCTTAAAAAGGCAAGCTGCAACTTGGCTGCGGTTACACTTGAAAGAACCGAGCAGGTTCAGAGACATCATAATTTCAGCATAATTTCTTTTTTATTTTGGTTGGTGTCCCTTTCTAACTTAAGTTCCTTTCCCAACTAGAAAGGGAATGTTTTTTCGAAAATGGTATATATTTGGTTCCTGGGGTTCTTGCTCTCTTTTTCGAGTTGTAATGGCTTACTAGCCGAACACCAAACTTAGCTCATTCAGAGCTTGAATCCGTCCGTGTCTGGCTGGGAAGCACTTCGGACATTGTAAAGGGATGAGCCAGTGCCTTGGCGTGGCTGAAGGGTGCATTAGTGCAGTGTTGTAGATATTTAAATCTACATAGTGGCTATGTGGTAGACCAACTGGATGAAGTGTCAGAAATATTTTTATGTGGAATGTATGAATTGATTTTTTCCACTTGGTGGTGACTTCTGGAGGCAGCCCTCATATTATCACTACTTGCAAAAAATTGCTAGTTCACAATGTTAACATATATTTGTAGAAATTCAGTTCTAATTTAAACATGACTGTAACAAACTTTTGTCACTTTCAGGCGGGTCACCATATCCGAATGTGAAACGTAAGCATATACTATTAAAATGCCCCTGAAGTTTGCAGTTGTAACTGCTGTTATTTTTTGGAAGGTTGTGAGTGGAATGAGGCAAAGGGCATGCAACATAGCAATTATGGACATGTTAAGTGGGCTCAGAAATCTATACTTGGATAGCATTATTTGTAAGTAACATTTATTCCCTTGGCCTGGTTTTGCCAGTGGTATCAACAGGGCTGGTTTTCGGCATCAGCTTTTGGTACAGATTACGCTTTTTTGAAATTTACAGTTAGTCATTCAAAATAAAGAAGCGTGTTTATTCTGCCTTCATTGTTATTTGTTTGGCAGATTTCTTTGTCTTCAGAGGTTTGATTTTGCACATTACCGCTTTTTGATTGTGCACAGCTATATACTGTGATTATATTTTTCACAAAAACGCTATCTGGTCATCTGAAATAAGAAATCAGGTGCCATCCACATCAGTACTACCTTATTCATGTCACATGTGGTACTTCCTCAAACTTGCTCAATGGCTTGGCCCTTGATGACTGGATGGGCTTCTTTCCTTTTGTGATAACTGTAGGCTAGTTTCTTCACATGTTGCTTACAAAAGCAACAAATGTGACTTAGAACACTTAAAGAAGATATATATGGGTGTGTTCAGATAAGATAAGAATGGTAATTGAGGTTCCATGACCATTTTTTGTTTTCAATGAAATTTTTATATATGGTAGGCAAATATCTCGACACAAAAGAATGAACCTTAGTTTTGCAAGATACGGCGCAGTTTTATCTGAAAAAAAAAAGTTTATCACAAGAGGTGGAAAACGTCGTTTTTGCCATTTCAAAACAGCTGCAAGTTTGGAGACCTGCTGCTTCCGCAATAATATATTGTCATCTATTATTTTTTACTCACTAATTCTATGCAACTTTAATTTTTATAAAAACTATTAGAAACATGTTTTGTTGTTTCAATTGATTTAGTAAAAAATCACAAAACTGCTTCAGGAGGGACTCACTGCAAAAATGTTAATTTTCAACCTTACATACTGGCATGGTGCACTAAACTTTTTCTATTTATTATGCGGAATAGGTTCTTAATTTAACACAAAATTTGCAGCTCCACAAAGCATCAGATTTGCCAAAATTTGAAAACAGCAAGAAAGAGGCAACTTTGATTCCAAATAAAAAAAAAAAAAACATTTTCTATTTTTATTAATATCCCTCCCAAGAATCCTCAGTCCCTCAGAAATATTGCGGACTAAAAAAATGTTGCATTATATTGTTTAACATTATAAAAATAAATATAAAACTGAATGCTTGTCCTGAAAGTTGCCAATACAGTTGAACCTGGATGTAACGAACCTCTGTGTAACGAATTCCTGAATTTAACGAAGTTTTTAAGTTCCCCAATGCCACATCCATTGAAGCCAATGTATTTTCGACCTCTATGTAACAATGGCGTTGCGGCAGTCAACCTTGATGTAACGAACTCGCGAAGCTGATCAGTCATTATTTTTTTAGCTTTTACTGAAAATTTCTCCGAAGAAATGCATTAATTTAGTGAATATTAGAACTCTAAGAAGCCAGCAGCTACGTGAATGCCTGTAATCGCAGAAATCAAGCAAAATTGGTGATGATGATAGTATTACCTTCTAGCACCGCTCCGTGGCTAACTCAGCAGCCTCCTCAGGCGTTGGTAGTGTAGTGCAACACCAGGTGACATTAGTGGCTGCAGTTGATTTCTTTGTAGGTACTGTATGTGTGTGTAGCACATGCAATTTTTGCGCACGTTGTGCATTCGCCATCTTGTCTGTTGTTCTGCGTCTCGTGTGTCTGCGGATTTGCGGTGTTGGTTTGCCCGATGTGTTTCAGAAGTGCTAGGCCAGCCTTTCTGCCTGTATTCGTGGGGCTTCGCTTGTTCGTCATGATGAGTTCAACGGCCAGAAAACGAAAAGTTTTGTCATTTCAAGACAAACTTGCCATTTTAAATGCGGTCTCCGCGGGCGAGAAGGACGTCGCTGCTCGTTTCAACATCCCAGCGAGCACCCTGCCAACCATTTTGAGTGCGGAAGAGAAGATTAGAAGTGCTGTGGAGCCGGGAACAAAGGCTAAGTAAAGGTTGAAACTGTCAACATATGATGATGTGGACAAGGCAGTGTTCACATGGTTTTTGGACATGCAAGCCAGGAATGTGCCCATAAGCGGAGCGATATTACAACAGAAGGCGAAGGATTTTGCATGCATCTTGGGCCATGATTTCAAAGTAAGCAACGGGTGGCTACAAGGTTTCAAGAGCTGGCACAATGTTATTGGGAAAGTCATCTGCGGCGAATCTGCCTCTGCAGACAGCGATGCTGCTGCTTTGTGGGTGGCTGACACGCTTCCTGGAATACTGAGTCGCTTTGAAGCGGCTGAAATCTATAATGCCGATGAGACGACTCTCTTTTATCAGATGCTTCCGGGCCGCACGCTAGCACTTAAAGGAGATGACTGCCGCGGCGGAAAGCAGAGCAAACTCCGCGTAACAGTTCTACTGTGCACCAACCTCGACGGCACTGACAAGCGAGTCCCGCTAGTTGTGGGAAAAAGTGTCCGTCCCAGGTGCTTTAAGGGGACGAAGCGTATGCCTGTGAAATCACGGTGAACACTAAAGCGTGGATGACTCGGGCAATATTTTCTGAATGGCTGAAAGACTTCAACCAGGATGTCAAGCAGCAAGGCCGTCAAGTTTGCCTACTTCTGGACAATTGCGCTGCGCACCATGTTGAAGGCCTGTAGCTGTCTCACATCGAACTGCTCTACTTCCCGGCTAATTGCACATCACTAATACACAAAGGAATAATCAACAGTTTTAAATGCTGTTACCGGCGCCGACTGATACAGAAGCTTCTTCTGAACATCCGTCTGGAACGGGAGCTGAAGATCAATATTTATCAGTCAGTTGAAATGCTTGCTGCCTCCTGGCAAGAAGTCAGTTATTAAGAAGTGCTTTATGAAGTCGGGGATTACAAAAAAGGCACAGGCTGGTACCGACGACGAGGAAGAAGAGACTTAGCTTCATCCGATGTGGCCAAAGCGTGGGATGAGCTACGCAGCAAAGGCGGTGTCCCGTCGTCACCTGAGCGACTTTTTGTTTGCCGACAACGCCGCTGTAGCTACGGAAGAAATGAATGATGAGGCACTTGCCGAAAGCGTACAAAATCCTGATGTCTGTGATGATGGTTCCTGTGAGCCAGATCCGTGTGACGTGCCCACCGCGAAGGAGGTGATGAACGCAATCGATATATTGCGCCATTTCGTCGGCTCGCGCGACGACAAAGGAGCATTACACGATTTAGCTTCATTGGAGTGCCGTGTTGTGCCTTCGCTCGCGCGGAAACAAGCAGAGATTATGCAGTTTTTTACTGTAAAATAAATGCCTGAAGGGTGAGTTCACCTTCACTGATATCTGAAGCCTTTCGGTTTCGTTTCTGCATCATTCGTGCGAGCCTTCATACAAAACCTGCATGTAATGAAAAATTGCGAACTTTTGTCAACTTTGTTATATCCAGGCTCAACTTTGTTCAGCCCTGTATTCTGGAACGACTCAATACTTTGTTTTTATTATCCAGTCCTTGTTCTTTATTTATGGAAGAATTTGAAGCTCTAGATTCTCCGTTCTTTGAAATCAGCCAAAATTCAAAAATATGAAGAAGTGGACAAGTATAGGAAACTGGACGAGTTGGATTGAATTCATCTTAAAGCAGCGCGAAACACAAGACGAAAAGGAACAAGAGACGACACGAGCGTCGTCTCGTGCCGTCTCTTGTTCCTTTTTGCCTTGTGTTTCGCGCTGCTTTAAGATGAAGTAGACAACTTTGATTCAAATTTAAAAAACTACCGCGACTTCAATATTTATCGAAATCAATTAAAAACATTTCTAAGCACATTATAAATACCAATCACTAAAATGTATTGCATTAAGTAAAATAATATATAAAAATCAATATAAAACTGAATACATTTTTTTCTATAGAAGTACTTATGGCATCCCCTTAAATTAAGGAGCAGCGTCAAACTTCGGACTTAGTATTTGCTGAATTTAGTTACATTTTATCTTATGCAATATCCAAAGCAATCTCAATGCTTATAAAATCATTTTCTGCTTGTTGACAGGGTTGTTGATAGCTTGAAATGGAATAAATTCGCTTTTTCTTGCCATTTCATTGGATATTGCAAGTGTTGTTTGAACTTTTTTCTATCGTGTAATCTCTTTCTGTGGGGTGCAGTGCTGGTCAATCCAGTTCTTAATAATAATATTTCATTTTTCGGTTATGACAAAAATTAACAATACTGCATTTTTAACAAGATTTTTTCGCATGTGCAGCTACGTACAATCATAAGCAAAAAGCTTGGAAGCATGATAGTTTTGCTAGAATCAAATATTAATTGATGGGAGCAGCATGGGGTGGGGAGGGGGGGGAATGAGTCGAGATGAGTATTCTCATCGATACAGTTATCTAGCCCACAAAAAAGACGAGCCAGCACGGAGCAGACTCAAACTGCAGTGTACTCTGCAGTTTAGGTGGAGGGCCGGTTCGCTCTGTGTTGGCTCACAATTTCTCTGAGCTAGATAGCTATATTGACAAGTATAATCATCTCTGGTCATTCGTGCTGCTGCCATAAAGAAATATAAATTCCACCAAAACTATCACGCTGTAAAGCGCTTTGCTTATGATTGTACTTTTGTCCACATTAGAAAAAATGTATTCAAAAATAGATTATTGTTAATTTTTTTTCATAACTGAGAAAAATAAACAATAATATTAAGAACTGGATTGAATAGCACTGCACCAAAAAAAGATTACAGGATAGAGAAAAAGTTCAACCGTCACTTGCATTCTCCCATGAAATTGCCAGAAATAGCGAATTTATTCTATTTTAGGCTATCTTCAACCCTGCAAACAAGCACAAAACAAATAAAACAAGCATAAGATAAAATGTAGCTAAATTCAGCAAATAATAAATATTAGTTTTGATGTCTACTGCTCAAGGGCAAGCCATAAGCACTTCTAAAAGGTTAAAAACGTGCATTGTTTTATATTTATTTTTATAATTTATTTCACATAATGCAATACTTTTAGTGCCTGATATTTATAAAGTACATGAGTTTTTAGGGTTGTTTTAGGAGATTCCGATAAATATCAAAGTTGGGGTAGTTTTCTAAAATTGAGTCAAAGTTGTCGATCCTTTTACATTCTTTAATTTTGGTTGATTTCAAAGTAAAATGGAGAAAGAACAGGCTACACTAGAACTTCAAATTTTTTCAGAAATAAAGAATAAGGGCTGTATAATATAGACAAAAAGTTTCAGTGGCAACAGTTTGTTCAGTCGTGCCAGAATTTAGGGCTGAATATTGGCAACTTTCAGGGCAAGCCCACAGTTTTACATTGATTTTTATAATTTTAAGCAGTATAATGCAACACTCTTTTAGTACGTAATATTTCTGTGGTACTGGGGATTCTTGAGAAGGATTTTAATAAAAATAGAAATTTTTTTTATTAAACTGGAACCAAAGTTTTCTCTTTTTTGCTGTTTTCAAATTTTGGGCGATTTTGATGTCTTGTGGAGAGCACACCTAGTAATCTAGTGCTCCAAATTTTGTGCGAAATTAAAAATGTAACCCGCATAATAAAATGAGTTTTAGTGTAAACAACTTAAGGCACCATGCCAGTATGTTAGATTGAAAATCTAACATACTCCTCCACCAGTGTCACCGACGTACCGGTACGTTCTCTATCATGCGTTCAAAACTTCGCGCCTGAGCACGAAGCTGGCGCACTTAGACAGGCTGTGCCATCTGTAATATCTTTCTACAAGTTCGCATTTTTGCCCCGCGTTGTGTTGGTATGTATGTACTGAAGAGTGTGGAGTGACTGCGCCCACCCCCGCCACCTTCTTTGCTGCGGGCGCGGTCGCTCTGCGCATGCTACTCTATCGCGCTAAGCGATCATGCTGCGGGCTTTTCGCGGTGCATGCGTGCGGTTACGGGTTTAAGGGTTGTTCTGCCATCTGCCGCAGGTTTACTGGTTTTTATTTTTGTTGTGTTGGCATGTCTGCTATGACGCAGACATGCCAACACAACTACATTGCCTCTCCAATAGGTCGACACATGATTCGATCACTGCTTTCGCTCTCTCTTGCTGCGCCCTTGCATGCGGCTAGCAGCAGCAAAAGAGATCGTTTTAGCCTCTTTCCACCTCCCTCTGTCATCTTGATTTCACAAGGTGCTATTTCTCTCCATTGCGCGGGCCACCGAAAGTGCGCCCTCCGTGCGCGCGGTTACCTTTGGATGGCTGTCCGCGCGACACCTTCGAATGCCGGACTGGAGCGATGGTTCTTTACATTATAAATATGAACCAAGTTCGGAATCGGACTCTCAAAAAGTATCGAGCAGTTTTTCCTTATATTATCTTCATTTATATAATTTATAATCAGGTTGATGATGATAATTACCAATACCTGCAGAACACTGAAATGTGCATATTCCTATGACTATGTTATTTGTATAGCAATTAAATAAATCGCTATGCTCGTTCCCTGACATACTTGTTCCCTGAAACCAAGCCGACACTGGGGGTGCGTCACGGCCAGAAACTCCCGACAGCGAAAGAGTTAAAAAAAAAAAAAAACATTGAATTTTTAGGGTGGATGTTTTAATAGCCTTCTGAGCACTGGAAAAAAAAAATTTCAGCACAGGGAACAATTCTATATACGTGCATAATAATTTGTTTATGTATGTGCGTCACATTGTCTCTTTCTCATGAAGCCATCATTATTAAGCTATATCGAGAATCATCTGTGAGGTGGTGGTGAAAAACTATGTAGTATTGGGAGCCTCTCAATGACAGGTTGGCTCTTTGCTACGTGTTGTGGCCGGAAGCTTGTACTTCCCAGTGGCTCCCAAAGCCCATTCCGCCAGCTACGTTTGAACGGCTGGCTCAGAGCTGGGCACTGTAGCCTTCCATCGCTCAAGGTTTGAGAGTTGCCAACTGGTTGGAGGGTGGAATTCGAAGCATTGAAACTTAAGGTGACTGAAATCAGCTTTAGGTGCCCCACACAAGCTGCACTGTGATGAGAACAGTCGTGGATAGACCAAAGCTCAGAAATCGGGGAATGGGATTGCACGGGACTGAAGCTGGCACCACGTCACTTGTTGTAGTTTAGTCAGATTTCTGAGGAGGGGGCAGATGGTTCGCTGATCATGATAATGGAACAACATTTCGTGATATGAGACCATGCGCTTGCGGAACCGGAAAGCTGGGCTGCAGATCCGGCCGCGGGCAAAGTTCCGGGCGGTGGATTTTGAGTTCGGGGGGGGGGCGCAAAGAACAGTCAACTTGCCCTACGGCAGCTCTCGAAATTGTCTCCTCTCGGTTTTCAGAGCAGGGAGAAATCGCTGGAAAGTTGTGGGGCTTGCAAGCGCCGCCTGTTTCCTCTGCTTTCGTGGATCTTGTGCTATCTTGCATGCCCACAATGACACCGTCACGCTTAGTTTTGATACCTCGTGGCGCCCGACTTACCTGGACAATTTTTAGACAAGGGCCTACTGAGTTATCTCCTTTCTCAGAACCAACTGCGCCCACCCATGTTCCTTGATTTCTCGGCTATGTTGAGTCTCGTGAGCCGCCCCTCCACCTTGACGGGCAAGACATACTTTACGAGTGGTTTGTTGATGCACAGTCATAAATATCCCGCTCAACGGATCCTGCTGGTGAAGGCCAAAGGCTTGGGCTTCACTCTCAGTCGCAAACACTTCCAGTCAGGAAATGGATTGCTCCAGGGGTTCAATTGCGGCCAAGCTACTGCGCATGGGCCAGGGGCTTATTGCTCACTCAAGATCCACTACTGGCGCCTACTAATAGAGCGCCTCCTGCTTGCATTGCCAACAACATGGCCAACGTGAAGACCTCCTTGGTGAAAGCGACTTTTTTGAAAGTGAGATCTGGAGGGACATGAAGTGCCTGACCATCGTCCACTGCATCAAGAAAGCCATCTTCACCCAGAACAGTAGTGCGGACACAGCGCCTGTCGAGGATGAAGCTGCTGCAGTTGACATTGCTGCAACAGCTGAAGGTACCGCCACGACTGCCTGCTTAAAGCAGCTGTGGAGGTCTAAGCCATATAGGCTTCGTTTTCGTCATTGCCGACTTTGTTGCAATGGAGGATTTCATGACTGATGATGTTGCCGGGAGCATCATGGAAGGGGCCACTGTGGATGGCACTTCTGACAGTGATTGGGACGATGCTTTTTGAACTCCTAAGCTGGTGGCCACCACAGTGGTTGATGCTCTACGAGTGTACCTCAGGGGTTAGGAGCAGAAGTTTGATTCGCACTTCGACGACATAAAGACTGATTCGCACTCGCAAAATGTTTTAGGGAACACTGTATGCCCATATTTTTTTTTATTATTATTCATAGTCCAGATATAACGGAAATAGCAGATCTAGCAAAGCAATTTCCATTTCCCGCCAACTTTGTTATAACTAGGCTAAACTGCATATAGTCAGTTTTGTTTCTTCTTATTTTTAGTCATTTGAAGTGACAGCAACTCGGGAGATGAACTGCAAATAATGATTGATGACCTAGACAGGAAAAGTAGAAAGGTAGGCTTGAAAATCAATATGCAGAAGACTAAGGTAATGTTCAACAGCTTCGGGAAGGAACAGGAGTTTACATTAGGTAGCGAAATACTGGAAGTAGTTGGCGAATATATCTACTTAGGACAGGTAGTAACCGCAGATCCGGATCATGAAAAGGAAATAACAAGAAGAATAAGATTGGGATGGAGCGCATTTGGCAAGCACTCGCAGATTATGACTAGCAGCTTACCGGTATCGCTCAAGAGGAAAGTATACAACAGTTGCATCTTGCCTGTACTCACCTATGGGGCTGAAACGTGGAGGCTAACCAAGAGAGTTCTACTTAAGTTGAGGACAACCCAGAGGGCTATGGAACGAAAAATGGTAGGGGTAACATTAAGAGATAGAAAGCGTGCAGAGTGGGTCAGAGAAATAACTCAAGTTAACGACATTCTAGTGGAAATTAAGAAGAAGAAATGGACATGGGCAGGACATGTAGTGCGAAGAGAGGATAACCGATGGTCGCTGAGGGTAACAAACTGGATTCCAAGGGAAGGAAAGCGTAGCAGGGGGCGGCAGAAAGTTAGGTGGGTGGATGAGATTAAGAAGTTCGCAGGGGTCAAGTGGATGCAGCTAGCACAGAACCGGGTTAAGTGGAGAGATATGGGAGAGGCCTTCGCCCTGCAGTGGGTATAATCAGGCTGATGATGATGATGATGATGAAGTGACAGCACATAAATTCGTGTAAGCATTAAAACCTTAGTAAAGATTTGGTGGGAATAGCCTATATTTAGCGCCACTCTATTTTTCTCTGCCTGGCTATTACGGCCAATGTATATACATTGTATTGTTCTATTTCCGAGTACACGTCAGGATCACTGGCATTGCATCTTTTGTCAGGACCAGAACACACCATGACACAAAGACGTCCTTCCAAACCACAAACCACCATTTGAATTAAACTCTTGTTATCACTAAATAATCTTTGTCAAGAAACCATATATAAACCAGGACTCTCGGAACTCTCGGTCAATGCTTGTTGTCTGCTCTTAAGATGATGCTGGGCCACTGTGAACAACTCTCTCAAAGGGAAAACTCAGACTTACGCCTAGGTATAACCGGGGCTCTTCCCTGCGTGGCCCACTCAAAACAAAGCTTGCCACAAAAATGAGGCATCAAAACATGGTCCGCGTGCCTTGCTGCTTACATGAACACTGACCACGTTCCTAGCATCAACGCACAGAGGAACTGCATTCCACAAATGCAACATACCGCGCTGATCACACCTGTGCAGTTTTAGCCACCTCAGCACACTCGTGCTGTAGTGGTCAGACTTCTTAGTCACTCATTCACCACCACCGTCATTCTATTACTAGCCCCCTGTGCACCATAGATGGATAGAAGCTTCACACCATATATTAGTATGTATGTTTGATGGGCCTCTTTCATAGCCTGAGTCACTTTGGGACGTTAAACCCCATTACCCATATGTTTGATGGGTTCTACTGTATCGAATTGTTTGGCGGTTGATGGTGGTACCTCTAGCAACCATATGCCTGTTGTTTTTGATGTTAATTACTGCTGAACTCCGCTCACTTCTCAGTTGAAGTCATATGGTAAATATAACCAATTTCAGTAATCTTTGAGCTCTTCTCTTGCGTCAGTGATTCACACTACAGAAAAAATGAAATCACATCGCTTATGCCTTGCCATTGAAGCCGGTCGTAAGAAATCTGAATTTTTGGTGCGTGCATAAAACGTTCTTTCATAGCCTGAGTCACTTTGGGGCGTTAAACCCCATTACCCGTATGTTTGATGGGCCTCTTTCATAGCCTGAGTCACTTTGGGACGTTAAACCCCATTGCCCGTATGTTTGATGGGCCTCTTTCATAGTCCGAGTCGCTTTGGGACGTTAAACCCCATTAACCGTATATTTAATGGGACCACACAGGCTGTCTGAATTATTCATTTCTCCAAATTAACTGGGGTTGAATTAACAAGGTTTGACTGCACATGCGGCAAGGTGTTCGCACTAAACATGTAAGGCCGCTCAAGCTACTGCTAACATAACAGCAGTCATGTGACAATGCTATCCATGCTACTGGTAGGAAATACAGGAATGAGAAGTGGCAATGCTGTCACTCCGGATGTAACTGAACCGGGCACTTTTCATTGGTCTTGTTATTTTGTGGATAGCTCTTGAGGTCTGTTCATTTTGCAGCACAAAAACTGTGCTGCTTGGCAGTGTTCACTTTGCACGCTTGCCCTTGGCACCTCATGCATGTTATTCCACTAGAATGATCTTATTTTCACGCTCAGTTTGTGAGTGCTGAAGGATAGCAATTTGGGCTAATTGGTTCATTATGAAACACCAAAGGAACACAAACAAAACTGGCGAATCAACATGTGTGTTTGCCTTTCTTGTGTCATTGCTTGCTTGTGCTGCTTTGGTGTTCCGTTGAAAGTTCTACAGGCCGTGTTACTAGAATGAGGCAGTATTTCAAAGGTTGTGCTTTTTTGCTTTACTGCTCATGATGATGCAGTCTACCCATTGACTGTCATATCTCGCTAAACATTAAAGGTGGTGTTGAGAGTTCCTTTTTGAGGCTTAGTGCTAATCTAAAAGCCAGAAATTTATGGCAGTCTTCAAAAACATGCTAACATGCGTAGTTGTTCAGCCGAGTTGTTTAGAGCAGACACTTATGAATGTGAGTCATTTATCTAGGTTTCATATTATAATTTTCCTCTTTGAGTAATGTGCTTTCGCTTCTCTTTCAGAAACGCACATCTTTGACTTTTTCAACTCAGTCTGGGCTCTGAGTGGAGAAGACAAGGTTATGCTCAAGGTATTGTCTCGCACCGGTTGCGAGGGAAAAGAGCCGGTGTGTGCAGAGCGTTTTTGAAGATACTGTCGAGCTTAGTTGTGAACAGTGGTCATGATGAGATCAAAGTGTTCTTAGTCAGCTTTGCGAAATTGAGCAGTGAGTTTTTCTACCCGCAAGTGAATGTGTGTGTGAATGTGCAATATGCACGCCTATGTCTGTCAAGCTGAGCTCCACAGCTGGATTTCTCTTTGGAAATGATTGTGTTGTCACGTGTAGTTCTGGCCCCCTTCCCATTTCCAATCACCCCCCCTCCTAAAGTTATTGGTACTGATTCTTGTTAATTTTTTGTTGAAAGATTAAAACTTGCTGTCCATGTGAACCTGCTGTCCATGTGTGTTGGTGTGCCCGAGTACAAAGCAGATTGCACTTGTATAAGGTGTTCCTTTCGTTATGTTAAGAAAAATAAATATAGATCTGCTTGAAAGGTTCATTAAAGGTTGCAAAACATTTTGGTTTTGTTTTCAGGATGGTTGCTTTGTAAGTAGCTGTCCACTGTCTGGGCTTGTGGCATTCTATCTTGTCAGATTGTGACTCGGTTCTTTTTGAAGCCCTTAACATGAATATGAAGAGTCTATATAAATATATGTATATATACATATATGTATATACATATATAAGCTTGTTGTCTTGTAACAAGTCATGCAAAACTGAAATTGCACCTTATATATTTCCTTGTTATTTAAAAATTACATGTTAGATATAAGAGATTATTGATGTGTAAATATGAGCAACCTTTCAAGCTGCAATTCTTGATGTGCGGGTGCATTTTTGTTTTGTTTTGTTTCCTTTTGCTGTGCCCTGTTTGCTGTAGCCCAGTCATCTGTTAGCAATAAAGGTTGTCGTGAAGAGTGGTGAAGTGGACAAGTTCGTAACTTCTTCGTGGTTCTATTGGCATGCACAAGAAAAGGAGTGTTGCAAGAGGAAACAGGATTGAATGCCAACTTTCAGTCGAATGTTATATCATTAAGCTTACATGAACTGCTCCGAATTTCGGAGCCGTGTGTTCAGGCTCATGTTTATCTTGGCTGTATCTTTATCTCACCGGAAGCGCAAAAAAAGGGGCAGCACAGGGATGCACAATGCCTCTCTCTGTGAAGCCATTTTTAATGTGTTGTTGCCTACAATGACATTCAGCAGCCTAGTGGTTTGTCCACCTTACCAGTTTTGTGGCTGTGTGTACCTGTGTATTATGATAAAGCATCCAAATTTAAGATTGCTCATAGGTGCTTGATTCTTCATGCAAACCCTATGTTCTGTGTGTGCTATTAGAACCCAAAAAAGTAGTGCTGGTGTTGAATTTGCTTGACATGGCTGCTTACAGGAATGATAGTTTTATTGCTAGAGGCAAGATGATATAAATGGTATTGGGTACAAGCTGGGTGAGTACAGCATAATTTTGGATGTATGTTGATTTTATAAAGGTGGGATCCACCAATCTAAAGAGGAGATGGGGGAAGGGGGGTTTCTAAATTAAAAGCCTGCCATGAAATGATTGATAGGTTCTGTCAAGCGCAAGCTTTTGTATCACCAGCAACAGCACTCTTGCATTTTTTGGCTGACAACACTGTCTGGAATCTTAAAACTGTTGGAAACCTCCCTGTTCTGTTAGCAATAGACTTTCCACAGTGTATGCTTTTGTGAAGCATTGAAATCGAAGCCACTGAAATGGAATGAAGTAGAAGAGACTAGCTAGCTTTTATCTTCTTAGGCTAGTCTTGGTCTCGAGCATCATTTGCTGTAACTGTAGAGCAACCGCAATGGAAATTGCAGTAATCCGAGGGCTGGCCAGGTGTCGAACAAACTTGTGAAGGCATTGCTGGAGATAGTACAAATTTAATGATCGATGTCAATAAAGCCAAGAATGTCTTCCTGCAGTCCTGAGTTTGCACGTATGTGGGTAGTTTTTTTCATTTAATTAACCTGTTTGGGAAACTGCAGTTTCGGAGTGCTTGAAAACAAAAAAACAAAAAAACAGTTGGATTTACCCTGTATGGTTACTTTGATGCTTTTATTCTAGTGCATGCTTTCACTTACGCAGAGGCTTCACTCACGTGATATTCTTGAACAAGGAATGAGCAGAAGTGGATGAATGAGTGGGTGGGCAGCTGCTTAGCTGAGGTGGAGGGGGTTGAAGTAGGGAGGATGCTGGTGGGTAATGCTTGTAGGTGATGAGGCTTCACCTCCAAGGCACAGACAGATGCTGGCTTTTTTAAATTGCCATACTGGCAGTGCTTTGCAGTAACACATGATAGTTGCTTTGCGTGTGTGCAGTTAATGTATAATTTCAACTCAAGAACAGAGTGCTCTAGTAAAAAACCAGTGCACTGTATGTGACTTTGTTTTTGTCTCCTTGCAAAATATCGTTGACAAGCCGCACTTTTATCAGTGGTTGGCATTGTACAGGGTCGTCCACTCAGTTTGAACATGGTTGCTGTCTTCAAAGCACCGTTACCACCGACCCAGTGGATCATTGAGGCCAAGTGGAATTTCATGCTAAGCAACACCTTCTAGCCTCCTTGTGTGCTTGAATCACTTTTCGATACGCAGCCGCGTCAAACGCAGTGGCGCTTTGAAGAAGGCGACCATGTTGAAATTAAGTTTCTTTCTTTCCTTCTTTCTTTCTTTCTTTTAGCAAACTTAGTCTGTTGTTGGCTGCTGTGCTGTCATGTTACTCAGCAAAAATATAAATGGAAAGCCAGCCAATATACATGCAGGAACTAAGCTGCCACAAGTGAACTGGTACCACGTCTTCAGAAGGCCTTTTTTTTTTTTTTTTTTCGGCAGTCTGCTGGCCAGATTATGCAAAACCATGGGTAACTAATGTAATGCCCTAAAAAAAAAACTTTCAAACTGTGTAAATAATTTATGTGGTTTACAATAATGAATTTAAATATATTCAAATATATGCATGTAACCATGATAAAAATTTGAAGAAAACAAATTCTATGATGTAACAGATTTGGGCACACTGTCTGTGCACGTTAAGAACTCTAGGTAGTCTAAATTATCCATAGCCCTCCACATTATACCTCACAGCCAGAGTTGAGTTTGGACATTAAACCCCATAAACCAAACAAACCCAAACTGCACACCATAAATTAAGGTCCTTTTAATGTGGCACACCTATAAACCTATGCAGCCTTAGCCAAGTTATCAATTAGTTTAATGCTGGCAGTCAGAGTGCCTAAAAATTGTGGTTGTCATTCACTGTGTTTTAATAATTTGAAAAGGTGCTTTTATTCTGTCAGTTTCTGGCTGTAGTGCAATATGCTTAGTTACTGCTACATTGTCCAAATTTCATGCAAAGGGTCTTAATAAATTTTAGCAGTGCCAATATCTGCCTTACCATATGGTAAAGGAACTGACAGCTGACCAGAATCAGTCGTGAGGTTATGTGGAAATGAAAAGATCTCGCCTTATAGTGCACAAATCAAGCACTATACTATCAAGAAAAGAATAAGGATTCATAATTTTAGTTTGGCATGAAAAAAAAATGCCTTGTAGACAAACTGTGCCGTTATCAGTGTATCCCTCGATTTCCACCGCGTGACCACATCTCGGCATCATGTTTTCTTTCTTTCAAAGTGTTGATATTTTATTATTGTTTAAACTCTCCCTACTGCATCCTTGCACTAAAAACCAGTGCTCCCTTTGAACTGTAAATGAAGTGCTTATTAGAGCTTTATTTCATAGATGGTGTTGACATTTAGCATTCTTTGGTTGACACGGTAAGCACAGTCCAGTCAAACGGTGCCGTAACATGTTTTGATGTGGAAACTCGAATGATTACGGTATTTTCTGGGACTGTATTAGTACTTAGGTTCTTCACATTTGCCAGCATTCAGTCGCTTCTGTGCTCGTTGGTCACGATTTCTAGCATCAGGATACGCAAAAGCGGGTGTGTCCAGTGGTATAAAAATGGTTGGCAGGAATTTTCCGCAGCATTTGTAACGAAACTAATGTGGAATAAAGCACCTTTACAAGTTATCTCTTGAGATAAACAAAATACTGCATCCCTTTAAGGTCAGACTTGGCATCGCTAAGCAACTAGTGTGGGCTCTATATCTTTGAAACAAAAATGGACCTTAGCCTTTACAGTCCACTATGAAATTGTTCTACGAAAGTTAGCCCCAAGAAAAATCGCTTCTGTGCGCAAAAACACTTTGTAATGTCATTTTTGCATGGTGCTGCCGTTAATGGCTGTGTCAAACCATGTGACCAGAGTAAAAGAAGGGCAGTGAGAGCAAGCTTAAGGGGAGAAATGGGTTTGTTGAAATCTTCTGGGAACATAGATTTCTGTGTATAGATCCTAGGTATGTCATTTAGTTTCATGTAAAATAATTCCTTGAGCACTTATGCAATATATTATATTAGATTTTGTGATTAGCTTTCAAGAATTTTTGCTTTAGGGGATTTGCTAAAGTATATGCCTTTATTTTTTGCCACACACCTTGTTGTTTGTGGTGGTTGTTCTGAGTAAAAAAATTGATTCTTTGACTCTTTCTGGCTATGTTGACATTGTCCAGCAGCAGAAGGCACATTTATCTTGCTGCAGGACGACATCCTTATCTAAATGGATAGGTTACCACATAGAGTTCAGTTTATCCCTAAAGATCCCTCATAAGGGGTAAGTTTGTATGCAAACAACAAATACCTTGTGATATGTAATCATTGAATACTATGATCAGTCAAAAGCTCTAAAAATGAACCATTTAACGAAATTAAGTTAATGGTGGCGTTGCATACCCCAAAATATCCGAGTCCCAAAATTTATGTCTATGCACGCATTTTGCTTATGGGATGGGGTGGTGGTGGCAGCACATACAGTCATGCCTCATTAATACAGACACTTTTGATTCTGAACAAAGCTAGCCTCAAAGTGAGTCGTCTGTAATAATGAATGGCGATAAAAGATATTTTGCAAAAAAAAAAAAAAAAAACTACGATTATGGTTTTTGTGGATAGTGGTTGTCAGAGAGGTCGAAATTAGATTTAATTCTGGGAGCTACGCCCCGCCAGCGTGGCGCAGTGGTTACGGCGCTCAACTACTGTTCCCAAGGTTGCGGGACCGAATCCCGGCCTCGGCGGCCGCTTTTCGATGGAGGCGGAAAGCAAGGCGCTCATGTTCTGTGCGATGTCAGTGCACATTAAAGTACCCCAGGTGGTCGAAATTTCCCGAGTCCTCCACTACGACGTCTCTCATAGCCTGAGTCGCTTTGGGACGTTAAACCCCATAAACCAACCAATTGTGGGAGATACGGGAACATTATCCAAGTTGCCATTACTCTTGTGATTATGTGCTGCTGCTCGATGCAGGTAGTGGGCGATGGTATACTTGACAGCATCTCATGAATTAGTGACTTGACTTCTATGCAACTATTCTAATCAAATGAACCACTGGAACATGTTAGCTCTCAGTCAACTGAAAGCTGCTGAATGTGGCCTCTCTTATGCCACAAGCAGAGTTGTCTTCAAAGCAAGAAATGACTAAAGAAAAAGGCAGTCGCTCAGTTATTTACAAATTTTTAATTTTGTTCCTTTATTTCCTACACTCAAAATGCAGAAAATGAAACATCTGTTTGGAACAGCTGAAATTTGTTTTCATCACAGTCCATATATTAACACAACATAAATACAAGGCCTTAATGGGCTCTGTGCATTATGCGTTGCCATTGCTCGGGGAAGTGAATTTCCACATTAACGAGGAGTAAATGCATGGAAGAAGATTTGGTGCTCCGAAAAATTGCTCATAATTAGAGTTGACTTTATTATCAGAGGTCATATTACCAAGGCACGACTATATCTCATTTTTTGGTCTGTTACACATAAAACGTTAATTTCCAATAAAAGCAACACCTTTGTGCTAACGATAAAGTACACTGTCGTTACAGGCCCACTTGTATCTGTCATTAGTGCCCATTATATGTTCATGACCTCCTTAAATATATATTGAAATGCATAAATACCACTGTCCCATTCAGGCATGCACGAACTGGTGATATGAAGGGTTACTGTTTCCAGTACACCCTTCTGTCATAAGCGGTGCCAGTGGTAGCGTCCTTTGCACCATGACACCTTCCATCAAACCTTTGGGCTAATGCATTGATAAGTGCATTGTTGGGTGTAATAGAATTAAGATCATTGTTCAAACTGGAGGATTCAAGACTACAAAAGGTATCAGCTCTATCCTCTTGGTAACTTGAACCACTTGGTTGACAATGGGTGGACGCTTCAGTTGAGAGGTGCTGTTGCATGTGGTTATTGTATGCTTGCATGCCTGCCTAAGATTTTTGCTGAAGCTTGATAAATGCTGTAATAAGTAGCTTCTGCTGTGCAATCTCGGCCAGTAAGCAAATGTAAAGTACCGTGCACGTGCCTTCAAAACTAATGTTTCTTGGTGACCCACAAACTTGCCTGAAAAGCAACAGGGAATGATGCAGGGCACCTTTAGCTGTGATTGTTGATAAGAACAACTTGGAGTTGAGCGTAATTTTGGATAAGTTTCATACATGGGTTATGTTTCTTGGTGACCCACAAACTTGCCTGAAAAGCAACAGGGAATGATGCAGGGCACCTTTAGCTGTGATTGTTGATAAGAACAACTTGGAGTTGAGCGTAATTTTGGATAAGTTTCATACATGGGTTCCATTGGAGTAGCGTTATCATTATATGAGATGTGTTATTTTAGCAAGTGGCTGCAAAAAACTTTGACAGTTCTCAAAAGAAAAGCTAAAAATGTGGCATACTAAACTGCAACAGTTTCTTGGAACGGAAGGGTCACTTCCCTTCTTTTTTAACAATATGGCAAAAACACTGATTCTTTAAAATAATGCACCTTCCAAAGCATGAACATATGCTGATAAAATTAGTCAAATAAATGACATTAAAGTAAACGTACATTATGTCTTCTATAGTCAAAACTAGTATGCTTGCACATGGAAGTTTGCACTAATTACAGATGTGCTTGTATGTCTCGTTCTCTGTGCAGAAGCAACACGAATAGGGCCTTTACATGTGTTTGTAATAATGCGAATGTATGATCACACCAGACTGCCTCTCATTCGATCTCCTGCAGCTGCCAGTGTTTACTAAGAATTCCTAGGGTGCATGCCTTGCTCTTGTGTTAAGCAAATGTGGCTTGCAAAATAGCACAAACTGCATGGGGTGTACTGTGTCCTCTTGCTTGGCAAGTTGGCTGTGCATGGAAGTAGCCTCTTGAAAGGCAGGGATCAGTAAGCACAAGACTAGGTCTTGCATGGTTCCAGGTACAGGACAAGATGGCAGCAAAAGAAGTACTACATGGAAGTGGGGCTTCCAGCAATACACAACCTCTGGGAGCAGCTGTCGCCAAGGTGATTGCCATGTTGGTGAAGAAGCATAACTGCCCCACAGGTGTCTTCAGAGATGAGACACTGTTTTGGAACTGGGTAAAGAGTGTATCTGATGATCCACTTTTGCAGGCTGTAAGCAATGCTGGCCCAGCCGTCTTCAGGGAAGCCAGGCGTTTAATGAGAAAAGCTGGGCTTTTGTATGCCGGCCAGGGCGACTGCCTGCCCACAGATCTGGTGCCTGGTGAGATGGCCATCAAACCTATCTGTGGTAGCAACGACTTGCTTGCTATGGGTGACGTCACAGCAGAGCCAGCTAAGCATGGTGGTGGTCCTTGGTCTGGAGGCTTCAACCCAACAAGGCAGCCCGACCATTTAGATTTCGAGCAAGAAGGCATAGTATCAGCTGAGGAGCGCCTAGCAAAAGGCTCAGTTTTCTGGCCCTGTACTTCCTCCAGCCTTCCAAGCAGCAACTCCAAAGAAGGAGCAAATGCTGATGTCTCCCAGTTTGATGCATTTAATAAGCAAGGCAACCAAGCAGGAACTTGGCATCCAACATGGCTAGAAGATTATATCAGGCAGTGCCCTGATGCCGAGGTTCCTCCCATATTCATGAAGATTCAGAATCAGGCCAAAGCCAGCAGCAGTGGTACTTACAGCAGCCCCTCCAAGTGAGTAGCTGCCCTTGGTGCAATGTGAAACCGAAGCGCAACAATTTTTTCTCTTCTTGGGACTGGTGTTGCAGGAACCAGTGCAGGGGCCCTTCACTGCAGACGGGGCACTTGGCTGGTCTTGATAGTTCTCTGGTAAGAGATCTATTTTTGTAACTGGATTTGATAAATGTGCACATGCATATTGCCACCCAGTCATGCCATCCTATCTCTCTGCTGCTAAGATGCAGTAGAATCAATCAGCATGGTGAATCGATCAGGGTGGTGACCTTAGTGGCTCAAATAAAGTGGTGTGTAACAAATCTTTTCTGGCAATACATGTTTGATTTTGATTTTTGCAGCCAAAATGGGTGTATGATGTTTCCTCTCTTGTAAAGCAGCCATGTCAGGGTGATTTCTAACACGATACAATCAAAGGCTCATAAATGTTCATAAAGAAGGGAAGCTTAAAGTTTCTGTGTTCCCTATTAAGCTGGAGTCAGTCTTTTTTTCACAACATATTTTCAATATGGCAACATTTGTGCTCATGCACCTCAGCGTTTTGTCAGTGTTCAGTAAACTGGGAGGATGAAAAAAGAACCTTAAGCCAACTTCTTGAAAAGGTGAAATTGAATTCATAGATTGATTGAATGTCCTTTATTGAATGGGAAGGCTCATGGCCATAGATGGGGGTAAAGGGGAGTTAGACAGAATCTTCATTGTTAAGGTCGTCACTCAAATCATATTGCTCTAACCAGGCCACTAAGCGAGCCATACTTGGCAAATATCATCTGTGTGTTAGCATCAGTTTCTAGAAGGGAACGGTAGTTCAGGCGGTAGGGTTTGATCTCGGAGCATCCAGTAGAAAAAGCAGGGCAATCCCAGAGTAGATAAGATATGCCGCCGCGCGTTAGAGTCGTACAGTGGGGGCACGTAATCAATTTTTAAGATTCTGGGGCTTCAGCCATTTACAATAATTATTACCACATCCACTCCTAACTGCAATAGAAAATACAGATATTTGTAATATCAAGTAAGAGAAGGCATCCCAATGAGGCAGACATAAAAACTTGCTTGACCTGACAGCTGTTAGCAAACATAATGCCACAGGTATCGTTCTTGACAAAAGTAACCAGTCAGTGGAGTTTGTTTCCTAGCATGTAACAAAGCACTCAGGGCACCAGTTAAGCTCTAAAACGTAAGGAGAACCCTTGTCCTCAGCTTTGGTTATTTTCTTTAGGAGTGCCATATAGGTTCCACAATGCAGGCTGAGAAGCAAACACGTACCATTGCCAGTTTACTTTTGGCAATGGCAGTATATTATATGTTCAAGGTGTAACTGTGTGAAACCCAGCTGAAGTTGCTGCTGCTGTATATGCCAGCAGTACTATAGTGTACTAGTGTATGGGCACTCGTGCTTATTTTGTGTTACTCACCTCTCAGGATAATGCTTATGTGCATGCAAATATTATGTTGCAAGGCATACTACACAACACGCACTGACTCCGATTTTTGCAAAAACAAACTCCTATAAGAAAAGTTTTTTCCCTAAAACATTGAAAGAATGGAACGAATTACCTCCAATTGGCTTTGAATCCAACGATTTCCTAAAAGAATTAGAACATCTTTTGAGTCTATCACAGGCACCCTGAGTTGCATTGATCTTTTCCGGTTTTTTTTTTTTTTTTTGCTAAAATGAAATTTGGAATATGAACAGAATGGAACATAACTAGAATGGAATTTACAGTCTCGATCTTTGTTTTCTCGTCGTGTATGTTGTATAGTGTTTCCTACTTTTTCTGGATTTGTGTCCCTTCTTTATGTCACCTTGTGTTGATCCTTGTTCTTATTGTTGTATAACCTGTTTGTTTTGTCATATTGTTGTAATGCCCCTCCTGCCTGGGCCAAAACAATGGACTGCAGTATTGCTAAATAAGTAAAAATCAATATAATTGGCATTTCTCCTCTAAAACAATGTTTTATAATACAGTGGAACCTCGTAACTGTATTCTAGGAATATTGCTAAAACCAATATATGTAGTAAAGTGAGACTGGTCCCATCTCACTTTTACTTTGTTTATAGTAAAGAACGTACTTCCTGTAGAATTATATCCAAGTTCACACGCTGTCTAAGATATCTCGGAGCCACTGGCAGGTAACAGCATAATCGCAACAGTTGGCAGCAAATGTATACTGGGTGTCCCAGCTAAATGTAACCACGCTTTGTGAAACAAATTGTTGGGTCAGTGGCCTAATCTGCAATTTCTTTGTTTATTATTATTTTTTTTTTCATCCTCCAAAGTTCATCAGTTAGTACAGACTATGTTGGTCCAATGTTTTGGGGAAATCCACCAAGGAGGAGTAGATTCGTAAAGAGGGGGTAATTTACTCAGCATCTACAGAAGCATAGCCATATGGATACAAAGAAAACCTATCAGCATTCCACAGAAACTTGTAATTGAAAAATTCATCTTTGTGTGGAGGACTATCTCTTCGTTGAGCAAATTGCTCTACTAACTAAGCTAACTGGAATGGCTAGTATATGGGAGGATGAGAACGAATTAGCTCGAAGTGGGCATGGTGTTGATCCTGTGTTTTAGGGGCTCCTCTAAGCTGGAGTCCTTTGTAGCCTGATGGCTGCGCTTTGGTGGATGCCGATTAGTAAATTACTCCATTATTAGTTGGAAGAAAGCGTCACTATATAAGTTGTAGATTGTGTTGAAAAACAGCTGAGTGAATATTCACACCAAGCTAAGGCTTAATGTAAAGTAGTTTTTTGCCAGCCTTATAGTAAATAACTCGCACAATAAAAAAAGCTTTTATCTGATAGGGGTGCTATTTCAGCGTCCCAAGGCATGCCTTAGACAACAAAGTTCTGCTTTTCTCTGGAATGCTTTCCCTGAAGGGGCTTTGCAGCAATTACACTGGGTGAGAGAGATGCATGACCAGCCAATCACGTCTTAGGTCTTTTTAAGATCAGTAAATGAAGCTACCGAAATGGTACCTTGGTGCAAGCACTGCAGCTCAGTTTTTCAAAATGATCTGCAACTTCTGGATTAAAACTTTGTTCCTCAAGACAATAATTTAAATATTACCTAATTATATATAATATCGAAAATTACCTTCCAGAACAAATAGCCTAGACTAGGCCATGTGACTAAAAAAAATTTGACATTCCTGTTGGACCTCCCAATTGGATGATCCAATTGGATTGCTAAACTGGAAGTAAAGACTTTATTTGGGTTACTCAGTCGCATTCATAAGTCCAATTGGCTCAGCTATTGAGACCATTTTATTCCAATTGAATCTAATTTGATTGCTGAATTGGACCTGTTTTTTTTTTACCTAACGATGGCACTGCCAGGGATATGTGTCATGCTTTTTTCCTAACTATTGCTTCTTAAATGTCTCTGAAGTTGTGGGAGATCGCACCGTGTTTATGCAAAGCTTTGGTTTTCATAGGTAATCAAAATCCACACCTCCCCCTCCTTTTACATTATACTCATGCAAATGTGCTATGGAATTGAAAACAGGATAATAAAATGTGGTGGCCTTGTGCTAGAGCATCTGCCTCGCATTCGGGAGACACCAGGTACCCACAACTTTTCAATGGGTACAAGATTTCCCCCGGCCTGGTGCTCGGCTCTTCTGGGGTGAAATGCTTGGAAAAGGAATCATGGACCAATAAAAGGCCACAAATGGGCTTCTGCCGCATGAGGCAGACATATGGCTGTCCGATGGCAGAACGAATCATTGACCCATCAGCACAACCTTTAAAATTAAAATTATTATTTGGCACGTAACGGGATTATAAAAGCAAGATTGACGTTGTATCTGAACATTTCTTTTCTATATCAATACCATGCTTGTGTTTACCAGGTAGCCCAGTTACATGACAGTATCCTCGAACTGTGCTGCTGTGCCACAATAAACTACTATACATATAGTAGAAATTTTGTTGGCCCAAGTGACTTTACTATACAACAGTGCTACTTAAGTATTTGTTTGGAGGTGTTCTCTTTGCAACATGTATGTACGTGTAAATCTTGCTCATTACCTAGGCAAAAAAAAAAACATTCAATCTAATCGGGCATATTTGAAGCAAATGGACTCAATGGCTCCGTCATTTGGACTCATGAATCCATTTGGGTAGTCCAATTGGTTTTCTTCTGTTTTGGCAGCCCAATTGGTTTACAGCCCTAACTGGATAATCCATTTAGGAAGTTCAGTTGGACACTCCGATTGAAATTGAAAAGTTCAATGAGAAGGCAATGATTTCCTTGTGTGAAATCTGCATGTCACTCTAAAACCACAGCAGCAAATTTAGTTTCTCATGAAAAAGATGTTGGCAGCTAATCTACTGAGTTCTCATTATTTCCACCATCATTGCAGTTGCAAATGAAAACAAGACCTCTGCTCAATGGATAAGTGCCACTGACACCAACAGGAGGGTGCCATGGGGTATATGAGCCAGATAAAAAAAAAAATGTTAATTCAGTGCACAACACTTTGGTTGGTGTTGTGTAACGTCTTCAGGCTTATAGTGTCCCTATGGTTTTTGTCACATATGCTTGCATGTGATCTATTTAGAGTTACCACTTGTGTTGGGAGTGAGCACTGCTATTCTTTTAGGCTCCTATAGCTGTATCGGTTCCAAGTACACAGTTGGAACCAATTGGACATTCTACTTAATTGGAAACATTTGCAAAGTTGTTATTTATGGTCAGTTCAGCTCAAACATTCTGTTGCAATGCTTCTGACATTCCAATTGGACCTTCTAAATGGTTCCAAACACAATTGGGAATTTTCCAATTGGAAAACCCATTTACACTTGATGGCTTTCTTTCTCCTGTTTAGTGCTTTCAAAATTAGAGGCCCTTTTTTTCCTGCTGCTGTCACTTCTTCTTTTGCCTGCCATCTCTCTGTGCAATGCATAACTTTCTTCCTCATTTTGTCTGCAGTACTAAGACTAAGATCAGCATTTTTTGTAAAGGTTTATTATTATTATTATCTGGAGAGACATGACAGGTTTGCTGTGCAATGTGCATCTATTTTTGTCTGTGTAAACTTTCATGATTTGGCTGCTAGGGCTCTCTGATAGCTTTTGTACAATTTCAGAGCTTGGAGTGGTTAGAGTACACACAGCCGATCCTTAGTGTCACTAGGATTGAAAATCGAAACTCTGCCTTATGGCAAATTCCAATGAGTGGTCTTGAGCCTGTTTTATTGCTCCACAAAACTGAAGAGCTGTTTCAATGGGCAATTTCGATTCCAATCTTAATACTGAATGAATCACAACAGTGCAGTTTGACTTCCTAGGCATCTTGCTCTTTCACGAATTAAGAGTGCACTTCGGATCGCTGACTGGAATTCGCCATTAGCCTCTTGTAGTGCTAAGTATTGTTGCCATTCTGGCACGCTGGCTGTGTCAAGTAACTCTTCAGCATTTTCGACAGCCACCAGTGCAGGTTGACTGTGCTGCTGCCGAGTGGTCGTGGAAGGTGGGTAGCGATGGAGAGTTGACCACCACAGGACCTTTGTCACCGATACAGCTTGGAAACAAAGTTTTTCCTGAAATAAACAGCAGTAACTTCGAAGAACTTCAGAGCGAGCTTGAGGCAGAACTCGACATCATTCTCAACAACCTCTACGAACTTTCACAACCTTGGGTACTCATTCCTCCGTGACATTACTGTAAACAGTGCTCTGTTTAGTATTTTTCGTTTTATATCTGTCTTGATTTGTACCATAATATTCAGTGCATATACTACTTTAATTCCCAGCGAGGCTTTTAGAGGCCTAGTGCAATTAATGCTTTGCACATTGTAAACCTTCCACTTCTACGATAATGAAATTTATATGGCTACAGTTGAAATCTCATATTTCTTTAGCGAAATGTGTGGTACGTTTTGTCAGGTTTAATTTCTGGAAGGAAGGAAGGGAGTCATCTGATGTATAACTGTGCAGCATTTTAAAAATTAAATTTGAGCCAATTTGTTAAAATAATTTTCATCTCTACATTTGACCATTGCAACCCCAGCTCAGCAAGTGTATGTGAAAGATAATGTATGGCTTTCTTAATTGCGCAGGACACCTTACTTGCTACCTGTGATGCAAGCCAGAACACCCTACATCCTGAAGCACCCCATCCTAAGCACCCAAATGGCTGCCTTCCTCGTGGGACTGTGCCGAACACTAGGCTGCTAAATGCAAAGACACAAGCAGCTTTCACTACTGCCTCCAACCAGCAGCAGCAGCTATTAGGGCAAAAGCCAACTGACTTCATGCCAAACATGCATGCAAGGCTTGAAGAACTTGGGCAGAACATGTCGGAGCTCGATGCTAATTTAGGTGCACCTACATATGGCCAGTCCAAATCAAACCAGTGTATTCCCAGGTATTCTGAGCCAAGTAACACAGGTGCATCTGTTCATTCCTCACCAATCTCAATTAACACTGCCACTGGAGATTGTGTTTCTTTGGATGCAAGACCTAACGTAGGATTACCCAGCGCTGAGCAGATTGCTACATTTTCACGCACTCCTGGCAGGTCTCGTCCACGTACTGCTAATCAAAGCATTGGTAACAGTGAAGCTTCTCACAATAACTTTACATGGACATACCCTGCAAACTGCAATGCAGAAGCCACCACGTATATGAATTCACCCACCAACTTTGTGCCTGATAGCAACGCTGTGAAGAAGGTGAAGCAGAGTTCCCTTGCAACATCAAGTCTCCAGCACATGCCTATGTATGCAACAAACTTGCCCAGTGCTGGTTGCTCTGCTGTATCAACCATGGACACTGTGCATACCATGCCATCAGCTGGCATAAAGAAAAACTATATGCCCCAGTCTCATGCATCGCAGCCACATACTTCATATGGTTTTCCTCAAAAGATCTTGCTTCCTAATCGTTCACTAGCAAGCAGTGCTTCTTCAGATGCAAGTATCTCTGAGGCTTTGACGAAAGCCAACTTTTTCCAGAGTGCTCTTCACTCAAATGTGACAAATGATTCATCACTTCCTGAGCCTTCTCTAACTGGTCCTTTGCCAGCTGGCACTGGCACTTTACCCAAATCAATGCCTGATTTGTTGCCATCTACTAATCCAACTGCTAGCACCTCCATGCCTGGCAACCCAGTGTGTGCTACCACTGCTTCTGGCCCCCTCATGCATGATGCAGCACTTACTGCTATGATTCCAAACCATTCAGCAGCGCTACCTACATTATCAGCTTCAGGTGGCAACTTGAACTTTGGAAAAAATCCTTGGACATTGCCACAGCTGCCTTCACAGTTCAGCCATGAAACCGTACCTAGACCACCTGCATGGCATCAGCATGGGCACACACCTTGGACTACACAGGACGCCAGAACTGGTTCTGCGAACTGTCCTTTGCCTGGCCACGTTGCTCCTGTTCGTGTGCCTCAGCCAGCAGCTAATCAGCCTCCAGCCTGTACACTGGTGAGCCCCCACCTGAACTGTTCCGTAGCTGTTCATGCACCACCTGTTCGTGCATCTCCACCATCAGCTCATCGACCTTCGGCCAGTAGTTTGGTGAGCCCTCAGGTCAAGGGCTCCTTGACTGGCTATGCTGCAGCTGTTCGTGCACCTCCACCATCAGTTAATCGGTCTCGTGCATTGGCAAACCCCCAGATAAGGCTGGGACCAGGGCCTCTTCCCAGGCAGCCTTTGCACGCATCATGGCCTTCTCATCCACGCTGGCCATTGTCATCTTGGCCACCATTAGTACCTGAAAACAGGAACCCTAAAGAACCTGCGTCCAGGCCCTTAATGAGGCATGGCTCTGCTTTATCCCCTGCAACCTGGCCTCCATTACGACCTGGGCCTGCAGTTGTGCATCAGTCTACCACACAACCAACGTCGGTGTGTGGAATCATTCCCTCACTTTCCTTTGGACAAGTGGCAAAGCTGCCAGCACATAGACCTGCAGCTACTCTCACTGCTGGCACCAACACCCCACAAACACCAGTCGCCGACTCCTTGCTTGGCCCACGGCCACGACTCCCTTCACCTGCATCGTTGGGGAGCATGCCCTCTGCATGCTCTCAGCCTAGTGTTAGGCCTTGCTTGACCAGTGGTGCCACAAGCATTATATCAGCAACCAGCACAACTATGTCCCCTGCAGTGCCATCACAGCCTACGGGTGTGCATACAACAAGCAATGCTGTGGCCCCAGTTTCTCGATACAGTGGTGTTCCTGCACCACGCCATGTAAACAAGATGGCCCAAGGGCGCTGTTTCAAGGCACCAGGTGCTCCGGGCACCAGGGCACCACCTGTGCCAAGGCTACCGCCACGGCTTGCACCACGTCATGCCGCAAGACTTGCTGCACGACTACCTGTTACACCGAGCAGTGTGAGCAGTTCCAACTCATCTAAATTAAATCCAGGAGCAGATAAACCTGTTAACAAAGACAATCCTCAAATTGCTTCTGCGGCAGCTAACCAGCAGCCTGCTACTGGTGATCCTAAGGAATGTGATACTAAGGTGCAAACGGCAACAGAAGACTCTGAAAAAAGTACGAATGAGGAATGTTCAGGCTCACCCAGTATTTTCCCTTCCATCGACCCCTCCTCAGCTTGGCGTAAGGCACCCAACATCAAAGGCCTAGCAGGTGCTTCAGCGCGCAACTCACAGTAAGTAACAATTGTACTAGAGGAAAGGTTTCTAAAAGATGATGCATAACACACTTAACTTAACCAGAAAATTATTAGAGAAGCTTTGAGTACAAAGAACAGCATTAATGGCAGTGCCTTAAAAATGTTCCCAATACAAGGCAGTTATTAGAAAGCTATATTGTTAAAGCTGTGCTAGCTTTGTATTTTGCTGACTGTTGCCAAAACCAGCCCCTTACGTACATTCACAATTTTAACAGCTCTAGCTGTTAATGCAAAGGTACTTAGCAAAGTTTAGTTGGCATGGGGCAGCCCTGTTGGATTGTTGGGGCATCCACTATAACAGCACTGCCCCATGCATGAAGCCTGTGCCTCATACAACTCTGAAGTCATGATTGGTCATGATGAGTCTCATGGTGCTAGCTAGTTGGGTGTGTTGTCAGCCAGGACTGTATGAACCTTAATTCAGAAAACAGTTGTCACACTCGTACATGGCATTAGCATTCAGAGCAAATGAGTCTCAAAAGCACAAGGTTAACCAGGTAGCACTGCTCATCCTTATTGCTACAGGTGTAACTACCATTTTCTTTTTTTCTTAACACCTGAAAAAGTGAAGGTTGCTAATCATATATTTGGACGTCTTTGTCCTGAGATGTAAAAGTAATCATCTGTCACTTTTTTTTTACAGAGATGGTACTAGCAAACAAAATGAAACTGCACCAGCTCCACCAGAAAAAAATCGCCAAGAAACCACGGCTGTTAGCACTGCCCCTCCACCTCCAACCTCTGGGAGGAGGAAGAAGCGACGTTGACGTTCTGGCTGCACTTTAGCTCTTGTATCAGTTGTAAAAAAAGAAAGCCAGACTATTGCAGTGTCATTAAAAAAATGGGCAAAGAGAAAAAGCATTGAACCTCTGTTATCTTAGTGTGTGCAATTACTTTGTCCCACACAGCACTTTTACTCTCATTGTGAATGGGCATGGGCAGAGCATGTAATGTCAATATAAGGTTTAATGAGAGAAGACAAGCAAAGAGGCTGGAAGGGATTCAGGTGAACATACAGATTTGGAATGTTTGCAGGAATAAGATTGCCACAGCCGGCACGGAGCAGGGTTAGGACACCCTAGTAGGGTACACTGTTCTAGAAACCAAGCAGAGTTAACTGGAAGTGGACCGGTGGACCCTTTCTAGACACTATGCATTTGTCTATGCACCATAACCCAGTAAAAAAATCTTTTCGGCAAAGGAACCACTGACTAGGAGGAGCCCTTAACACTGTTACTTCTAGAACACAGGAACACTATGTCACACCATTTTATACAGTGTAATACCCCAAACAGATTGTGATTGTATACACTGCTGTACAACCATGTATGACCTTGAATAAAATTATTCTAACAATCTTGACAAAGTAAATTAAGCCCCGCAGCAGTGCTTCAGTGGTTAGGGTGCTCGACTGCTGAACCTAAGGACACGAGGTCGAATCCTGGCCGCGGCGGCCGCTTTTCGATGGAGATGAAAAGCAAGGTGCCCATGTGCTGTGAAATGTTGGTGCATGTTAATGAACCTTAGGAGGTCGAAATTTGCATTTTCTTAATTAACCAAGCTAAATTGACTGTCTTTTTTGAACAAAATGATAATGATGGCAAAAATGCTTACTGCACAAGTGGAGAGTGTGAGAGAAAGCAGGTGTGAAATTGTTCACAGTTGTTTTTGTCTGAACAGCGTCTAAATCATTACTATCGTTGGAACTGTATAGTGACCTAGATCTGGCAGCTAATTAGTTCAGTTATCTCAACGTGGTAGGCAGCTTTTGCTTACACTTTTTTATTTTGTGCTGTGTTCAAACTGCATGCTTTTCTCAAAATGTAATGGCCATGAAACATTTTGCAATCATGATGCTACAGCGCAAATCTAATTTTAGGCTGCATATAGACGGCAAGAAGTGGAAAGCTCGAAAAGAATGCATGAGCCTATAGTTCTGCATAGTAATATCCAATCATGATTTTTATTCAGGCTGACACCTTTTGAAATTTGTTAATTAGTGCTAAATTTCTCATGAAACCACCTTTTATGGCTCTTGTGCATAGTAATTAATGCATCCTATATTGTTGGATTTGTGCGACTAAAACGGAAAACTGCAAGTGCCACTATCACAACAAACGACCATGACATGATGTCGAAAAAGTTCAACCAGGCAAGAGACGACGTGTTACCACAGAAGGGTGGAAGAGCAACTTTATGGCAATTTTTACTAGTCGCGATGGAGCAGTTTTTCCTCCTCCGCGATTATATAAAGAAGTATATAATTTCACCAAAACTATCATGCTGCAATGTGTTTTGCGTACGACAGTTATACATATGTGCACGTTAGGGATTTCATCTTCAAAAATATTAATTTTGTCATAACCAAGAAATGAAAGGATATATTTAAGAGCTGGATTGAATACCACTGCACTGCACAATAACAAAAAATTACGGGATAGAGAAAAACTTCAACCCTCACTCGCATCTTTCATTGAAATGGAAAAAAAGTAGTGAATTTATTCCAATTTAAGCTGCTGTCAACTCTGCCAACAAGCAGAAATCAACTTTATAAGCACTGAGAAGGCTTTGGATATTGCGGAAGATAAGATTTAACAACATTCAGTAAATACTACATCGAATTTCTGACGCCTACTCCTTTTAAGAGAAAGTCCTCAGCAATTCTATAGAACACAACCATGCGCTCAGCTTTATATTTTTTTATACTCCTAGTTTGCAAAATGCAAAACTTTTTAGTGTCTGATATTATAAAAAACTGAGGATTGTTTTTAGAAGATTTCAAAAAGAATTGAAGATTTTGTTAAATTCGACTCAAAGGTTCCATTCGTTTGTATTTTTGAATTTTTGCCGATTTCAAAGTAATGTGGAGAACTTAATGGATAACTCTAGAGCTACAAATTTTTCCAGTAATAAAGAGCAAGGCCTATATAACAGAGAAAAAATTTCAGTGTGAACACTTTATCGCATCGTGCCAGAATGTAGTGCTGAATATTTAAAATTTTCAGTACGAGCATTGTTTTAATTTATTTTTGCAATTTTAAACAATATAATGCAACATTTCTTAGTCTGTAATATTTCTGAGGTACTGAGGGTCGTTGAGGGAGATTTTAATAAATATTGAAGATGATGTTTCCCTTTAAAGTAGAATCAAAGTTGTCCCTTTTTTTGCTGTTTTCAAATTTTGATCGAAGTCGATGCGTTGTGGAGAAAAGACCTAGCTATCTTGAGCTCCACATTTTGCATGAAATTAAGAACAGAACCTACATAATAAAGAGAAAAAGTTTTAGTGACAACAACTCAGTGGTTCGTGCCAGACTTTAGGATCAAAATTCACTTTATTGGTTCACAATGCGTCGCTCCAGAAGCAACATTTGCATTTTTTTTTAATGCAACTGCGGTAAAAAGAAACTGGCTTTAATAGCTGCTCTAAAATTAAATGTTTCATACACATCTATTGAGTAAAAAGTTATGCACGACAAAATGTTGCATGAGCAGCAGGGCTCCAAACTTGCAACTTTTCGAAATTGCAAAAACGCCGCTTGTAACCTCACCTCTAATGATATATGATTCTTTTCCAAAAAAAGCACGGCATATTGTGCAAAACTAGGGTTCATTCCTTTCTGGGGAGACATCTGCACATCACATATCAAAATTTCATTGAAAACAAAAAGTGGTCATGGGACTTCGATTCCCGTTCTTATATGAACGCACCCATTTTATATATATATATATATATATATATATATATATATACACCAGAAACTTATATCTTGTTATATATATACATACATATAAGAATTTAATTGAAAACAGAAAGTGGTCATGGGACTTCGACTGTTCTTATCTCAACACACCCAATATATATATATATAACAGATTATTTTTGTGAATGTTACAAAGTAACCAGACCGTGCAATGGACATGTAGATACATTTTTGTTTAGGAAACACATTAATAAGAGATGGCAGATAACAATGGTAATCACTGTTATCTGCCATTTCTTATTAATGTGTTTCCTAACCAAAAATATACCTACATGTCTATTGCATGGTAAAAATTATTTCAAAAATTTATTCTTCAGGGATGGCTGTGCATCCAAGCAAAGCCAGCATTTTTTTTATTGTGTTTTATTCATTTTATCTAATGATACAAGTTATCATGATAAAAAAGTTTGTGTTCTACAATACCATAACATATTGAAGCTGAAAGATGTTCACTTGCTAAAAAAAAAGAAGAAAAAAAAATGTTTTAATTCATTTTTCTTCCTGGAGAAAAAAGAGAAGGGTTCAATGCTGCTGAACTGGGTGACGATTCTTCTTCGTCTTCCATGGTGCCATGGTAACATGGTGTCACGCTAATTAATGGCTTGAAAACCTAGTGCAGTGTAGCTTTTGCTACAAAAAGGTAATTATAATAAAGCTACTTAAGGAAAAAGTGACTGATATCCAAAACAAGTGATCCCACTTATTGCCCAGTTGGGAATGTTTTGATTATGCTCATTTGCTACCATTCTCAAGGTCATTCATTTGAGCAAGCTAGGTACAGCCGCACCGCACACTCGCCCCTTTGGCAGGCTGAACTGCGAGTGCCATCAGCCTCACAATCACATGACCGCCAGCTGCGCCGTGAGCTACTCCCCCACCTCACTGCAGGTTTAAACCGATGCTCTCGCCTCCACATGACAACTGCTTGGAGAGGGTATATAAGTTGCTTTACTGTGACTAGCTTCCTCAGTCTAGCCATAGATGATGCGATGCCAGAGTCATCGACGTCTACACTATGTTGCAGGGGTCAGGCTGAATCGGGAAATCCTGCTGATGTAGCCCAGCACAAGGCCCACCTTGCTAGCCATGGGGAATGCAATCCTGCCAGGTTTGCAGCCGAGACTTCTGAACAGCAAGAAGCGACTGGTCCGTGCTCATAGCACGAGCTTACACTCACTAAGTTCAGCCGGGTTGAATTCCTTAAGAGAACTTCTTGTTGGGCTAGTTGGTGTCTATTCATTATAAGTTAAAGGCGCCATGCGCATGTGCCGGCAGTGATATATATGTACTTTTTCCTGCACAATAAATCAGTTGTGAGTGGCGCTCTGTCCCGTTCTTCTTTTCTTATGTGTGTGCGTGTTGTTTTGGCGCCTTTAACTTATAATGGGTTGAATTCCACCAACTGTTTTTTCATCTACTGATTGATTTATCAGTACACTTCAAGGGATGACCTGGAAGAAGTTGCTTAGAGAAAGGGGAAAGATATTAACGTAAGTTTTGTCTCTCACTTTCAAGTCCTCTCAGCCCTTTGTATAAAAAGACCAAAATTTTAACCAAGTAGCATTAAATAATAAAGATGTAGCAAATAAGTTTTCAAGTTTCTGGTTTCAGTTTCCACACTGTCGATGCAAAATATCTGTGCATCGCTGTCAATGAATATCCAGCGCTGCGTCGATGCCACTTAATCCTCTGGCCGCCACAGACTAGAAGTGGCCACCACGCCACCATCGGTCAAAATTGGCATGACACACCTCTAATGGATTGATTCCATGGTCCATGAATTTATTCACATCGTTTGAGTTGGCCCAAACACTTTGTAAACATCCTGCTTGAACATTGCTTTCCAATGGGTGATAAAGATGATGGAAAACTGGTTCCCAAAAGCTGTTGGACCAACCTATCTGGCCAACTACTGGCCAACTACTGGCCAACATGTTTAACAGCCACCTAGGAAATGCAAACCCATCTTGAAGACATCTAGTTTTCAGCTTGTCAAGCCTACCAACTCATCTGCAAGTCACAGCAGCCACTCTGAAATGGACTACAAGACAGCAACACTCCTTCCAGTCTGTTCTTGAAGACATCTTGGTTAGCTATGCTGAAGTCTTGTTTTAGACCATTTCACAACCCTTTGGGGAATGCCTTTTCTGCGCCTCAGTGGCAGCAGTTAGTGGTATGCCCACATGTTGCAGGTGACAAATTGGTGCTAGTGAAAGGGTACAGCTATAATTGAATGCAACCTAAGAACACAGACTCAAATACTCCTCACAAGAAGCTCCCTAAATGGCATCATGCATCTCATGACACCATTTGTTAGAGAACTTCCTTTGTGGGGTATCTGCCTCATTTTTATGGTACTGCACCCTATTATAGGTGGGTGATTCCATGAGAGATCAGACTGCCTGAATATTTCAGATTTTTATTTTCTTGGTTACATTTCTCAGTTGGCCAATAGCTTAATTAGTTTTGTGAGAATAGTAATATTTTGGAAGAAAAATTTACAAACAGCATTGTGGCAGAGGTAGCTTTTCCATGCACAGCGCTTTTTTTGCAACTTTGAAATGACAAATCGAGATATACAGTCCACGACAAATATATTCTATCTGCTAAGAGTAAAAGGAAGAAAGAGTGCATCATATGCCACGCATATTTCTGATTTTCTATGAGGAAGTCGCCGCTTCCTGGAAAAATTTAAAAAAATGCCACAAGTCTCAAATGAGGCCATTTTCAATCATTGTTTTTTTCTCCACAATTATAAGGAACACATATTTCAAAATTGCAGAATTGATAAGTCATTAGGTGCCAAAAAAAGTGTAAGAGTATTTCTTTTTTTGTCATATATGAAATGAAATCACATGAAATGCAGTCCCAAATATGGCAAGTTTGAACATATAGCATTATAGTCTTTTTGAAAATCGGAGGAAAAAAAACCCACCTCCAAATTTTCCCAACATTTCAGTAATGATTCTACAAGGAGATGAAAAAGAATAACCAACAATTTGTTGCATTATATTGTTTCCAACAATGTTATCAAAGTTGAAAGCTGTAGCTTCTCAATCATCGTCACAAATATCTGAATAAAGGTACAAAAAATTAGCAAACACTGCTCAAAATTTTTACTTATGTGTTAAGAGTCTTAAGAATGAAACCTGCACTGTGAAGAGGTTGCATATACCTCATTAAATTATCACTGGCCAATGAGAATCTTCAATGTTAGCAGAATGCAGCAGCACAGCTATCTGTGGGTGGATAGCAGATTAGGATGATACGCATACGAATGCATAAAATACAGGTTGTTAGTGAAATGTTCTGACTCTAAAGTGCAACTACAAAGTTATTCTTCATTTAGCACAACCGAATACATTCCTTAAAAAAAAAAACGTGTTCACATAAAACGTCACTTCAAAGGCAATATTCTTAAATCATTCCAATGTGCGCTTTTCCACATTCATTTTACATGTCCATAATTTGTTGTAGGCTCTATTCGAACTTTTCTTAAAAGACAACCTGATTTCCTTATTTTGTAGTATTTCTGACAGGCAAATTGAAAAAATTAGGAAACAATATGGAAATGTAGAGGTAATCGGGAAAGTGCGATGCAGTGACCACAGGATGGTGAGGTCCCGAATTAGCCTAAATCTGAAGAAGGAACGCAATAGATTAGTAAGAAAGAAACCCATCAACGAATTAGCGGTGAGGGGGAGGGCAGAAGAGTTCAGGATCTCGCTACAGAATAGGTATTCAGCTCTAACTGAGGATGGCGACATTACCCTAGAGGCAAGGAACAATAATTTCAGAAATATCATTACTGAGTGCGCGGTAGAGGTAGGCGGTAGGATAGTTAGAGAGGATACCGGTAAGCTGTATAAGGAGACGAAAGATTTGATTAAGAAACGCCAGAGTATGAAAGCTTCCAATCCAACAAACCAGATCGAATTGGCCGAGATATCAAAGCTAATCAATAAGCGCAAGGTGGCCGATATAAGGAAGTATAACATGGACAAAATTGAGCATGCTGTAAAAAACGGGGGAAGCCTTAAAGCGGTAAAGAAGAAATTGGGCATAGGCAGAAACCAGATGTATGCGATAAGGGACAAGGCGGGCAACGTCATCACTAATATGGACAAGATAGTCAAAGTAGCCGAGGAGTTCTATACAGATCTCTACAGTAGCCAAAGTAGTCAGGACCGTAATGAGATTGGCGGTAGGGAAAAACAGACAGACGTTCCACCAGTGACGAAGGACGAGATCAAGAAAGCACTAGAAACTATGAAAAGGGGGAAATCAGCTGGAGAGGATCAGATAACTACAGATTTGCTGAAGGACGGGGGGGATATCGTGCTAGAAAAACTGGCCACCCTGTATACGCAGTGCCTGGTGTCATCGACGGTACCGGAACCATGGAAGAACGCAAACATTATCCTCATTCACAAGAAAGGGGACTCTAAGGACCTTAAAAATTACAGACCAATCAGCTTACTGTCTGTTACATATAAGGTATTTACTAAGGTAATCACTAATAGAATCAGGACAACCTTAGACTGCAATCAAGCAAAGGATCAAGCAGGGTTTCGGAAACGGTACTCTACTATCGATCATATCCATACCATCAATCAGGTGATAGAAAAATGCTCGGAATATAACCAGCCCTTATACATAGCATTCATTGATTATGAAAAAGCATTTGACTCAGTTTAAACCTCGGCGGTGATGCAGGCATTGCGAAATCAGGGGGTAGACGAGCTGTACGTGAAAGTGCTGGAAGATATATATAGTGGCTGCACAGCAACCATAGTTCTGCATAAAGAAAGTAACAAAATTCCCATAAAAAAAGGTGTTAGGCAAGGAGACACAATCTCCCCAGTACTATTCACAGCTTGTTTAGAGGAAGTATTCAGAGACTTGGAATGGGAGCAGTTAGGGATAAGGGTAGATGGAGAATACCTCAGTAATCTGCAATTTGCTGATGACATTGCCTTGCTAAGCAACTCGGGGGATGAACTGCAAATAATGATTGATGACCTAGACAGAAAAAGTAGAAAGGTAGGCTTGAAAATCAATATGCAGAAGACTAAGGTAATGTTCAACAGCCTCGGGAAGGAACAGCAGTTTACATTAGGTAGCGAAATACTGGAAGTAGTAGGCGAATATGTCTACTTAGGACAGGTAGTAACAGCAGATCCGGACCATGAAAAGGAAATAAGAAGAATAAGATTGGGATGGAGCGCATTTGGCAAGCACTTGCAGATTATGACTAGCAGCTTACCGGTATCGCTCAAGAGGAAAGTATACAACAGTTGCATCTTGCCTGTACTCACCTATGGGGCTGAAACGTGGAGGCTAACCAGGAGAGTTCTACTTAAGTTGAGGACAACCCAGAGGGCTATGGAACGAAAAATGGTAGGGGTAACATTAAAAGATAGAAAGCGTGCAGAGTGGGTCAGAGAAATAACTCAAGTTACCAACATTCTAGTGGAAATCAAGAAGAAGAAATGGACATGGGCAGGACATGTAGTGCGAAGAGAGGATAACCGATGGTCGCTGAGGGTAACAAACTGGATTCCAAGGGAAGGAAAGCGTAGCAGGGGGCGGCAGAAAGTTAGGTGGGCGGATGAGATTAAGGAGTTCGCAGGGGTCAAGTGGATGCAGCTAGCACAGAACCGGGTTAAGTGGAGAAATATGGGAGAGGCCTTCGCCCTGCAGTGGGTATAATCAGGCTGATGATGATGATGATGGAAATGCTTGCCTTGGAATAGCTACATGGAAAACTAACAAAATTAAACGAACTGGGGCAAAAAGAAACCCAAAATGCACATTATAATTAAATGGTTATAATGAGAAAAATGAAAGACCAGTAAGCAAACAGCAGAAAGTCAAAGCAAGGACCTGGAGACGCAAATATGATCATAGGTGCACTATGAAATAAAAAATTTATACTGAAAACTTATTTATATATATATATGTATTCCTAAGGGCAGCACGCCGAGCCATTACCCACACCCACAGATAGTGGCATCGCCGCATCCTGCTTACGTCACAGATTAATGTTAGTTCTTAATAGTGTATTTAGGTATGCTTTCTCCTTATGGCAAAGGCCTCAGCCTTAGCATAGGGTTAACATTTCAAGGTGCGGGGAGTGTATTTGTTGCTCTGCACCTTCATGATGCTTCTGCTGATGCTTGAGAAGCTACAGGTTCCAGCTCTTACAATATTGTTGGAAACAATATATTGTAACATGCTCTTTAACATTCTTTTTATCTCCTCCTAGAAACTTGTTCCTGAAATTTTAAGAAAATTTAGGGGTCTTTATTTTTTTTCCCCCCTGTAATGTTTGAAAAACTGCTATGCTTGAATATGCCATATTTGGGACAGTGTTCAATGTGCTTCCATTTTGTACATGACAAAAACCTTTGTTAACATTTTTTTAGTACCTAGTGTTTATCTATTGCACAATTTTGAAGTAGGAGCACCTTATAGTCGAGGAGAAAAAATTTATTGACAATAGCCTCATATGTAACTTGAGGCTATTTTCAAAACTTCTTTTAGGACGAGGTGACTTCCTCACGGCATCAGTAATATGTCCGACATGCCCTTTCTCCATTATACTCAAAGCAGATAAAAAATGATCATCGAGGCCTTTATATCACTATTCCGAAAAAGTGCTGTGCATGGAAAAACTGCTTCTGCCATGATGTTGTTTATAATTTTTTTCTTCTGAAATATCAGCATTTGCACAAAACTAATTTCACTACAGCTGTACTGAGAAATCTGTGTATGATATATAAATAAATCAAGGAAATTAAAAATGTGAAATATTTCGGCAGTTTGATCTCTCATAGAATCCCCCAGCTGTATGCTTGCACTGTCACCATATATGTAGCCTGCAACAAGGGATACAGCTAACTGCAGCCAAAAGGGCACTAAAAAATAATTGTGAAAAGGTTGTACAACAGCTCACCTTGATGTCTTCAACAAGCTGACACTGACAACCTTCAAGAGGGATTTGCTTTTTCTAAAATGATGGTAAAAGGACACTCAAATCATAACCCAAGTGAGAAAACACAAGCCAAGGGTAAGCTGTGCTGGTGCATTTACCAAGTAGACTTGTCACATTTTACCAAAGGAACACTTTATGTGCATCTCATTTGTCCTACGCGTCAAAGCCATTACTCACACTAAACATAAGTCAAAGATAAAATGCACTAGCACATCACTTTTGGAAAAAATATTTCAATTTTTTTTTTCCAAAAGCTAAGCACCATCTTGTCTATCTAGAAGTCTTGTTAGCATACAGCTGTTGCGATAAATTCGATGTCGGCCACCAGTCACCCAGGCTACAAGTGCAGTTCAAGTTACTAAAGGTCTTAAATGATGACGCGAATTTGGGACCACTACAGTTTGTTTGCATATGACAAATATCAGACGATAGATACTGAACATCCTCTCTTCAAGAAAGATAAGGCACTAGAGTCTATTGTATCACCTTCTTCACTGCATCAAATGTAACCAATTAACTTGTGCTCACCGGGCATATTCAAGGGAATATGTATTTGCATGAAGAAAGAATTAACCAGCTAAAAGACGCACATAGGAAAAACAGAGATGCAGAAAAGAAGCTGGACTACACAGGTTCAGGGCTCAAATGCATAGAGAGCACTCAGTCACATCAACCTTCAGTCGTGGAAACACAGTTAACAATGACTGTAAGACCATTATCTTACAATCAAATTCAAAGTTCCCATTGCCTACTTCTAGTAGAACATTATCTATGCAAAAGCAGCACCAACCACCAAGTTTCCGTGGCTGCGCATTTTGCATGTGTTGCTGAAAAAGCCTGAAAAATCTCTTTTGCAATGCTGCCACAATAAAGATCTCTAGGTGGTTAAAATTACTCTGTAGCCCTCCACTGCGGCTCCTCATTCTCTTTTCCACTTTCACTCCCACCCCCTTATGGCGCGGTTCAGGTGTCCACAGAAACAAGTGTGACAGATACTGCACCCTTCCCTTCAGCTAGGTGAACCAATTATTATTAATCCTGCAGTCTGGTGGACCTTGACAACGGCAACATCCCTGAGGATGTAGCCTCTGAAGATGGGACTAAGGTACAGCATCCTGTAAGATTACTCCACATGAAATGCTTGCATTAAACAGGAAGCTTGCCAACAAAGCTGGAGAAGATAGTGAGAAGTGCCTTTGGATGGGGGTGGACAACATCCCGAGGACTGCACAGAAGAACCTTTCCCTCAATGAACAGTAGGCAAGGCAGTGAGTAGCAAGCTACTTCAAAGACAATGACCCACGACTTCTACAAGTGGATAAAGAAAGCGGGTTCGCGGTGATGCTTCAACCTACTGCAAAAAAGGCTTTCCCAGCGGTCAAATAAATTTGTTCAGGTGAGCAGACAAGCCTGCAGAGTGAAGAGTAAAGCGATATATCTGTGCAAGGACATGCAGCTCACAGGATTAGCCAGCGGTATTAGCAAATGCAAAAAGGGTTATCTAGAAGTGCTTTTTCTTTATTAAAATGCATAAGCCTGATATGCCTTTCAGATGTATTGTCAGCAAGCATAGCGCATGGTAACAATTTAGCCGTTTTCTTCTTGAACACTTAAACAATCTAAATACAAGTGATCCCTCTGCCACAAAGAATGCGACAGGTGAATACAGCCTTTTTAAATTAGCGGATGGATGTTGGGTTTTTTGTTTCCATTAATGTCGAAGATTAATTCTATTCCGTGCTGCATGCAGAACTGTTTGGGGCCGTATGCGAGTGTGCCGACTTTAATGGAGTTGCATCCTTTCAGAAATCAGCATGTTCTTGTCATTTTTAGGGTTTTTATTTTCACTCCACTGTTTTCTTTTGGAAGAGACAAGTTTGTTTAAAAAGAAAGGGCATTTGCATAGGCTCCTGTTTTGCCTCAGTGCTATGCAATATATTGTTATCTTCCGTTGACCGTGCCTTACCACATTTTATTGACAATGGCTGTCCTGCAGATCTTGTGGTATGTTGACGATTTTCTGCTGATTTTGAGAACCGTACCTAGAAGAAATCTTGTACCTGTTTAGACAATAGGGAAAGGCCTTGCTTTTACCTATGAATTACCGGAGAACAACTGCTTGGACAAATGTCGATCTTTCTGATGATGAGCAAGTAACATTCGCACATGCCACTCAAGCGAGGACGCATCTCCGGAAGCAATCTACGTAAGCCGGCGAGTTCTGCTCCATCGCAGTCATACAGATGAAGCTGCCATGAATGCTGCAGTGTACAATCGAGCAAAGAAAGGGAAGGAGACAGCAGCTGTCAAGTAAACAGAAGAGCAGAAGAGATAATTAATCTTCTTCAGGACATTGCAAAACTCAGTTTGTGTCCTGGCTGCGGATTGAAGCCCATGCATGGCAAAGACCTTTCCCTCCTCCAATGGGCGTTACTTTGCGACGCGACGAACTGTACCATTCTTTCTGATGCAGCACGCATGCATGGCCTGCAAATACGTATACTTGCGAAAGTTAACTCAGAACATTAACTCAGAACACCCTGTCAAAGAGAAAAGGATCAAGTCTGGCGGGTGTAAAGAATAAAAAGACTTCCAAGTCTCGAGCAGGTTGTCATATGAGAGACAATTGGTGACAAAGTTAGTAAATTAAAGGAAATGAAAAATAAAAATGATCACCTTTAAAGGGCAGAGTTTGAAAGAAGGGTTAGTGCCTTCCTCTCAAGCAGCTGCTGGCAGCTAAAACATATTTTGAGGCTGCAAAACGCAATTCAAGAAAAGGGGATTCGAGTGGCTACGGTCGGCTTCATAAGCACCAAAGAATGCATATCAGCAGTTTGCCTGAAGTATACCTGAAGCGCGATGCGATTTGCAGGGCTCGGGTTTCCATCTTGCGTGCTTTAATTGGGCATGCATCCGATAGGTTTCAGTTCTACTTATGTGCTATAACGTAACTTGAAGTTAAGATGAAATTATAGCGTGATGCCGCCGGCGACAGCGCTCTGTTTTTCGCCTAGAATGTGCATCTAATATAGTCCTTCATGCAAGCGGAATTGCTTATACAAAATCTTCAGAAAACGTTATTACAATACGGCATTGCGGTAGTATTCAGTGAGGATAATAGGGTATAAACAGTAGCTTCGTTTCTCCATCGGCTCCAGGGCATGCGCGCAAAACTTCGGTCACGACAAAAAAAAAAAAAAAAAAAAAAAAAAAAAAAAAAAAAAAAACGTTTCCGTAGTTATGTTAATAACTGGGGCGCGAATTCAATACTACGACTAAACTGAAATAAAAAAACTAAAGAGCGGCATCGCACGTACAAGGCACCAGACAGTGCGCAGCGAATGCATTTCGAAGCGCACGGGTGCGCGCGTCGTCTGCTCCGTCAGCAGTAACGCACGGTGGCGCTGCGGTCCATATACAGGTAAAACCCCTCTATATACAGGAACACTACCGCAGCTTAAAACCCCTCCGCAGCTAAGGCTCCTCTATTTTTTTAAAGGTAGCGACAACTACCCGAGCGCCCTCTCGAGGGGTCCAGGGGCAGCGCTAGCAGACGACGCGTGGCACTCTTTCGAGCATATACCGCATACTCATGAAGCCGCGCTCGGTGCACACATAAACCGATGAATTCAACAGATTTGTGTCCTCTGCTGCTCAGGCAACTGCAAAAGACAGGAATAATAACTTAAACATGCGTGTGCAGCATAAACGTCAAAAAAAAAAAAAAGAAACGCGTGCGTTAACAAGCCAGCTCATTCTTCTGAACCATTCTTGACTCAGTAAAGCGGCTAGGAAACTGTTCAATAATTATGCTTTGAAATTAGTAGCGAACTTTAAGTAGAAACTATATTTCAGTAAACTTATTGGGCTCGTTTCCTTGCCAAAAAATAAGTAGACAGCGAGTTTGCAACTTTTGGGAACGTCGTTGCGCACAGAGCTCTGATGAAATAAGGGCGTCATTGCGTTTGTAACTGTGCGGGTATACTCCGTTGTACACACTTTTTTGGCTCGAGTTTATTTCGTTTACATTAATCCAATAGCTTTATTTTGGAGAAAAAGTCAGTTTCTTTGCAGCTGTGCATTACCAATTGGCATGTATATCTTCCAACAAATACAAAACAAAAATCAGGTATGATGTGACACAAAGCTCGCGGATAATGTTTTCTGACTTTCTATTCTTTATTTGCTTTATATTCTTTTCCTTATAGCCTGTCGGGCAATAATGTCACCAGTAAGCTTGGATGCCGCCTCTTAAACTTGACGAGTCACTGTGCGCGTTCAGTGGAACATGTTTGCATTCGATGCAACGCCGCGAGACTCCTCCGTTAAAACAATGGCTCTATAGCGTTTCACACTCACGGTTGTTTTTCCACTTTTTATGGTACAAAGTTTTGTTTTTATTTTTTTATTTTATATACCGATATTTAGCATAGGCAAATTTTGACTTTCCATTTCGATCACTTTGACACATTCGCACCCTCCTTTTTTTCCAATGTTTCATTTTTCATTAATATCAGTTAACTGATCAATTGTACGGACTAAATTTTCGTAATAAACATAATAAAGCATTGGCTTTTCATTCTGAGCATTTTGGCAGCATTGATTCCACGCGTAATATTGCAGTCCTGATAGTTCGGGAAAATAAGGGGGCTCGAAACGGCAGTGACTTTTCACTAGACATCCACAGTACAAGTAATGACTACATAGTCATAGAGTTCTTGATATTTTGCTCATGAAATAGCATATGCCCAAACAAAGGCCATCCCGGGTAAGCGAACGGCTTTTTAAGCAGACAGAAATCCCTTCGCATAGTCGGGTGTTTTCCGTGGCCATGAAAATTCTACGCCCGATTTCATGAGGCCATAGCTTTCTTCTGTTGCTATTATCGTCACCGCGAAGAATGTTTTTTGTGTCTTCTGCACTGTTCCGCCAGCCGAAAGCACAGCAGCCCGACGCAGCCGCATGTCACGCGCACTCTTCAAGATTTGAGTTCAGTGATGTAATTCATGCGTCCGCTTAAACATTAAGTACTACATATACACTCCTAAACATGCAATAGACGCATGTGAAGTTCTTTTTGCTTAACTAATCGGCCAATATCACGCTGGCAAGCGCAGACCGCCACGCATTTCAGCGGCGCAGTGAGCTCCGCTGGACCCTTTGGGCGGAGCTTGGCGGCAAAGAGGTCACGTGCAGCCAACCGGCCTATCGGAGGGAGGGGCGGCTGGATCAAGACCTGTCGCTACCTAGACGCAGCGCCACCGCGGCGATCATTCAGCGGCAGCCCCCCACCGCGGCCGGCGGACGAGAGACTAGCAATATTTCTACGGACCCTTAGCTTGATCCGAACTCCGTGGCGTACACTGACGCAGCCACCGGGAAATCGGAGCTGCATGTCGCAGCAGTGGTGGACGGAGCCGGAGCCCCTCTAATCACGGCGTCTATAAAAACAAGAAATGCAGTCATCGCTGAAGAGGTAGCAATTGCGCTAGCCTGCGTCGGCACAAAAGCTAAAGTGATTATAAGCGACAGCAAAACAGCCATTTGGAATCTTGACAAAAGGAAGAGTGTCATCCGCGGCTAAGAAAATTCTCGAATCCAGAGATATCTCACGGAGGATCACAATAAAATTGACCCCAGGTTACGAATCGGTGTCTGGAAACCGCTCACGCGCTCGCCCGAGATATCTACCACCGGACGGACGTCGAGCAAGTCGACAACCCAGAACCCGAGGAGAGGTTAAACACCTACCACGAGATCTGTGAATAATACAAACTAAACAGAAAAACATTCTCCACTCCACATAAAGAGCTAACGAAGAGGCCAAAAGTCTTCGCAGACTACAGGCCGGAACCCAACCCGGTATGGCTGCACCATTTAAAAGTAGATGACAGACAACACGAAAACTGTAAACACTGCGGACAGAGAGGTACACTAGATCACATAATCTGGCAATGCCCCTTTTCGCCTGGGGCAGTGGCCAACATTCATGGCACGGAAGCTTCGGAATCCCTTCTCCAAAGCGAAACTATGGTGTCTATAGCGAAACCCTTGAGACCCAAAAAGAAGTCGTCCGCCTGGCAGCTGAGGCCGCGAAGAATCAATGTATCCTTGCGCGCTTCTAGTCGCGGAGTCCCAGCCCCCTATTCGGGTCTGCGTATCATGGGTGGGTGAGTAGGGGAACCTCCTGTATTGGCGGCAATAAAGTTTCAAATAATAATAATAATGAGAAATTGGCCATCACGTGACGCGGCAGCTGGTTTTGGTTTCCGTTGCGGTTTCGCACGCTCCGCTCTGGAGGGGCTGCTGACGCCACAGTGCGCCCGTGTATTTCGCGACATGTGGTTGGGTCCCCATAACTTGCCATATGAAATGCTCGTGGGGCTCTGTGCACAAAGACGAAGGACGAGAGGACGAAGTGCTGATCACCGCTTCGTCCTGTCGTCCTTCGTGTGCATGTGCTTCATCTATATGCGCTGAGTCCCGCAAGCATGGAATCAAACCAACTAGTCCTACAACAAGTGCTGCCATATGAAATTATGCGTGCCGGGGTGCTTTAACCACACGGATAAACCGCCCGGGGCTGTCGGTCCAACGGGGAGTATATATTCTGTTATGAGCACTCCTCGAGAAAAAAACTTTTGCTTGTTAGGGCATGTGCGTACAATCGTCTGTTTCATTTAGGAAATGTAGACCTCAAATACAGGTACTGCTGCAGCCAGTTCTCCAGGCATGCAACGTTATTTCGAATCCGTAGTCTTCCTGATGAACCCGTGGCTGAAAAGGCTACTTGCGATTTTCACCAGTGCGCCATTAACACGGAGTACAGTGCAAGATTTGCAAAGTAACTTAATTGTATGTTACGACGAGACGCACAACTTTCAGCAGTCCGCTCCGGTACTTTCCGCCTAGGTAGAGTGAACTAGAGCTGGGGCATGTCTACCATCTACCCTGCTGCTTTTGAGTCTGGCAACTATGTTGGCTAACTTCTCAATTACTGTTTTCCCTTTTTATTTTTTTTTTTTCGCCCACGAAATTAAGTTTTGGAGCTAAACCTGCGACTCGCTACAAAGGGTGGGCCACCATCAGATTCATTCGCGCAAGAGAGAGAAGGCAGCGGCATCAGAGGAGGTTGGCTTGCTGAGGCTGCGCACGCTCCCTCCTAGTTTTATTGCGAAATCAATACTACTCTAGGTGTGGAGCCTTCAGCGTAGCGCGGCGGTAGCCACGTACGTCTTAACCGCGTGACGCTGTGACGTTACACTCCACGTGACACTAAGGCGAGAGCTGGGCTACCAACTCAAGCGGTCGGCGTAGCGCGGCGGTAGCCACGTCTTACCCACGTGACACTGTGACGTCACACCCCACGTGACACAAAAGCAAGAGATGGGCTCCCAACTCAAGCGGTCGGCGTGGCGCGGTCGGAGCCGCTGCTCAGTTGGCAGGACTCTGCCAACTTGGGTCTCTCGTTTCACATGGGGCGGTTATGTCAGAATCAGCCTGCTATAGACCCTGGCATTCACGATAGACCATTAAGGCACGTTCATGGAAGAATAAAAAGACAAGCAGAACGCTCGGTCACCCGCAGCTAATGCTTTCGCTCAATTTTTGGTTCAGCAGCGTTGAATTCTTGTATTTTTTTTCCTACATGTTATGTCCACGCGTCCAAGCGCCACCAGTGCGCCAGGCAAAGTTTCGCTGTTTCGAGCAAGTGAAGTGGTGATCGCATCAACCTGGACCAGGGGGCGCTCCAAGAGCTAGAGTCACTCGATAATTTTGCTGTTATGCTTTTGGTTTTTCCATCATTTAGTCAGCCCTCTTCTCGCAAAGTACCAAAAAATCTGGCCCGAACAAAATTCAAAAGTAACACATGCACTGCATGCGGTGAAGTCTCGGACATCCTTCACATGATATGGAACTGCAAAAAGCAATTAGAGAGATATAAAGCTCGAGCACTCAGCCAAGCGGAGTGGAAGGCAGAGCTGGCCCACACGGGTCTCTTTGAGCAGCGCAGCCTGCTCACCAGGGCCCAGGAGGCAGCCCAAGCCAATGGTATCCTGGACTGAAGAAACCATCCACAATTCCATTAACCAATTAAAGTTCACTCTCTCGATAGTTTTCAGAGTGCCGCGAATGTCCCATCGCGTGCTGGCAACCATGACCGGCGCTGCCATGAAGCTAGGGATGCAAACAGGTGATGTAAACAGCTAGGGATGTAAACAGGCGGATTGAAGGAGTGTGCCAGGAGTCAACGTTTGCCAGGAGTTGGGGCCTAGGGTGAAATTTATATGCCAAAGGCTGCAGGTCGTACAGACAGGAGCGGGGAGGCTGCTTTATACGAGGGAAGTGGCTGGACAGTTGGGACAGAGAGAGAGAGAGAAAACATTTATTGCTCTAAAAAGTTTCTGGTTTTAGCGGCGGGCCGATGTCTTCATATCTTCGGCCTCTTCACAAGGTCGGCGCCCCTATTCCAGGGCACCGCTGAGTCTTGCTGCTTCGCAGGCGTGCCGCACCAGTGCCCTTTGGCCGTGAGCTCGCTACTGGTCAGCAGACCCTCCCATTGTTCCGCACTCGGGTTATTTAGTTTGTGGAAGGCTCTGTTTCGTTCGCATTCCCATGTGATGTGGTATAGTGTGGAGGTTGCCCCGCACCACGGACATGTGTTCCTGTATTGTGTAGGGAACATCTTGTGTAGTATGTATAGATTGTGGAATGTCCCTGCTTGCAGTCTCCGCCAGCAGACCGCCTCGTGCTGTGTTAATGATGTGTGGGGTGGTGGGTATTTGAATCTCCGCCCTCTGTGGCAGTTTAGTATTTCTGTATACGTTGGTTCCACCGTTATGGGGTCCTCCAGGGCTTCTTACTGCCCTGCTCGGTTCGTGATCTTGCGAACTAGGCTGTCTACCCTCGAGTTACCCTCTATCCCGGTGTGTGCCGGTATCCAGAAAAGCCTTGCTTCGAGGAGGATGCTCAGCACTTCCTGCTTATTTTGCCCCGTGTGTAGTTCCTGCATGCTGCTTTGGAGTCTGTTAGGATTATGAGAGACTTGTTCCTACGGTAACCTTCGGCGGCCGCTAGAGCTACGGCAGCCTCCTCCCCCTCCGTTACCGTACAGTTTCTTAACGTCGCACTGCTGATTGGTTCCCCCATGTGGTCTACCACTGCTGCCGCGACTCTGAACTTTCTGGTCCTGCGGTCCCATGGGTATAGGGCCGCGTCTGTGTATACCGTATTTTCCATTGTGGCTAGGTTCCGCTGCACATAGTCTGCCCTGGCCTGCCTTCTAGCGGCGTGGAGGTTGGGATCCATGTTTCTCGGCAGGGGGCTGACATCCAGTGTTTGACGGACCTCGTCTGGAATTGTGGCTGTTCTATCTACGATCCCTTCTACGTCGTGTGCTAATCTCTCTAGGAGCTTGCGGCCGGTGACTGTCTGTTGGAGCCTAACTATTTGCGCACTTAGCTGGGCGTCCGCTAGTTCTTCGAATGTGTTGTTTAGGCCCATTTGTAGCAGCTTTTCATTTGATGTGTTTTTTGGTAGGTGGAGTGCCGTCTTGTACGCTATTCTTAGCAGCGCCTCCGTCTGTTCTTTGTCTTTCTTGGTCATGCGGTGGTATGGCAACGAGTACGTGACTCTGCTGACTATCAGGCTTTTGACGAGCTTGATCGTGTCGCTTTCCTTCATCCCGCTTCTGTTCTGCGATACCCTCTTTATCATGCGGCTTACTTGTTCTGTTGACGTCTTGAGTAGACTGATTGTGTGGGTACATCTTCTGCTTCCTTGGATTCACATGCCTAGGATGCGTATCATGTCCCTTTCCGGTATATTTTGGCCTTCTAACCTTACTGTCAGGTCCACCTTGGTGGGGTTGGACCCTACCCTAAGAAGTTCCGACTTCTCCGTGGCACAGGCTATGCCCCTTTCTCTCCCGTACTCTTCTACACATGTTGCTGCTTCCTGCAGTCTCTCTTGCTTTTGTCCTAGCGAGCCTCGATTCGTCCAGACCGTAATGTCGTCGGCGTACATTGCGTGCTGGATGCCATCGATCTTGCTGAGTTTTCTGGCCAGTCCGATCATCGCAATGTTGAAGAGCACTGGTGAGATTACGGATCCTTGCGGCGTGCCCTTTCGTGGGGTGGTGAAGGTGTCGCTTCGCAGGTCTCCCAACCCCACTGTCGCTGTGCGTTCTGATAGGAAGGATCTCACGTAGTCGTGGGTCCTCCTTCCGCAATTGGCGTTGTTTAGGCCTTCCATGATGGCTTCGTGGCTAACATTGTCGAAGGCCCCTTTGATGTCCAGGGCCATGATAATGTTTTCGCCAGTTCTGGGTGCCGTGTCTATGATTTCTTCCTTGATCTGCAGTAGGACGTCTTGCGTTGACAGGTTCGCCCGGAAGCCGAACATGCTGTGCGGGTACTGCTCCTCGGCCTCTAGATATTGTTGGATTCGCCTGGTGACGATTCTCTCGTACAATTTGCCAAGGCACGGCGTGAGGGAAATGGGTCTCAGGTTCTCTATCTGAAGCTTCTTGCCGGGCTTGGGTATCATAACCACGACAGCGTGTTTCCACTCCTTCGGGACCATCCCCTCTGCCCACAGCATGTTGAGGTACACCGTGAGCTGGTCGATTGCCTCGTCGCTGTGGTTGCGAATCAAGGCGTTCTTGATCTTGTCTGCGCCGGCTGCTGTATTTAGTGTTGTCGCTCTTATCGCCGCCTGGACGTCCTCTCTCGTGATCGGCCTGTCGATTGCAGGATTGTCCGCCCCTTGGTACTCCCCGTCGTAGCCCTGGGGGTTGTCCTTTCCGTAGCATTTGATGCGGACTGCTTCTAGCAGTTCTTCGTCTGTTCCGTCGTACTGGTGGGCCAATTTCTGAATTGCCTTGCCACTTTCTGTTTTTGTCTTGGTTGGGTCCATGAGGGCCTTTAGTATGCGCCACGTGTTGGCCGTGCTGAGCGTGCCGTTCAGTGAGCTGCTGAACTGCTGCCATCCCTGCCTGGCAAGTTGTGTTGCGTACTCCTCTGCCTTTATCGTGATTTCCGCGATCCTCTTTTTGAGTTTTTTATTTAGCTTTTGCTTTATCCAGCGTTTGGTGAGCCCGCGTCTTGCCTCCCATAGCCCGAGCAGCCGCTTGTCCACCTCCGGTACTTGTTCTGTTCTATCTATTTATTTCGTATAGAGTTCTTGTATTTGTTTCAGTTGTTGGCCCCACTCCTCCACGGAAGTGATTTCCCCTTTTAGTTGTTCGCAGTGTTTGCGGAAGGCGTCCCAGTTGGTAAGGTGGGCCGTTCCGATCTTCTTCTTTACGTTGGCTGCTTCAATTGTCGTTCTTAGTATGTAGTGGTCACTGCCTAGGTCTTCCAGCAGATTTTCCCACTCGGCCTGCTTTTTTCCTTTAATGTAGGTGAGGTCAGGGCAGGTATCTGGACTCACACTGTTACCTCGCCTAGTCGGTTGATTTTCGTCCGTTAGGAGGTCACAGTTTATGCTTTCCGCCGCCACGCATATCTGTTTCCCTTTTCTCTCTGTTTTTTGGTATCCCCAGCTCGCGCTTCTTGCGTTGAAGCCACCCGCGATTACTAAGGTGTTCGTCTTGGCTAGTTCATTTGCTTCCGAAAAGAGCTTGCTGAAATCGCCACCCTTTTGTTTTGGGGGGCTGTAAAGGTTAACTACGAAGGTGCTATTTGCCTTGTGCTTCTTTTTGGGTATAATTTCTGTTATTATATGTTCTATCTGTGCGCCCTCAATCTCTGTGTGCTATGGTGACCAGCTTATTGCTGATGAGGGTAGCGACGCGTCCGTTTTCCTGACATGTGTATCCCTTCAGGGTGAGTGTGGTGTTGGTCTCCTGTAGCATGATGATGTCTGGAGGTGTGTGTCTGGTATTGATGAACTGCAGGAGGAGTCCCTGCTTGCGCCGGTATCCCCTGCAGTTCCACTGCCATATATCTAATTGGGTCTGTCCTGCCATGTTGCGTCACTGTTTTTTCCACTTTGGTTTTCTGCCCCGAATCTTCTTTCATTAAAAAGCCTGTCTCTGGCGTCGTTTGTGGTTTTTTGTGTGTTTTGGCTTTTAACATATGTTCGGAAATTTTGATCTTGTAGCACTACTTTCTGCTGCAATTGCATCAGTTGGTTTTGCATCATACTCATAAAATTTTCCAATTTGCTCTCTAAGATTTGTGGTTGTTGTGTGAGTGTGGGCTGCCAAGGGCTGTTCCGGCGCTTGCGGGGCCGGGTTCATTATTCGCGGGGGCGAACCCTGTCTCTGGAGCTGCATTTCCTTTATGAGGTCATCTATTCTTTTTTTAAGTTTCCGCGTTTCCTCGCGGCAGAGTTCGAGCTCCTTTTTAAGTGCCCTATTCTCCTCAGCGAGTTTCTTTTCATTGTTTGTTTGATTTTGTTGTCCCGAGTGCGGAAAAAGTGATTTGGGAGGGCCTGCTCCCCAGCTCACCTTCACTCCACCTTTCTTCTGTTGTTGCTTTTGTTATCCCGGGTCTCCGCTTTGCTTTACCAAGGGTGGGTAGGACTCGTCTCTGGTCCGACTCTGGCCCCGGCTCTGGCTCCGCGACCGGCTTCTGGACGGGCTCGCCTCATCCCGGGCCTGGCTCCCGGTCCGCTCCGAGCTGAACCATCTTGGTCCACGTCCTCCTTTTCGGTTCCGCCTCCGGCTTTGTCGCTGTGTGGGCCCGCCTCGTGTGGGTCCTCCTCGCAGCTCTTCGGCCGTCTTGAGCCGGTGTTTGCACTCCCTCGTGCCGGTTGCGTGATCGCCTTCGCAGACCAGGCACTTGGTTGTGCACGAGTGTCCTTCCATTGGATTCTGCGTTCCGCAGAGTCTGCAGGCCTTGCTTCCCGGGTTGGGGCAGACGTCCGATCTGTGTCCTTGTTGACAGCAGATATAGCAAATCTGCCGCGTCGGGTGGTATGGGTAGCACCACATCTCTCCTCCGTAGTATAGTACTTGTCTTGGTGTGGTGGGTCCGTCAAACGTGATGACGGCTGAACTTGACTTTCCAAGCATCCGGGCGCTGTGGATTTTGACTCCCTGCGTCCGCACCCTTAGGTTGGCTTTGAGTTCGGCAGATGATGTCCCCGGTTCTATACCGTGGATCACGCCTCTCTGAGTGCCTTCGGGGGCTGCTACGTAGGCGTTGACTTCATACGCTCTGTTGTCAAACGTAAGATGGGTAATACGTCTTACGTTCTGGGCCGTATCTTCATCGTCTGTGCTGACTATGATGATGTTCGAACCGTTTCGTAGTCTTATAATATGTCTTCGCTCTTGCACTTTGCACCGGTCGCTGCGACAACGGCTCGGGCGACTTGATGGGTTTGTAGCGATCCTATCACGAGGCCCCTCGGTCTCAGGATCACCTTGAAGTCGTCTTTAGGGAGCGGCGGCAATCTTGGGCCTGGCCGGCGCGCCGCTTCCTTCTTGTCTTGCTTCAGCGCAGCTGGCGTTCCAGCTGCCGTCGAGGCGCCCCCCGGCCTTTTCGCGCCTAATTCCGCTTGGGCGGGTGGCGGGAGATCTCCGGGGTTTTTCCGTTCCTTGCGGGGTTTCCTCTTGCGTTTCGATCTGGCTAATTCCCAATTTTGGTCGTTTTCCTGCTCGATTTCGCTCTGCGAGCCCTGCGGGCCCAACATGGCGACCTCGTTTGGCGCGAAAATCGCCGCGTTTCCCGCCTCAGCCGCTGGCCGAGTGCTGACGTGGCAATCTTCTTCTATCTCCTGGATTTCCATGAAATCTTTTGGTGATGCTTCTGATGCCCTCTCAGTGTTGGGTCGGTTGTCGAGGTAGAGGGCCGTCTCCATCGCCGTCGTCGCTCGTGACGAGGCCGGAGAGTCCTCGAACGCCCGTTGTCGCGCTAGGCCTAACGAGGCTTAGCTCGCACCCCGCCGCTCGGCAAACGCAAAGTCCGGTAGAAAACCCAAAAATGGGCCCACCTCTTCGAATTTGCTGTCCAAGTGGTCCGCTTCTGTTCCTCTTCAAGCTCCAACAAGAATTTTGGAGATCCGTTGAGATGATCGAGCCTGGCTGGTCGAAATTTGCGGAGCTCATGCGAAGCACGTCCGCTCCCTCGAGCTACCGCAGCGCCTCCTCTGGGACAGAAGATCGGCGGACGTGCACGCGCTTTAGGAATTCCGCCTGGAGCTGGCAACCGGCGAGAGCCTCGTCTCCCACAAGGGTCGGGCTCCCAGCTGCCCAGAAGGAGCACACGGGGGTCAACTCAGGAGAGAGGGGGGTACTTTGGACAAGGGGCACACCCGGAGGATGATGCGGGCGCTACCACAACTGCTACTCCAGGCGGGGGCGAGATAGTGGCTCGCTGCCGAAAGGGGGTAGAAGTTAGGGAGTTGGGGGGATATGCACATGAGAGAGATAACTAGACAGAGTGGAGCACCTCGGAGGAGAGCAGTACGCCTCCAAAGGGGCAAGCGCCGCAAACAGCCAGCACCGAAGGTGGATTCTATCTTCCTGAATATGCAGGGAGGTAGGAAGGAGGGCTCAAAAATGGAAAGAGGTAGGTTTGGAATTGATACAGCAACGAATGGACCTGTTTGCGGTGGCAGAAACCCATCTTCGAAAGGTAGAGACGCCTCCGTGGGTCGAGGAATATGAGTGGGAGGAGTGTAACCGGACAGGGTCCGAACAACAAGGCGGAGGGACTGGAATTGCTTGTGGGCGGCGTCGAGCCCATGGAATCGCACAAGGCACTCGTGCCAAGAGCACATGTGGATGACTGGAAATGTAGGGGGACGGTCGGTGGATTTGGCGATCGTTTATATGCGCTCAGGCAGGGCACTCAGTTGTACGAATACCTGAGATAGGATATACGTATACGCTCCAGGAGTGTTTAGAGATATTGGTCCTTGGCCCACCTTGAGTACTTCGACGGGCACACAGACGCAAATGGCAGCTGATGAGAATGATAGAGGAAGTGGAGCTATAGTCTGCGTGAATGGCTCAGTCAGGTGTGAGAGGCGCATAACGTGGGCAGCTCGAGAGATGCAATCCTCGATTCACTATTTCCTTATGAAAGAGGGGCTGTACGAGGCGCTTGAGAAAATTATGATATATGAAGACGGTAATGAAAACCTGGGGAGTGACTATAACCAAATCCAGCTGGTGTTTGGACACGAACATCGGAGACAAAGACAACCTCAGGGACCACTTCAAAGACGGCTAAGCGAGGCTGCGTTTCAAGAGATTGCAAGCTGGCTAGAGGAGCGAACAGACCGCATCGACTCCTATGAGAAGTTGATGGGCGCAATAGGAGGGCAACTCAAAGCTCGTGAAAGCCGAATGGGATGCCGGCGTATGGGCAAAGCATGGTGGTGTACGGGGATGGCTGCGGCAATTTGTCGACGCCAGGAAGCAAGGTATACCGCCGGGCGGCCAGAGAGCGGGACGAGGTGGCCACAGCCAGTGCATGGAAGGAATACAGAGACCGACAGCAGGAAGCAGCAGCCTTGGTGCAATCCCGGCTTCACTCCTTTAATAGGCGATTGATGGAAGAACTGAGAACGGCGGGGCAACAGGCACCCCAGCACTTCTGCATGGCGATGGGTGAAGGCGGGGAAGCGGAACCCTAAGTCCATAGCGTTGAAGGCTGGCCTAGAAGGTGAGGCGGTAACGGGGCTAGATCCCAATTCTCGAGCGGTGGTGGCACGCGACACAGGGATCACCAGGAGGCACGGAAATTGCGGCTGAAGAGAAGGGTGAGCCAGGGCGGCAGCAGCCGGAAGAGCAGGCAACTAATCTGCGGGCGCCACCCACTGTTAGGGAATGGGAACGGAAAACTAGGAGAGTAGATTCCATGCAGGACAGCAACTGGATGCGACGGCATTCCCATGAGCTTGATTAAAGTTCTGGGGCCGAAGGGTCCCGACTTAGAGAATGCGTGACAGAGTGCTAGTGCACGCCTATAGATCCCGGACACCTGAGAAAAGACCAGGATCTGCAGACCCATTGCAGTGACGCCGGTCCTATACAGAGTGGCGGCGCAGGTACCGATCGCTCGCCTTCAGGGGTGGGCGGAGAGATGCGGAGTCCTTTGGGAGCTATCAGAATGGATTTCGGTCAGGGAGACGAATTGACAATTTATTCGTCCTTACGCAATGCACTGAGACTACTCTGCAGGCGGATAGCCCTCTCTATGTTGCGTACCTGGATATAGCCAAGGTCTACGACAATATATGGACCGGGAACGGCTATGAAGACTTCTGCGAGAATATGGCTTGGAGGAGCATAGTGTCGACCTTCTCCAAGCACTATACGCCGGGGTCAAGGCGCAAGTGGAATGGGCGGATCAGGTGATGGATATCCCGAAGGATGATCGAGCTGCGTCGGGGATGCCCGCTGTCACCGCTGCTTTTTATGATCGATGTCGCAGGGGTCACATCACAGCTAGAGGCCTCGGGGCTCGGTTTTCGTCTCGAGCACTCCGCAGAAAGAAGAAGGGTTGTGCGACATATACCCGCCCTGGTGTATGCGGATGACTTAATTCTCAGTGCTCGCAGGGTCGCCCGCAGAGTTACAGAAGCTTCTGAACATTTACGCACCCGGAATGACGGAGTGTCACCTGGGCTTCAGTGCCACAAATTGTGTAGTGATGGCCTGGGGCGAGGGAGACCACTAGAGCGGATACACGTGGCAGAATCAAGGGAGACATGTCGCAAGAGTGGAATCCACCAAATATCCCGGAGTCAGATTGTCCGCGGGAGCAGACTATTGGGACAACACGAGCGAGAGCTATGGGATGAAACTGCTCGCTACAGGGGCATGCTGGGGCGCCAGTCACCCCGTTTAATCGGTAGGAAGTGACAAGAGCGGTCTGGAAGATGGCAGCAGTACCAGCCCTTACATATGCCAATGGCCGGGGTACTGTGCGTTTCGACGGGCAACCGGGAGTTCCTTGAGCGTAAAGTGAGAGCGGTTGGCGTTTAGAGTACCGCGGCACACAACGATGGAGGGAATGCAAGAAGTAGTATGGTCGACTGTCGTGGTGAGAGAAGCGGTAGCCAAAACAACTATTAGGGATGGGTTATAATGCGCCTTCAGTCGCCTGGCTCATCACACGTAGACACAGCTGGTCTACACGGGGATATCCATGCAAGGTGGACTAGGCGCACAGCGAAGCTGCAGCGAAGGTACAAGTTGCCAGCGGTGTGCCTTGCGAATGCGAAAGGGACCCAGAGACCGGCCATGAGCCAGGGAATGAAGATAAGGGAGGAAGTGAAGGCGGCTGAAACAGCTGAATGGATAGCTTCGGTCGGTGTATAGTCATCTCTGGCCATGGAGGAAGGAAAGAACATAGAAGAGACCCTGACGTCACTTTTGAAGCCGGCGCGGCAGGGCCGCGACCGGACGCTGCAATGTCTCTCCTCCTCCTTTACCCTCCGCATTTTCTATCTCCGCGACGCTCGTTGCTAATGGCTCGAGTTTTCATAGCAACAGCGATCCGTTTGGCCCGACTTCGCTAACCCTAAATTTTGGCGTCACTTCCGCCACACTTTCTCCATGTCTCTGGCCTTCTACAGTTCACAAATGTTGGGGATCCGCCCGGCATCGTGGTATGAGAATTCTGTGGGGAGCGGCTTGCTGGCTGAAGCTCGCTGCGGTGCCCTGAGAACGCGACAGTGGAGAGCCAAGTTCACCTAAAGTGATCCTCCGGTGTAGGGATATCACCCCAGTTCCGAGTGCGGCGTCGCATAGCATCGCTGCCAGAGGCACTGGGCTAGGGTGCCTTGATCAACGTTAGTAAACGTTGGCCTCGATGTCCGGGCGCGCGAGTCAAGGCTACCCCACACTGGGCTAGGGAGCCTACATTTTGCGCAGCGGCGCGCGGCGGCCCAGCCTACACTGGGCTTCTCTGATGGCACGGGGCACGGGTACGGCAGCAGCCAGCAGCAGCGGTGGAGGGCAGAGACGCCTGGAGTGTTGGTGGGCGCAGCGGCCGGAGCGGCAAGGGAGGCATGAACGAGTGACCGCTAGTGCAGGCGGACGAAAGTGGAATGTGATGACTGCCCGTGAACCTGGGGTTATTGACTTCGCATTCGTACGCAGTGTATGGGGGGGCAGACCCAGCTCAAACAGATCGCCGCGGTCATAGCAGTGGTAGATGGGAACCATTCCCAGAAAGTAATTGGATCTATTAATACGTGTAACGCTTTAATAGCTGAAGAGGCTGCGATAGCGATAGCATGTACAGGCACTAAAGCCAGAACTATCCTTTCAGATAATAAGGCGGCTGTTAGGAACTTCGGCAAAGGCCTAATTTCCAAGCAGGCGGCCAGTCTACTGAGAAAGCACCCGCTAAACCAGGAGGTTTCAGTCATCTGGGTTCCAGCTCACGAGGGTCTACCAGGCAATGAGGCTGCCCATCGCCTCGCTCGAGACGTATACACCCGAGCGGCCATAGAGACCCCGCTACCCGGAGACAAAGATCCCTCATCACCTACAAGGAGCTCTCTGAGACTGCCAGACTAAACAGAAGGATCTATCCACCACCAGATAGAGGTCCCTAATACCCTCAGAATGCAGGGCCTGGCGAAAAATTCAGGCCAATCGTTTATTTCCTCATGTTACTCTGCATAATGAGTTGACGGAGGACCCAGAGGCTTGCAGTCTCTGCAACGTACCTCTGAGTCAAAATCACCTAATCTGGCAATGTCCCTATTCTCCGGGAGCTAAAGAAACTGATCCCCTTGATCAAATTACCTGGGTGTCCTACATCCGCAGCCCAAATGTGGATGAACAGAAGATCGCCCTACGCCTGGCGGAGGAGGCCTACTCCAAGACCGTCTCTGCGGCTACGGCGCAGGAAAGCCGGCAAGGAGACCCTCCCCCTGTCTGAGCTCCTGCCCCGAAGTCCATGTCGGTGTAAATAAAGTCTCACTCACTCACTCAATCAAGTCAGTCAATTAAGGTGATGTCAAGATGCATCAAATACTAAAAAGTTATTTAAATCAGTCCATTCAGGTGACCCTCCCCCTGGCTGAGCCCCTGCCCCGAAGTCCATGTCGGTGTAAATAAAGTCTTCTCACTCACTCACTCACTCATCAAGTCAGTCAATTAAGGTGATGTCAAGATGCATCAAATACTAAAAAGTTATTGAAATCAGTCCATTCAGGTGACGTTAAGGATGTTACGTCACGCAACCTGAAGTCGAGCCAAAAAAGGGCATATAGGAATTAGCGCGCAGTTTGAAAGTAAAGACTAAAATAGTTAATTAAAGCAGTCAGTTAGAGTAACGTCAAGAATGTGACGTCACGAAACCGGAAGTAGAGACGAAAAAGGGCATAGGAAGGGATTGGCGCGCATTTTGAAAGTACCAAAGACTAAAATGAGTAAATAAGAATGAATGAATAAAAACTTTATTTTCGGAAAGTGAATAAATGTGACGTCAAGAATGTCACGTCACGCAACGGGAAATAGAGCCGAAAAAGGGTATAGGAAGGGATTCCGCGCAATTTGAAGTACAAAAGACTAAAATGGGTAAACAGGAAGTGAATTAATGTGACGACAAAGATGGTACGTAACGCAACCGGAAGTAGAGCTGAAAAAGGGCATAGGAAGGGATTGACGTGCAATTTGAAGGTACCAAAGACTAAAATGGGCAAACAAAAAGTGAATCAATGTGAAGTAGAGGATGTGATGTAACGCAACCGGAAGTAGAGCCGAAAAAGGGCATAGAAAAGGATTGGCGCGCAATTTGAAAGTACCAAAGACTAAAATGGGTAAACGAGAAGTGAATAAGCAACCAACAGCAGCATCCGTGCTTTCGCATTACTCCAATGCAGATTTTGCAGCGCTCTTTAATTTTTTTTTGCTTCCTCGCATATTTTCCTTTAGAACGGAGCAACGCCGAGAGCGGCTTTTCTGCGACATGGGTCCCCTTAACGCTAACGGGTTAAAATTGGTGTCCGTAAGAATATTTTCCAAGTGTCTCTTTAAGACAGCAGATTGCCAGGAGCAGACATCTGGCAGTGAACATAATTGTCGCAAGCATTTCCATGGCGACCAAGTCCATATCATGCCAATCATACAAGAAACAATGCACCGAAGAAACACTATGAAACAAGACACACACAGCAACTTTCAGCGAGCATATATATCTCTTATGAGGTGCTCATTTCAGAGCCAGTCACCCTTGCAAGGTCGATAGAAGTTATTTCCGTCATTTTTTGAGTTTGTGACGGCAAAAATAGAAAAGAAAAAAAAGGGGATGCTCATGTCGCTGATAATCTTTATTTAAAAACTTCGTTCTGTCGCGTTTGTGCGAACATTAAGAATGCGCATTTGCTGAAACATGCATGATACTTGATCAACCTCGTGGGAAGCCAGCCACGGTCCTACTTTGGACTATGTCTGGCTGTCGAGCGTTGGGTGCTAATTCCCTACCATTTGCCGATAGCTGAAAGTCTAGCTAACTATAAACCAGCATAACTGGCAGCCAACCAAGGCCCACTTTTGGGCTTGCATTGGCTGGCCGAGAATAACGGCTGCCGAACTCTGCCCAGTCATTTACCGATGGTCGGCTGTCGGCCAATTTCAGTTGAGCACAAAATTTTCCAAGCAGTCGGCATGGTCAACTTCATGCCAACGGTTAGCAACAGGTTGGCAACTTGTCATCGGCATTTTTCGTTGACCAAAGAAACTCAAGCAAAGCTTGGCATGTGATTCCCAGGAAACCACACTCGCCTGTAACCCAATTGAAATTGGCCGACAGTCGCTCGTTAGTAAATGACTGGGCAGAGCTCGACATTTTCGACCAGCCAACGACGGCACAAAGATGGGCCCTGCTTAGCCGCAAATTACGCTGGATTATAGCTGGCCAGACTCTTGGCCAACGTCGGCAAATATGGTACGAAATTAGTCGCCATCCAATGCTAAGCAGCCAAACATGGTTCAAAGTAGGACTGTGGTTGGCTGCCCGATCGAGGTTGGCCAAGTACTTCGAAGTACTAGATCTACACAAGTCGCGCAATAGGGGCAGCCTGTATTCCCGGCCAGCCAATGCAAGCGCAAAGGTGGGCCCATAGCTGGCCGCCAGTTACGCTGGGTAATAGTTGGTCAGACTTTCAGCCAGTTATCTGCAAAAGGTAGAGAACTAGTCTGCAGCCAATGCTCGGTTGACAAACAATATGGCTCAAAGGACGTGGTTGGCTGGCCACGGGGTTGGTCAAATATTCGGAACCAGCTGCAAATCGGCAAATTGTAGGGAATTAGTCGGCAACCACTGCTCGGCAGCCAAACCAAAAGTATAGGGCCATGGTTGGCCAGTAGCATGTGTTTTTTTCGCGAATCTATTTGCATAATGTTTTTTTTATTGTTTTTGGTGCGCTATAGGAAAATAGGCAGACACTGCTTGGACCCATAGCCAGCGGCTAGTGAAGGGTCCAATGGACAAAGTACACAGGTTGCAGGTTCGCGTAGAGATGACATAGGACGTTTTAAATAAGAAGTATCAGGAACATGAGTATGTCCTCTTTTATTTTCTATTTTTTCCATCGCAAGCTTAAAATGATTGAAATAATTTATCTAAACTTGCCTTGACCTTATAGGTTCTGAAATGAGAGCCTCACATTGGGGATTTAATCAGTTCACTCAAGACTTCTTCATTGGCTGGTTGCGACCAGATCAACAGCAAACTACTAAAAACTACCTGTGTAGTATATCATGCCAGATACTGCATCAAATATTTGCCCAATCATTAGAATCCGGAGACGTCCCTAACGACTGGAAAATAGCAGAAATTGTCCCGATCTTCAAAAAAGGTGACCGCACAAATCCTTCCAACTACCGCCCTATATATATCTTTAACCACCATCCCTTCCAAATTACTTGAACGTGTTATATCATCTAGCCTAATGAGCCACCTCGATTCCATAAACTTCTTTTATGCCCATCAACACGGTTTTCGAAAACACTACTCCTGCGAATATATCAACTGGCTGAATTCAATCATGACATCCTTCACTTTATGGGCGAAAACTTTCAAATTTACGCCATATTTTTAGATTTCTCTAAGGCCTTCGACCGCGTGTTCCGCACTCACACTTGCTCGCAAGACTTTCCTCTCTATAGGTATCGCTGATAATATAATAACCTGGATCAATCAGTTTCTTCTTGGACGCAGACAATTCACATCAAGCAATGGCTACCGCTCATCCCTTTCTGATGTGACATCAAGTGTCCCCCAGGGCGCCGGCTTATCCCCGCTACTCTTCCTCATTTGTATCAATGATCTCCCAGCTAATATAGATACTAAACTAAGACTATTTGCGGACGACTGTGTCATCTACAGTCCCATTCGTCATTACAAAAAGACATTGATGCAATAGCCACATGGTGTGTTACTTGGCTCATATGCCTTTGAACCTGGACAAATGCCAATGCTTGTCGTTCTCCCGCAAACGAACAGTAATCCAGCATTCATACACCCATCAACGCTATCCCTGTTGCCGAAACATCATCCTACAAGTACCTTAATTACATCTTTCATCTTCGTTATCTTGGGTCAATCCCGTCCAAACAATATGCTCTGATGCTTCACGTGTTCTAGGTTATTTACGGCGAAACCTCAAATCAGCATCCCCGGAAGTGAAAAAACTGGCTTATCAAACTTTCGTCCGTCACAAACTAGAATTTGCATCATCAATCTGGCACCCATCTCAAGCCTACCTCACCGCCGAACTCGAAGCCATCCGAAATCGCGCAACCCGCTTCATCACTTCTGAATACTTCAAAGAAATCAGCATCACTGCACTTAAACACTCTGTCTCCCTGCCCACTCTAAAGTCGCGCCGCATCATCTCCCGTCTTTGCCTACTGCACAGCTTCTTTTACCACCCTGCTTCCAGACACCCTTTGCTGCAACCACCACGCAGAACGTCCAATCGCCTAAGCCTGAGCCTCCCCATAGCAGGTATCAGGAGCCGCACTTCAGCTATGAACAGTTCATTTTTCCTCGACGCGATTACTCTCTGGAATGCCCTACCTAACGACATAGTTTCATGCGACAATCGCAAATCATTTTGCACAAAACTCGCTAGTCATTTCCAAGATGTGTAAACATTTCATCTGTGTTATCATCAATCATTCATTGGCTTTCAACTTTGCTTGCCGCCGCACGTGCATTTCTTGATTTTTCTGCATGATCCCACGGATACCTTGATGCTCGTTATTTATTTTATTTTTCTTGCCTCTTACAATTTGTAGGGTTTGTGTTAATTGTGCCTGCCTTCATCAAGATTGTATTTACTCCAACTGTAGCCCCTCCTTATGGCCCTCGGGCCCTTAAGGATGAAATAAATGAAATCTATATAAGCTCGCTGAATGTTACTGTTAGGTGTGTGTGTGTGTGTGTCCAGCGCGATATGTCTTGTTTCGTAGTGTTTCTTTGGGGCAGTGTTTGTATGATTGACATGGTTGACATGATGGACTTGGTCGCCATGGTAATGCTTGTATTGTGTTATCTGCCAGATGTCTGTTCCTGCGGTATGTTGTCTGAAAAAGTCAGATTTGTTTCAGGTTAACAGAATATTCTGAGAGTTGCCATTATTTTTCACCGAGAATGTGCCTGTTTTGTTAGCAACATTATGGACTGTCATTTGAAACAATTCAGGCAACGTTTTGCATTGCTAGGGCGGACATTGTCCGCAAGGTTGGCCTCCGGCCTTGCCCCAACCTTGGTCCCAAGTTGGTAACCATACTGGGGTCTAGGTCGGCCAGGCCGCTTGTCGTCGTCGGACCTACATATAGCCAACGTGGCCCCTACTAGGTCGGCCTACCTAAGGGCAAGAACCAAGAACGGTATCCGCCCAACCTTTTGTTCGAGCTTGGGGCCATGCTGTATTCGACATTGGGCCAATGTAAGGCCACAGTGGATTTTTCAGTGGGATATAATATAGGCCTCGGAAAAGCGCCCCTTAGTAGGTAATGCTCGAGATTTATTTTGGGCCTGCGCGCATAAAGCTGAAAAGTTGTTAAAAATGTGAGGAAGGAAATAACTAAAGAAAAGAGGATCACCTTAAATATATATGTATATCGGGTTTGTTAGGTCGGGGCATACCGCTTTAAAGGATAGAACACTGTCCAAAATATGTCATGAGATTATGGTGGAGATGAAAAGACCTTGCCTCAGTACAGATCAAGCACTACAATATCAAAGAAAAGAGACATTACAATTTCAATTTGCCATTGAAAAGCCCATAAAAACAACTGATGCGCTATCTAGCAGAGAAACTCCATTACGTTTGGTGTAGTACCCCACGTGACTACATGTCAGCAAAATATTGCTGATTTCTGCAAGTGTGTTCTTTTTTCTTCTAGTAGTGCTTCTCATAATTCATTACATTTTCTGTTCTCTCCACTGCTTCCACCCATTCTTTCGCACCGGGAGAAGCATGCTTTCAGGTTTATCCACTAGATGGTGCCACAGTGTTTGAAATTCCGTGAATTAATAAAACTTTCGTCGACGAGGCGTACGTTATTGCGCCGTAACATCCTTAAGTGTGAAATTGAAAATGACGTTACTCTAAGCAAAAAATATCGAATTACTGCATGGCTAGTGAAATTTATATTTGTTTTCGTTAGTTTTCGGTACGTCTTTTTTGTCGACCACCAGTCGTCACTGCGGTCGCTGCTCCTGGTTTCCAGCAACGTACTGCATAAAAACGGGCGCATGCACTGATCGAAAAATTCTCGCTAAATATTTTATACAGCGTTTCTACCAAATCCGTTATGGAATCGAACATTTTAGACATAAATATTCCCATTGTGAAGAAAAAAAATTTGAGACCTAAATTTCAGTTTTACTAGAGCAAATCTGCCTTAGATTTCATGAGAATAACCAAAATGGCATCAAAATCTTGGTACGCAGCATATCCGAAACACTTCACTTACTGAACAAGTAAAACGTTGGTACGAATCCGAGTTTTTCACAAGGCCGCTCTGCTCATGCGCGCCTCTCTGCTGGTTGAAAACAAACCACCAAGCCCAGCTGCGCATGCACAGTTCTTGGCTTCTGCGATCGGCCCAGCCGGAGCTGATCTTGGAGGCCATGTGTTAATATTCGATCGTGATAGGCATATGCGACAGATGGCGGTAGCTGTCAAGAACCCAAATTGCGATTTCGCTGGCGGCTGTCTCTTGCCAAAAGTCTCCACGGCCTGCTCCAGACGCGTGCCTTCTAGCCCATCTAAATTAGCGCACATGTACCCAGCACAATAGAATCCAAATTGTAAACACTGAGGCGAAATAACCGGGTACGATCATATATTATGGAACAGATGTTTGGTTTGGGCTAGTTGGTAGCAGTTTCTTGAAGACATAGCGCAAAAAAGACGGAGACAACACAGATGTAGACAGGATGGATGGGTGGATGGATGGATAAGGCTGAACCCTTTGAATCGGGCGGTGGCGCCATAGGTCGCCTAGCCGTGAAATGGACAGGCTGAAATGAAAAAGACAGGCTGCAAAAAAGCGCCGCCACCGGCGGACCTAATACCAGTCCCTTCTCTAGAGCGGTGGGAGGCTATACTGGCCAGCTCATACCCATTGACGCAAGTTCGGGCTACTGAGTGGGCTCATAAGGCCGCAGAGAGCAACGGACTTGGGGCCATCTAAGTGTAGCGCCCACAAATCGCTCATTGCTGACAATAAATGTTTTCCAATCCAAAGTCCACGGCCTGCGGCACGCTAGCTGACTTCCCCTATTATTCCCACTTATTGTGAATAAAGTTTTATCAGCAGCCCAAGGACGTTTTCTACCAGTGGTAGACGAATTTTCAACCACTTCCAGAGGGCAACAGTTTGTGGCCTGCATCGGTGGACCAGATTAGGATTAGGGAGACCATGAAAGAGGAGGAAAAGAATAGAAAATTTTTCCTCTTCCACGCGGGACGCTGAAGTCGCGACCCACTATACTAGAGAGAGAAAAAGATATCCACTGGAGCCAACTCGTACAGCAGTCTTGCTCGCGCAGCTCGCGCCGCTTGCGGGCATGCTTGCGGGCTCGTGGCAGGTGGCGCTACCGGTCATGTTCGAACCGAAAGCTGAAAGTCCTGGCTGGACGCAGGAGGCGAGGCGCCAAGCGCCTCATCTTCTAGTGTTCAAAATGGCGGATGACCAAGTGAGTATTGAGCTCTGGCTTTATACGTTAAAACTTCATTGTTGCTGCAGTTAGCTGATTGCCGTGTTTGGACCGATGTATGGAAGTTCAGCTGTCAGTGCACAGTCTAGTATTTATTGGAGAAGTCTCGGGTCATGTCGTGTAACATTTAGAGATCACGTCACTATTCCAAGACCGCAAAACGCCGTTGCGTTTTCTTTGCGTAGCGAGTTAATAGAGGGCCAGTCATGAAACGCTCACTTGTGGTAATCTTGCAGCGATTGAACTTTGTTGCAGATATTGAATGACGAGTTTGTATATTGCGCCCAGGGCACTGAGAACCCTGGAAGCTTTAATTTGGTGTGCATTGAGTAAACGTTGAACCTGTCCAACTCGCAATTTCTGCAAGTTGGTGCGAGTGCTCTCTTAAGTTCAAAACATATTGTTGTTTCATTAATTACTACCGTAGTTTAAACTTTAGTCCAGGCACCAGCTTCACTTGTGTGTCATTGCACTTAGACACTTGTGCTTAACGCTTGAGAAACCTTCTTATCCCAGACCGACGTCCTGGAATGCGAAGGGTGCTCATTGCGTTCGTTTTGGGGGACTGACTGACGCATATTAAATAAACTTAGTAATGTGAACCTGGTGTCGTTAAATTTTCGAATGTGCATTACAGGAGCTGGCGCGGGTGGAAGCTCTGTGCCAGCAACTTTATGAAGGCGGCGACGCGGCAGAGCGCGCCCAGGCGGAATCTCAACTCTCCGAGTTCTGCTGTGGCACGTCTCCGGATTGCCTTCAGCGATGCAGGCTCCTCCTGGACCGTTCACAGGTATTGAGCATTGGATTGATGGCAAAGTTCTCTGACTTCGAAGTGGTGTTTTTACAAGCTCTGTTCCCAGCACAGTGCTTTGCATATTGCGTCTTTTGAATTAGCGTGCGAGTTTTACTTTGTGCGAGGTCGCCCCTGGACATTGCTATGTTCCTAGTCGTTTGAGTTCTCGTTTGAGTTTCCTTTTTCTTCGTGAGCATATACGTCTATGTCCTGCGGCTGTGTTCAAAGAGACACCCGTTGCTTTCAGGTGGTGCACTGTTTTCTTCAAAAACTGCCAAAAACTATTTGCATCATAGTAATTTAACGGCTTGTTTTTCACGATTTCGTCAAGTAGTTTGCTTTACGTACACTGTATGGAATGCCAAAGAAATTCAAAACCTCAAGCGCCTTCCCGACCCTTTTTGCAGTGCTATGCAGCAGCACCGGTTTGAGGGGGCGACTGCTGCACTACTGGAAAACAGTGTGCAGTGACTGCGTGTTGCTCTTTATGTCACTGAGTTTAGTAAGAACGAGAGGGAGAACACGGCTACACAGTATGAAACAGAACTGAATAAGGGTTGAGTGGGAGCCTCAGTTCGCTAGCTGAGCTAACACTTCGACAAGGGGATTTCTCTTCGTTTCGCATATCACACCTCATTTGTTTCACATATCAAACGTTTCACGTGTTTCATGTATTTGATCAAGCAGGCTAAATTTAATTTGCTTTTTGGTTGCTGTTTACATCCTTCTATTTTTGTGGTTTACTGTTGCTTATCAGCTCATTAGAGGCTGTGGGTGAGTTGAGCTCATAAACTTCCTGTTTTGAATTGCTGTAGGGACCTTATCTCAATAGCAATAGTGCAGGCTAATGGGAGAGTTAGTATGACATTATAGCTTAAAGAAGTGATGTGTCTCTCGTGTTCAATAGACTTGCGCTGCCCGGGGGGGGGGGGGGGGGGGGGGGGGGCACGAAAACTGTGCTAAAAAGCGCCCTCTAGGCATCTGCTGGGTAGTACAAATACCGGGCGTCTGCACCCGAATGCATGCAGCCAGTATGGATCCGCCCCTTTAATTTGTGATATGTATGAATTACAAAGAACCTAAGGCGCTTAAAATGCTGTCACGGTTGTTGTCACAATGTGAAAAAGACAATAAATAAACCAATGTCAGGCATTATACGACGTGCAGAAATCTGAGACGAAGTATCAGCGCGCTGCCAGTCGCTATAGCCCGGCGGGTGTCACTCGAATTCTTGGAGCTCTTTGAAAGCTTTACATGCAACTATAAGCTCGAGCACGCGAATCCACAAAACCGCAACAGGGATGGGCAGTGCAAATAACCCTTCTGAGGCACAGACTTTCCAATAGGCATCTTGCGTGGGTCGTGCATGGGCCGTGCATGGGCCGCTGGGTAATACGTTCAATGCGTGCTTGTCCCTGAATTTGTAAATTGATCCTACACTGGTTTTTACTTTTTACACACCGTTTAGCTGATAAATCACACTCGTAAGGTTAGAAAATACAGAGTCCGCATACTAAAAAGTCACACCGAAAGCTGAAGCTGGGCCTGCAGAAACATTTGAATTTTGCGGCGGCAGGAGTCTCGGTGTTCTTCGTTAGGCTCAGACATCAGTGAAGGCTGCCAATCTCCTTTAACTTATGTGCTTGCAGCTCTCGAGCCAGAGATTTTGCCTGTTGGCGCAGTGAGGACATCGCACATTAGAAGCGCACTGTCAGCTCAGGAACGCGCATTGTATGATCATCGGAATGTTATTGCTGGTGGCTTAGTGATTATAAATATGCACCAAATGCCGTCTATGGCTGTTTCCTCTTTAAAGTGAATGGCCGTTTTCATTGAGATAGCAAACATTTTAAGGGAACTCTAGTTTGGCATCCTCACCATTCGTTGCTTGACGTAAGTGCAATTTTTATGCTTGTGCACTTGCTGAAAGCAGTAGCATAATGGACGGCTTCTCTCGGGATCATAAACACGCGCACATAGATGGCTGTACTCTATATATTTCAGCATGAGCCGGTGGAGCAGCCAGCCATGCGGCCAGCGTAGGGCTAAAGAAGTTTCTCATGAACTAGAGTATGCATGCACCTGATTGCCCATACCAATCACATCGTAGCCCCGTTTCGTGCGGCTATGAAAGAGAGCAGTAGAGTCGAACAATGAAATTGTTAACTTGGCTGTAGCACCTGACGACGGAAGCGGCAATATAGTGGTGGTGACGATGTTTCAAGACGGAGATGTACACGGCAAGATCAATGCCGCATGCTCTGAACATTTCGCCGGAAGGCAGCCGCAGCGATTTTTTTTAATGTTAGGCTAATGCCGGTTCACAATGATGTCCATGATACATGACGAGTCTTTTCACGCTCACCAAGGGGCAGAAAGAAGTGCGAGTCGACATAGAAAGCCTGTGAGATACGTGCTGCAGCATAGGCAGAGCTGCTGTTGTACTACTTAATCAGGTTTTTTATTGGCCGCTATGAGGCGGCGCCACCCTATTCAAAACTCCAGTGCAAGGCTCCTGTATGTGGGCGTGGGACCTTCAGTGGTTGAATCTGGAATTACTCAGTAGAGATTCTAGAAAAAGGCAGCGCACCAGCACAAACACAAGGAAGGAAGGAACAAGACGCAGCGCTCTGTCTTGTCTCTTCCCCCATCATGTTTGTGCTGGTGCGCTGCCTTTTCCTAGAATGTCATACCAACTCGCACATCAGTCTGTGCTATTGTAGTAGAGAACGTCTGAAGCTCATTCGAGGGTAGCTAACAATGCTAAGAACAAGGGCCAGTTGGTTGATCATATTTGGAGACCTTGGGTAGCTAGCAGTGCGTAAGTCTCCAAATATAATTCAAGGTTGCTAGGCATGTGAAAAGTAACGGCATTTCTATTATTTGAAGTTAAATATAAAAGCATTTAAGGAACAATTTTATTGCTTGGACAATTACCCTTAAAATTGTGCTCATAATAAATTACCTCGTTTGTTTTGTAGTACAATAGAACCCCTTTACGATAGTAAAGTCACTGAGACCAGTAAAGGTCTTTACTATATCTGGGACTTTACTATATCAGTTGTTGGTGATGACATGGTCCTGAAGATGCTGTCTGGTAATTAAATGGCTACTAACTGAACACGTCTTGTTGCTTAAAAAAGCGCTCTAAAATACCTTCCATCTCTCTCATTGTCTCTTCGTGCCCTTTTTTTCAATTATAAGATTTTTGCTCACATCTTGTGGAAGTACCTCATCAGCATGAGGGCAGTGTGGCTGCGAATACAACAGTTTGATTTCATGTGAAAACCAAAGCCTTGCATCAACATGGCATTATCTTCTGTTGTTTCTGTCTTTTGAAAGGCAGTAGGTGCGAAATGTACGCAGCAATGAAGTGCTGCAAAGCCGCAGACTGCACGCATCCAGTTCTTGCCACCTCTGCCTCGTGCACAGTGGTTCAAATGTTTGGCCGTTTCTCTACTGTACTTTCTGAATGGACCGCGCCACCTTCTTTCTATTTTTGTTGAGAGCTTTATTTTTTCCTGTGGCCTGCATGCTTTCTCATGCATCCAAGGCCTATGTAAAGTTGGCATGTCCTGAGTGCTGCTAAGTCTGGTGGTAAAGATTTTTTAATTTTTTTTCAGAAAAAAAAAAAAAGAAATTGCTTCGTGATCCTAGGTATTATGTGTGCGGTGATGTAATTTCATGGGAAGTCGTCGCCGCGGCCAGACGCACTTCGCTGTCACCGATGTTCCAAAAATGTTTTTAGTAAAGTGGGAAAAATGTATAGTCGTAAATGGAAGATCAGCCGGGTCTTTACTCCATCCGAGTTTTTACTATGTCCGAGTTTACTGTAGCTGGGGTTTACTGTAGTAATATGAATTGTCGTCGGCTACGTAAGTCATGCCAGGCATTTCTGATAGCCTGTGTCGCTTTGGGATGTTAAACCCCACAAACCAATCCATAAGTCATGCAAAGCTGGGATTCTTGAGGTATCACTAAGTTCTTTCTGTGTATGTGCTTTTCTTCAAGCTAGACTCCAGTTTTAGAACCATCTTTGTCACTTGGAAAAGACCGTTCTGAAGCTCAAGTTTCACATCTTTTTGTGTCACTGCAGTAAGCAGTAGTTCATATAGACATTATTGATATGTGATGGGAAAAGCTGCATATGGTTAGGGCTTAATTTATCTATTCAGGCTGCTCTATTATGTTACGCATAGAATATATTATTTTCTAACGGTAATACTAATTTCTATTCATGCCAACAAGTATGGAAAGGAGCTGAGGGAAAAACCACAAAGCTTGACAGGCCCTCAACCTCTAGTACAAAGATATTGGCAAGCTGGGTTTTTTTCCACAGACACAATCATTTCTTGGCATGGCACAAGAAAAATTTTATTGAAAGTTACATACTTAGCCGCAGTACGATGCAGGCAGGGTGACTGCTATTTTGATCAATTTTTCTTTGATGCTCTGCTGAGTTGTTGATATACTTGAATCATTTGTAAAAATTGTATTAAGAATCACTACTTGGAGTTGCAAACTGTATTAATTTGGCTAAATTGTGCAGCATTGCCTAAAAAATTTGTCTTCTGTGCAGGAGGGCAGAATACTTTGGTTTTATGAAATTATTTTTCAATATGTTGTGATGTGCTATTAATCTCAATTTTTTCTTACACTGCTTAGGCAGTTTAGTGTGCGGTGTATAGGTCCGCTGAAACATACTGAGACGCATAAGCATACCAATATGCATCTGTCAAACCATGCCTTCATTGGACTCGGTTAAAGTCAGAAAATTATGTCAAAACCTAATGTAGTGGTCATAATGCATGAGAGGATATTTAGCAGTGCTTTCCTGAAGGGTCAGTTCTCTTTTTTGCACCCTTTTGGATGACTTTTGCACATTTTTTTTTATGTTCATTTTCATTTTCCTTGACTTATTTTTGCCCCTAACGTCTAATTTGCAGTTCACTATCAGTTAGGTTATTATATTTGTATTGTTCTGGGCATCAGCTGCTTTGTACTCAAGTTTTAAGTTGAAAAGAAGAAAGACCAAAAGAATTTCTTTTTTTTTTTCTATACTTACTGCTTTCAACATCTACCGAGCCGGTTACATCAAAACATAACTTGACTTGAGCCAAAGGGATTTAGTGGAGTATGGTCAGCGAAGATATCTGAAATGAAGTGCTTTCTTACTGATGGTGTAAGATTGCTCACTCATCATTGGTAGGATTTTAGTTTAGTTAAACCGAGTAGGATGTGCGAATGCTTGTGTGCACTGATGCAAGTTGATGGAGACGACAATGGGCAATACACAGCAAGAGTATGTGTTGCAGTCTGCGTGCGGGGTGGTCGGCTGTGACGACAGCTACCTTATTCTTTTCTCGCTTCCCATGAGAAATTCCTGGGTTCAGATCTGCTCCACGTTTCGATGGAGGCGAAACGAAGTGGCGTCTGTGTGCTGTGCGATGTCAGCGCACGTTAAAGATCCCCAGGTGGTCGAAATTACTCCGCAGCCCTCCACTACGGCTCCCCTTTCTCTCTTTCCACTTTCACTCCCACCTTCTTCCCTTCCCTTACGGTGCGGTTCAGGTGTCCACATAGTAAGCGTGACAGATACTGCGCCTTTCCCTTCCTGTGAACCAATTATTATTATCTGCTCCACGCCAACATTTTTAAAAACTTTTTCGGTTGAGCTCAGCATATGCAAATCACAACACTCTTGGTTGGGTTTGATTGTGTGAAGTATCTTTCGCACTAATATTACCTGATGTTTAACCTGTTAGACTGAGGACTGTTTGAATTACCTGCACCAGGATGCATGCTCTGCGTTGTCACGATCTGGCGACTCAATCAGGAGTCAGGCACAGCCAAGATTGCTGCTCAGCTCTGGTGTCTTTATGACTGCTTTTGCACTAAAACATGTGCACTCTCCAGTTTTCTTGCATGGTAATTGAAAGGCTGGCTGTTTTACACTTGAGGCTTACCATTGCGGTGTGTCTCATGTTTGAGTGTGTGTAGGACAGAGGGCACTGCTTACATTTCTTTGTTTCAATGCTTTGATTTTTTGGGTTATAAGACACTGAATAAGACTTGCTATGAAGATTTGAAAAAGTTGGATTTAACCGCTTCATATGCACAATGCAACATCACTGCATTGTTTGTTTGACAGGCTAGACTATCTGGAATTGTGCGAGACAAGAAAGCAAAATGGGCTCGATACTGCTACTCATTTGACACAAGATCTGCATGTGATGTTGGCGAGTTTTTAATACACATTAGTTATACGAAACCGTGTGACTTTCACTCTAATTTTTTGCTTTTCAGATTTTCCATTGATGATGCAGCATGTTAATAGAAGCCAGCTATTTTTAAGAGGCTAACATTTATTATTCAGGCCTGGGCAGCGTAGAAGAGATGCCCTTTTTAATCATATGATTTTCATGATGGACTCGAATGTAAATTCCTGCTTAACTTTGAAAGTCGGCTTCTCTGCACAGTGGAAACTCTTTCACCATCAGGGCTGGGCAAGATACTTCGAAAAAATATCTGCAATACTGATACTCGATACTCAGAAAAATTGTATTTCCGATGCCAATACAAGATACAAGATCAAAAACGAGTTTCAATACAGATACTCGGTACTGTATCGTCGATACGTCGATACACCACTGAAATCCTAACATAATAAAAGTGCTAATGCAATTAATGGCATTTAGGACAGAACTTCACATTGAATTGATGCCATGGTTACAGTTAAGTGATTGCTTCCACAAGCTGCCGAAATATTTCTTTGAAATAATGCTCTTCATGTGAACCGACCTGTGAGCACTTGGCTATACATACAAATACAAAGGTGCAACCTGAGTGCTTTTGGAGAACTTTGCATTATATTGCCATTAGTGCAATAACAAACTTTTGAAGCTCTGCATATTGTTAAAAGCTAGAATGAAAACAAGAAAAATAAAATGGCTGAACCTTACTTAGTCCGGAAAGAGCGCGATGTGGGCGTGCTAAAAGCGACGCAAATGAGAAAAGCCTCTCTACATACGCACACGAGCACACCGCAGTGTTGTATTAGATGAAGATGCCTTTTATCAACGTGTAAGAGTGAACCATAGCTGCGTTTACTCAAGCATCGTGGAGGTAGTTATAAAACTCGAGGTTCACTAGCGTCGCTGGAGAACTACGGCTGGTTGTAGATAAAAGATAGATGTATCTTTTTTAATGAAAGTGGCTAATATGGTGTCAATTCGCATATTTCAAAAATAGTTTTTTTTTTTTAAGATAAATTTGTATTCACAAATTTTATTCAAGGTTCGCTCAAACGTTTTTTGCAAAAACATTGTTTGACAACACATTCCAATTGTTATTCCAACTGTGGTGGAAAATTGCATTCACAGCTTTCATGTTGTGTACTTCATAAAATTTTGGACATAATATTTTTTCCAGAAAAAAACGTCTGGTGGAAGCCTGTTCCCTGTGCAGTTAGAAAGGGGGGATTTGTTTTCCGTCAAACGCCGTAACTACAAGAACATGGTTAGCCAACTGCATCGTGGTGGACTGAGGCCTTGTATTCTTGCGACAAGCAGAGCCAGCATGCGGAGCCCAGAGGTTTTGGGTTGTGCATATGTTACTGCGTCCGACAGAACACTGAGGGCACTGAGGGCAAGAGGGTGGCAAGAGTGGGTACAGCAGTGTGCGTGATCCCTACTGTGTGTTCGCCTTGCGTTTTCGCTTTCTTGATATCTCTCTGTGTGTCTGTTAAAGGCTTAGCAGCTTCTTGGAACGCACTCGGTGCTCAAAAGTAAAGCACCTCGTGAGCACCTACTTACCATTGCCTCCTTCAGTTTTAAAGAAAGGGAATCTGGAAATGTAGTTGACGCTGAGGGGCCGGGACATTTGTAGAGAACTCAGGTGGGGGGTACTACAAGTCGAGCTGTCTCAGGACCTGTACTACCGTCTGAGCGAGCGCCTGCAACCCAAAGTCTCAAAGCGGTTTTATTATTTGAAGTTTTCTTTAATACCGGGTATCTTCAAACTACACGATACTTTAAAAATGTATTTTCGATACCGATACCCCGATACTTTCATTTTCCGCCCATGATACCTAATACCAATACACAAAATGTATCTAATGGGCTGTTCACTATGCTAGTCAAGCCTGCTTGGGAGCAGAAATTGGGTGTGGTGCTGGAGATGTCGATTATTATAATAATGCCGCGCCAATTTCCTGCGCACCTCTGCCTAGTTTTGCTTTCACAATTAAAGGATTAAGGATGGCTCTGCCAAGCCAATGCTTCGCAGGTGCCATGTACCCTAACAGCATTGCAGTTGCGAAGAAGTGCTGTCCTCCGAGATCATTCACGACTAAATCTTGAATCAGAAGAGTGCCGCACCCAACTTCTGCCCCTACGATAGGCCGTGTTGCAATGGTAAAGGGGTTCCTGGAGCGAGGGTTAATTCGCTTTGCTTTCGAGGCACATGCGCTACCTGGTTGTTAACTGCAAGTTTTGACATTTTCCCTCTTGTACCTAAAGTAGCTTTTGTGTCGTCTTTTTTGTTTTCTTTCAGAGTTCATATGCACAGCTTTTGGCAGCCACCACTTTGAGCAAGCTAGTGTCCAAAAATCCAGGATCTCTCAGTTTGCAGCAGCGATTAGAAATGCGTAAGTGACATTAGAGTGCAGCTTCACATGTATATCATCAGGTTAGCTCTGCGCTGTGTTTGGTGCTCTGTAGCCTCAGGCTGTGCCATTAACCCCTGACTACTACTCCTACTTTGCAGGAAATTACATCCTATCCTACCTTTGGCAAAGACCAAAAGGCGCCTCTTATGTGACCCAGGCTTTGGTGCAGCTCTTTGCCCGGCTCACCAAGTTGGGATGGTTTGATTCGGACAAGGAAGATTTTGTGTTTCGCAGTGTCATCCGCCAGGTGCAGTCGTTCTTGCAGGGCTCTGTTGAATACTGCATGGTTGGAGTCCAGTTGCTGTCACAGTTAACATGCGAGATGAACCATGTAACCGAGGTAAGTTCTGTTAAACGAAATGGTGGACCTTTTTCTTCTGGAAAGGTCTAAAGAAAAAAAACTATTCGTGGAATAGCGTGAACTAGAAAAAAAGACAGAAGAGTAGACACGGAAAGAGTGGCACAACGTGCAGGTTGGGTTCTCCGCCGACCGAAAGGTTGGAAAAGTGTGCGCTGCAGTGCATAAAAAACTGGAGACAGCCTCGTCCAAAAAGGACAGTCGTCGTTGCACTGTATCATGCTCAGATAAGTTCATGGACTACAAAAAGGCGTCGTTTACAGGGTTCCTTTGGCATGCGGAAAGATATATTATGGTCAAACCGGCAGGTGCATCAATATCGGACTGAAAGAGCATAAAAATTCACTTGCTGTGAAGGAATTCCCCTCTTCTAACCTCGTGCTGCACTGCCGTGATTGCAATGATCTTAAAGATGAACCTTGCCTGCCTGATTTGCATAATACAACAATCCAATACTAGAGCAACAACCAAATAGGCAGGAAGATTTTTGAAGCTTGCTGTATAGCTAAGAACCAGGACACGTGTGACGAAATTGTCTGTTATGCTACAGGATAATGAGATAGCCTTCATTGATAAGTGCCGTTCTTTTCAGCATAATCCTATACTCCGTTTCGTACATCAGGTGCAACGCAGCGAAAGCTACGCAAGTAGTCCGCAAGAAAAAAAAAAAGAGGCGTATCACTACGCGCTCGTTTTGTAGCAGAGTGGTTCCTGCGGAAATGGGCTCTACGGCATACACGTTTGCAATAACTTGCTTCGCATGCCAAAGAACCATTTTCTCAAAAAGAGATGCACAGCGCGAAGGGCACAGCCAGCGCTATCTTGTGGCATAGCTGGCAAGGTTGTGGGGCAGCGGAAACTCGACACGAACGAAAAAGACATAAAAAGCATACAAATTCACTGGATCCGATCCTTTCTTCCCAAAAAAAGGTGCTCTTTATGAAGTTGATAAAAAATGTAAGATGTAATAAGCTTGCACACAAAATAACTATTATTTCCTCTCGTCAAGAGCAGGCACTATTTTTAATCGCGGATGCAGAGAGCGCAAACAAGAGCTGTAGCTTTGGCAGTGTTGCACTTGATGTATGAAACGGAGTATAGATGTTTTTTTTTTTTTTTTTTTTTTTTTTTTTTTTTTAGTTTTGCACATATTGCACCTTTTTTCCATATATAGTTCATGTGTCTTCAAATAAACCTACAGTTGTTAGAAAGTTGTCTTACCTGTACTTACCTATGGGGCTGAAACGTGGAGGCTAACAAAGAGGGTTCTACTTAAGTTGAGGACAATGCAGAGGGCTATGGAAAGAAAAATGGTAAGGATCACGTTAAGAGATAGGAAACGTGCAGAGTGGGTCATAGAAATAACTCAAGTCACTGACATTCTAGTGGAAATCAAGAAGAAGAAATGGGCATGGGCAGGACATGTAGCGCGAAGAAAGAATAACCGATGGTCGCTGAGGGTAACAAACTGGATTCCAAGGGAAGGAAAGCGTAGCAGGGGGCGGCAGAAAGTTAGGTGGGTGGATGAGGCTGGGAAGTTCGCAGGGGTCAAGTGGATGCAGCTGGCACAGGACTGGGTTAATTGGAGAAACATGGGAGAGGCCTTCGCTGTGCAGTGGGTATAGTCAGGCTGCTGCTGCTGCTGATGATGATGATAATGTTAGAAAGCGCCCGTGTCGTCTACTCTTTCTTCTGTACTTTGTCTAGTTCGTGCTATTCCGCGAAATGAACTATTTTCAACTCTCCCAATACAGCATACTGTAAAAAAAACTGCAGCTTGCCAAAATGATCTTTTTTAAATGTTTGCTTTTCAGGCAGAAGCTAATCGAAGTCTCACCAAGCAACGCAAAATTGCCTCATCATTTCGAGACAGTCAACTTTATGACATTTTTCAGTTGGCCTGCGATTTACTACGTAGAGCACTTGAATCATGGAAGTCTCAAATGACATATAATGATGATACACAGGTGTGTATGTTTGACTTCAGGAATTGAGGATTGTTGGCTAATGTCTGGTGCTACTTTGCAGCAGCAACTGATGAGCCAGCTGCTGAGATTGGCACACCATTGCCTCAGCTTTGACTTCATTGGCACAAGCCCGGATGAGTCTTCAGATGACCTTTGCACAGTACAGATTCCAACTGGCTGGCGGCCAGCCTTTCTTGATTACAATACTCTGCAGCTGTTCTTTGATTTGTTCCATTCACTGCCGGGAACCTTAAGCCCACTGGTGCTTACCTGCCTGGTCCAAATTGCATCAGTGCGTCGCTCACTGTTCAACAATGCGGAGCGGGCCAAGTTTCTGTCACAGCTGGTCACTGGTGTCAAGCATATTCTTGAGAATCCCCAGGTGGGTGCTGAAGGGAGTTCTGTGCAGTCACTTCGTTGCATCTAACATGGGGGAATTTGGATGTTTCAGAGCCTCTCGGATCCGAACAGCTACCATGAATTCTGCAGGCTTCTTGCTAGGCTGAAGTCTAACTACCAGCTTGGGGAGCTAGTCAAAGTGGAAACATATCCTGAAACTATTTCGCTCATTGCCAAGTTCACTGTGACAAGTCTCCAGGTGAGAACGTTATAAGAGAAGAGTGAGTAGCAAACATTGAAAGACTGTTGCATCTTTTTCCTTCATACCATACAAAACAATGTGATGCCGTATGTACGAAGGCTATGTGTAATGTAGATGACATTTGCTATGCCAGAACTGTTGACGCATTTGCTCCTATGTGTCTTGGGCATGTCTTACCTTAGTGTACATACTTATATAGCTTACATTACTGGCCTTCTAGTGAGATGTCAGGAACACAGTGCAGGTTTTCCATGTCAGCTGTCTTGTTTGCAGTACTGATTCTGTGTATAAAGAGCAGTAGTGCCCTTACTTTAATTCCGCTCTGAAGACACGTAAAACTGCTGTGCAGATGTGGCAATTCGCTCCAAACAGCGTCCACTACCTGCTAAGCCTGTGGCAACGCATGGTGGCGTCGGTGCCGTATGTCAAAGCGTCAGAGCCTCACTTGCTGGATGCCTACACACCGGAAGTGACACGAGCCTACATCACATCACGTCTAGACTCTGTCAGCCAAGTTATGAGGTAAATCTTGAATAGACTTTTGTAATATGTAATATGTAGAATGAGCATGTGCCACCATCTTACTTTTACTCTAGTGCTGCTTTATATCGAGTGACCAAGTTGCATACTTATGGACTAGCTGAATAGGTAGCGTGGAACAGAACATTAAATGGAGGTAAATGAAAGATGTTTTTGCAATCTGATTGGCATTAGTGCCTGGTATGTTGAAAATTCGGGGATGTAATAAGTTTTTGTGTGTACAACATAAAATTGAAATGCAGTCGCCGACCGATTTTTCGGACTCCAATAATTTGGACTTGCACAATATTTCGGACCTCATTTAGGATCTGTTATGCGCTCCGTAGGAACGTGTACATTACCATGACTGATATTTCAGACTCAGTGGTGTCAAAAATTTTGACTTTTCCGGACCAAATTTGCCGCTAGCAATATTGTGCAGATCATTTTTTGGCCAATGGCTTGCTTTTTTCAGCATGACATAGACACGAGGGGGCATCGTTGTCGCCTGTGAAAACCTTGGCTCTCTGTCAATCGTTGCCATTTGAGGCAGTAGCAATAAGGGAATGCTCGGCTTTGTCATTGCGGTAGCCTACAAAGAGTGTGCAACTGGGCTGAAAATTGAACATAGCACCATCTGGCGTGGCTCGCTCCGATGCCACTGGTACTGCCAGTGGGGAAAATGTGTGTGTGTGTGTGCTTGGGGGTGGGGATCGGTGCATGCACGGAGGCTCTCATCCCGCTTGCTTTTTTTTTCCGCAAATTTAATCTCATGGCATGCGCTACGAACGTTAACTATTGAGGCTGAATGTTATTGCTTTGCACGGTGCTTGCATTCATTCGCGGCATGAGCATGACCTGCAGTGCTGCGTCACAGTTGTCAAGTGACATGGACATGATGAAAGCATGACTCGCCTGGATAGTCTAACTGTAGTGGTTATAGCTTAGTGCGATCCGCATCTGCGGGGCATTACTGTGCATGCGATGACCATTTTGAGCGAGTTTCATTCCTCCCGGCGGCAAGCACGGCACCAACCAGTGCGCGCGCTATACCGTCACGGCCACCATATTGGAGCACGCGAGCACGTCCGCACTGGTGGCATGCAGGTGCAGATCACAGTAGCGGATCGTGCATGCTGTAACTCCATATTACAGGCATATAAACGATACACGGGAAGTGATGAAGTTCATGATTTTTAAAGCTGAATTTTCTCAGGAAAGCACTTTTTTTTTCAACTTCACGGATCTTTCGGACTGTTCGATTATTCATACCATTTCCCGGGTTCTGCAGAGTCCTAAAAATCAGTTGGTGGCTGTTCTCACCCAGGAACGACATGCCTGCTAAATCAATCATTCACACATCACTACGCTTTGATCTCTGAACATCGCTCTGTTGTGTTGTTTTTTATGCCACTTTTATGTTTATTCACTCATTAGGGCTGTTATTGTTGAGAGGCAGTTTATTGAATAAAGTCTGTCACATGCCTGATTTCTCAGAAAGAAAGAAAAATATGTACTGGCTGCAGCCACAATTGGTAAGAATTGTCAGGAGGCCTCTTTGTAGATGTGCTGAACTTCCTCTCTCGCAGCCATCGCTTTCAAATTTAAAGGGACACTCTACTGCTGGAGACTATTATAAAAATATTGGCACATTCTGGTTGACTTACTACTTGGTGGCAGTGTCGTGGGGAGAACTCTGGGTTTAAACAGGAAATTATATTTTAAAGTAATCAAAAAAGTCTGGTTTTAGCAGATGGTGATGCCACACTGTGTCATTTCATTGCTGCTAAATGGCATTTACAGCGTCTGAAGTGAATATACTGCATTTTACGACTAGAATAATGTGTTCAAAACAGCAAATCACTGAACCAGAGATGCTGCCATCAGCAGTGCTTCTACTGGCAGGAAAGGTTGTTGATATCTGCGGTAAATGTCACTGGCTTTACTTAGTTTATTTATTTATTCATTTCATTCTATTTAAAGCTGTTTTAGTATTCTCAGTTACAGTTTGAACAAAATCTGTGTATCTTAGTTAATGACATGTTCTGAAGCGACTTAGGTGGCACTGCAGTTGTTGTGTTCATAGAGCTGCACAGAGTTACTATACCAACTATATGTCATGTCCATGACGTCAGTGTTTGCAGGTGCGGACTGCCATTCAGAACAGAAGACGACCATATGAAAAAATTAAGTTTTAAATCGTTCCGCCATGTTTCTCAACTCAACAGCCGGGTATTCGTCAATTTGGAGATGGAGCTTTCGAATGAAGCAATAAAAAAAAAAATTGTTGAAAAAGTACTTTTCCTTTAAGTATTTTTTTATCAATGAAGAACTTTTAAAATGAACTGAAAAATTACCTGAAGTATAATGTGTGGAGTGATAACTGAGAGGACTTCAAACAATTGCCTTCATGATCTTTTGTCGTGGAGCTTTACCTCATGGTTGTAGTTAGGAATTAATATGTTTAAAGTTCACTGCAGTAGACTTGTCAATATGTCAGCATCTTGGTAATGCCAGGGCTGGCATGCTTAACTGGAGTGAAGAGCGCCAATACCTCTGCATCCGTTTGCATTCACATACAATAATTTATTGGTTTACTGTGCATAGTTACTGCGTAGACCTAATTGGTAAGTGCTGTGCGTAATTGCGCATACTTGCTTGAGTCAGTCCTTTTCTGCACTTGGTGGACATTAGTGTACAGGCAGGGGTATTGCTGACTTCCAGTGAGTAACTATTTTCCTGGTAAGAATGTTGTGTGCAGATACTTGTGAAACACCTGGTTTGTTCAGCTTCAGCTTTTTTTTTTTTGTTTTGCACTGTTTTGAGCTTTTTCTATTGCGGCATGAAGAATAATCTGTTTACTCTTCTCCCATGCCCTCTGCAACTTAAGACTTGATTTTTTTGGCTGGGTAAAGGAAATGTCTTACACATGGGCTGGGGTGCCCTCTATGGCATGAGACTTTGGAATGTAGGTGCTCGGAGGGGTACTTAGGTACTGTGGTAAAGCTGTCACTTTCATTTCTTTGTACTGCAGGAATGAAAAGGTGGGGAGTTTTTATTTCTCTTACTCCAACTTACTTTTAGTTCGTCAGTTGACATACTGATGTCTCTGCTGCTTTCTTCTTTTTGTTGCCTGGTGCAGGGAAGGCTTAGAAGACCCTTTAGATGACATGGGTATGGTGCAGCAGCAGCTGGACCAGTTGTCCACGATCGGCCGCTGCGAGTATGAGAAGACATGTGCCCTCCTAGTGCAGCTCCTTGACCAGTCTGCACAGGCATACAGGGAAGCTGGCACCCAGGGCGCAGCCGCCCTTGACCTGGCCATTCTGGAAGGTGGGTTTAGTTTATCGATCGGCTCTGAAATAGTCATTTAGCAGGGAAAAGTGCTTAGGCTAGTTTTCTAGGAATTACCATAAAAACCCATGTATAATACAAACCTGCATATAATACGAGGTGTAATTTCGAGATAGCGAAAACAGGAAAAAAAAAAATTTGATTTGCGTGTAATGCGAGTGAGGAAAGGTCAACAAAAATATTTATTTGCACTACATTTCGCGAGGCGTACGCCGTTTGTGTCTCATCCACCGCCGCCCCGCGTCGGGCGTCAAGTAGTGCTGCTACACACCTTCATGTACCAGTGCAGGTTTGCTCCTCTTCTCACGCCACCAAGCTTTATTGGCAAATTTCATGCACCGTGAGGAGAAAAGTAGCTCACGTTCTCCCTGGAAATTGCAGAAACCATAAGGTCTGCTGGTTGTTCTAAAACTAGTAGGCTGCTTCCAGTTTGGAAGCGGGATAGCAACGCACGAGCTGCCGGCCATCATCGAGCTGCCGGCCACGCTCGAGCCTGTTCGCGTCTAGCACCAGGTGCAGGTGCGCGGCGTGTGAGCCCAGGAAGTGCTCTTGTATTCAGAGGTTTCACGATCATCGTCATCAAGAGTAGTATTGTCTGTTGAGTGTCCCTTCCTAGAGACATCTTTCTCTATTCTCTAGATTCTAGAGGCTAGAATTTCTTCGGTACCTCTAAACATGTTCGGTATCCTGCATTTCTTGAAAGTGCGACCGACGCGCTTCTTCCGTGATTCGGCTGTAGGGCATGGCTAGCATGGCTACTGAAACCCGTGAGATACCCGTGCAATGGGCTGAGGGATCTTTTCTTCATCCCTATATCGTGAGAGGTGCGATCAATCTCCTTTCGTGTGCGTCGTGGGCACCGTGGTCGCGAGTATTGCAGAGTCAGCGTGGTTAAACCAAAACCATCGAAATAGTCAGCCGACGCCATCTCTACACAGCGCCTCCTCTCACTGGAAGCCTAATGCTGATAGCACTGATTCATAATGAGGCAGGAATTGCGAATTTAGGGTGAAATTTGTTTGGTTCCGCATATACAGTAGAATCTCGATAAACGGAAATCGGTTAAACGGAACTACCGCTTAAACAGAACAAACGCCTCGCGATTGGTTGGTTTTGTATTAAGCCAATGTAAAAAAAATCTCGTTAATCGGAACTCAAATTTTGCGACCACCGCGTTAACGGAACCGAAAAACTCGAAACCGCAACTAGTTGGACAAGCGCAGTGCCATCGCGGTACGCATCAATGCTCCCCTCCTTCTCCTCCCCGCGTCACCACTCCGGTTTCCGTCTCCGGCGGTTTCCGGTTTGTTCGTACACTGCCCTCCGCATCGCTCGCTCGCGTTCACGGCGGTTGTGTTCAGTTAGGCCTAAGCCCTAGAGCCCTAGAGCTTTTGTTCGGTCCGATGGCAGCGCAAAAACGACCGCACAATGCACTTGCGTTGGAAAGGAATATGGAGATCATCAACGACTTCGAGAGTGGTGGCTTCACGAAGAGTTGGAAGAGTTTCTTCCAACGAGAAGAAGGTTCGGAAGTGTTTCTGCACAGCCTGTCAAGTATGGGTGATTCCATTAACAAAAAACAGCTGCGAGAGCTCAAACAAGCAAATATAAAATCCTCACTAGCCGATAAGTGGTAATTCCCACTCTTTTGACATTTTTTTTTTTAATTTCAGTACTAGTACTACTGGAACAAAAATTCACTGCTTATTTTTCTCTAATAAAGTTTGTTCTCGTGGTGTACCATTCTCCTTACTACCTAGATTTCGCATATTGAGATCCGCTGAGACTGCCAACTGCGCACGCGCGCGCCAGCCGCGTAGGGTTCACGCGGAAGCGGATTGCGCAATGCTGAACCTATTCTCTCTTTAAACGAAACTCCTGATGAACGGAACATATTTTCCCGGTCCCTTGAGGTTCCGTTTATCGAGATTCTACTGTAATATGAGGCGGAAATCTGACATTAAAATTAGAAAAAAACTACGTATCATACTTGAGGCTTTTACGATTTTTAATTCCAAAACAGTACAATACTAGTACTGTAATTACAAGAATATAATGCAGAATCCCGCAGGGGGCATCTGTTAAAGCAGATGTTTGTGTGTACTGTACGACACCATGGACCCCCGAGCACCCATGCTTAGCAGTGTGTGGCATCGCCGTATCCAGGGAAAAGGGGATCTGGTGGTTAAGCTGATGCTGAGTATTGAAACCTTTAAGGCCCATTGGCGTAGGCGACACCACTTTGGCCCACGCTTCCTGTAGATGGCACCTCCGAGCTGACCCGACTGGGGGAAACAGGTCTTTTGCTATCCTACTGTACATCTTTTACTTTACTATCTTCAGGGTTACAACTGCAGTGTCCCCTTCTATTCTCTTGGTTTTTCCTCCTTCTAGGTGGTGAGTGTTAACCTTGTGGGACCATACCACTCTGAATTCTTCCATATTTGGTTATAGTTGTAGCATAAGCTGGCGTGGGCAGGACTTAGTTTTTAAGTTCCTGACGGCCAAGACTAGTTTCACATTTTGTAATTGCAAAGACTCTCGAAACGCCTTAGGACAAGGCTACAGAAAAAAAAAAAAAAAAAAAAAAAAGAAATGGTGACCTTTTCTTTGAGCGCTGTACAATCATCAATACGAAGAACTGGCAACGATCACACCCTTTGCAGAACTGTCTGCGGAGTAATATCAGATGACGAAATACTTGACTGAAGAGGAACTGTTAGAAGGGATGAAAGAACAAAATGTCACAAATGTCTATGGGATCAGATTCAGGCGAGATAAGGAAATCCAAACCAAACATATCGTCCTTACCTCTGCGTCAAGCATACTACTTGTGCAGTGGAAGTAGGCTGTACCAAACTCTGGCCATACATATTCAACCAACTCGCACCCTTGCTACAACTGTGAAATATGGACACGACTCTCAGAGATGCCGCGGTCAACTATGTGCCAAGTGCGCTTCCCATGAACATCCTACTGACACCTGTGAAGTCAAACAACACTTGTGTGCAAACTGTGAAGGCAACCATCCAACTTACAGGTGTGAATCTCTACTTCTCGCATGCGGAGCTGAAGGTAAAATCAGGTTTAGAAATGACCTCGAACGGGAGGCGTGCTGCCACCACAGCTGTGCGCTTTGCACTGGCTGCTGTTTGCGGCACGGGTCCTGTTGCAACTAGGTGTATCTATTGTGCATGTTGTCGTCGTCTTTAACAGTGCTTTCTGTTCGTATGACATGGCTCAAGCTCAGTTCAGTTGCAGGAATTTTTTCATGATCATGTCCATCCTGGAAAAGTCATGTGAAAGTCCCCGAGAGTATAACTTATGGAGAATCACGGAAGTGACTTTCACTTACACAAAAGCCTTCCTACTCCGTCGTTACGCAGTAGGGCTTTGCATCACAATGGGCTTGGTGCCTGCCCAGGGGCAGCGCTGTCTGCGCCCTTGTTGGAGCACCACTCTCAAAACAGGCTGTGCGGACCTCAAGGTCAGCTGGCCTCAAGGCCTCTCCTCACTTGGGGAGCCCTAGCTTAAATGCTCTTGTGCATTGCACGGACATCCAGTGCATCTGAGGATGCTATGGGCACATAAAACCAAGGCAGTCCCATGCTGTCAACATTGGAGAAATGGCGGGATTCCTTGAACTGGCAAAAAACAAAGGCAAGGCCTGAATCATAGAGCCTGACACGAACACCTAGCTCTAAACGTTTAACAGATAGTAAATAATGGCATTAGTAATACATTGAAATTGTCGGGGATGCCTAAATAATATAGGTAACATAAAAGATATATTAGTTATGCACTCACCTGTTGTCTTAGGTTTGCAGGAAACGAACCTAGGTCCCAAGCTCATGAATATACTGAAGTCTTCCGCTGTGACAGATAGCAGGCTAGTAAGCTCTCTGGTGGAGGTGCAATCATAGTACAAAGTGGAGTTACAACTCGTGAACTCTGCCTTAAAACTAAATTAATACTTTGTTCAAATCAGTTACACTATGTTGTGTATATCTGGAGCCACAGTTCAGAGTTTCCATACATGATTTAGAAGAGCTTTTAAACCAGTTACCAGAATCATTCTTGGTAGTTGGAGATGTTAGTGCCCATTCCTACTACTGGGGAAGTGAGAAAATTGATTCTAGAGGCCAAATTATTAAGGATTTTATATAGTTTTATTTTTTTTGTAATACTCTTTGTTTACTGAACATTGGTAAGCCTACCTACTGCCGAGTTGTGTTGTTTTCCTAATTCCTAAATTCCAGATAGTTATTTTTCTGACGAAGGAGTTGATTGTACACCACAATACTTGAAATAAATGACGTGCCTGCAACCTAACCTTCTAGCCATGGCACACAATTAAAGGAAACTATGGGCTGATGCTGCACGTACGTGGTCACCCTGCCACGGAGTAAGAATGGTCATGTCTATACTCTGTTTCATACATCAGGTGCAACGCAGTGAAAGCTACTAGTACAGAAGGAAAAAAAAGGAGGCATATTACTACGCGCTCATTTCGTGGCCGAGTGGTTTCTGCGGAAACGGGCTCTATTCTGAGCAGACACGTTTACAATAAGTTGCTTCGTGTGCCTGGACAACTCGCAGTGCGGGTATTATAGAAAAAATCTGCTCCGAAGAGGCAGTCGAGGTTGCTGCGTTGCGCAGTGCGGAGGGCACCGCTGGCAGGGTTGCAGAGCAGCGAAAACGCGACATGAACGAAAACGACAAACAAAACATACAAATTTCCCGAATCCGATCTTTTCTTCCTAAAAAAGGTGCCTTTTATGGAGTTGATTGCAAATGTAAGATGTATTAAGCTTGCTGACAAAGCAATTATTTCCTCTCGTTAAGAGCAGGCACTATTTTTAATCGCGGATGCGGGGAGCGCAAACAAGAGCTCTAGCTTTGGCAGTGTTGCACTTGATGTATTAAACGGAGTATAGGGACTCTTCTGTGGTTTGGAGGTGCTTTGATGCCTCTCCTAGATGCTGCCTTGACTGAAAGAGGGGTGACGACTGTGCGTGATACTTCTCCATTTTGGCTGTGCTTTGATCGAGTGCTGAGAGCACGTTACTTAGAAACCAGCGTACATGGCTGCATTGTAGTGAAGCATGTACTCTCTTCCACAGGCGTGCGCTAAGCTGTACTAGAGTGGTTTCTTGCGCTGGGAGCACTGGAGTTAAGACATATGAAGCACCAGCACTGCTTTGCAGCTCCATTGTGCCATCGTTAGTTGGGCTTGTGAAAAATCGGGGCCAAGCATTCCCGCATAGCTCCACAGATGTTCAAATTAACTGCCATAGTGCAGGCTGGCACTTCAAATTGTCATTTATATCACAAATTACGGCACCGCAGAAATTCTTTTAATTATCCGTGATTTTGAATCTGTTAACGGAGTTCGTATTGAGATTTTACTGTTTTTATTGAGTGTTGTGTCCTGGCCAAAATTCTGTGAAGACATCAGTTGTAAGCTGTTTTGTATTTTTGTCATGTTTGGGCTAAAATATTGACTTGATGATTATATTTGGTAATGTGAATTATTGGCACATGGAACATGCAGTACCAAATGGCTGCGGCACTTAATAGTGGCTTTGGTGCTGGTAAAGTAAACTAGAATAGACAGTATCGTGCAGGACTTTCCATATGTTCCCTGCAACATCACCAATTGCGGCCATCTTTCAAAGTAGTCTGATCGCGGTTTCATTAAGAGTGGATTAACTTGTCGTTTGAATAGGTGCTTTCTAACACTATTGCGTTAGAGGACCTGTTACTCATGAAATTCAGTGTCGGCGTCACTGTTGTGAGTGAAAAATCACTGGGATGGTGCTGGCAGGTAGAAGCTGGCAGCTGGCATGGCTGATTCTTTGATAGCTTTTGCAACTTAACGATACTGCATGATATCAGAAAGTTAAGCTGCCAACTCAAGTTTGTTATTTGAGATGGGCAGGTGGAATAAGGACCAACCTTCCAGTGCTCTTGGATGTCAAGTCAGCCACGCTATGCCATAGACACGTAGGCACGTTCATATGATTTGGTTAAAGCGAGGTTTTATATGTAGGGTGGTTGCCTACACTATCGTGTCATACCCTTAAAGGTGGAGCTTAAGTGTCCTCTGTAATTTTTTTTCACGCAAAGCACTGTTGGAGAACTCTCTACATAATTGACAGGGGTGGAAGCGCTGCTCCATTTGCTCCATTCCGCTCCAAACTGCTTTTGCTGCTCTATTCTGCACCAAAATGCAATATTGCGCCAAAGCTGCTCCAAACTGGCTGCCTCGATGTTCTGCCGTCAAATTTAGCAGAACACGGGAACAGTGTCACAGCACAAAGGGCAAAGATATGGCTCATCTTTCCCCTGGGCTTAGTGCAGCAGATAAAATTTTTGTTAGGGAGGGGAGAGTGGTGGTATAATAAATATTTGCTCGCAAGTAAATTTAGTATTAGCCACAGGTGACTGAAGGGAATTAATTGAACAAAAAACGGCACTGTGCGTGTGACATAGCATTTCTCAGCCTTTTGAATTGCCGGTGGGGACAGAGGCGAGAGCAGCAAGCGAAGCACGTAGCGCTAACTACTGTGAGCCGTTAGGAAACTTGTACGACTACAAAAACTCTGAGTTATTTTAATGGTTCTGCTGTGAGAACAGGCAGGCATTTCACCATCGAGCTTCTTTGTCAGTGACAAGCTTGTCAGGCCTATGGCAGATAAAATCACACTTGAAGCGTTATGGGTTGTCATGCCAAAGGTGTCAAACACTACAGGAAGCTTCTCAATAGTGTTTGAAAGCCATACAGAACCTACCTCCAAGATGTTAAAAATGATTCCCTAGCATTGCTCAAGCAAAGAATGATAGAACTATTGGCAGATGGCAGTGAAATAAATATTCTGAAGGATGAAAAAGCTACCCTTCAGAGCCATCTATATTTCTTGAAGGCACTACTGACCAGTGCTCAGGAATTTATCAGCACAGGCTGATCAGAAAGGACAGCACAAAGTTGAGAACAGAAATATCGTGCTCATTAATCTGAGCTCCAAATTTGTGGCGCTGCTTGAGTGCATCAAATTGGTAGACCCGACATTTGAACCTATAAAGTAAAAAAAAAAGGCAAATTTTTTAGGTCGCACTATGTGTTCAGTTATAAAGTGCACCAGCAAGCATTCCTTTTGCTGCTAGTCTGTTTCAAGCTGTTGGCTGTTTGTCTCTTCAAAGATGAGTGCGAAGTTGGAAAGGCACTCAACTTGCATAAAAAGAAATCAGATTGGATATTTAGTATTTCAGAAAGAGAAAACTGCAATTATTAGAGCCGTTTGACCATGAAAACTTGCTCCAAAACATAATTCATACGCTCCAAAACTCTCCTTTATTTGCTCCAAGGCTGCTCCAAAGTGAGTTCATTACTGCTCCCAAAGCTGCTCCAAAATGCTCGAGCCTGCTTCTACCCCTGAATTGAAAAGAAATGTCTTGATGTTTGGTGCACGAGGCATGGGGTGCAGTGCAAGTTGTCAATTCTATTTGCTGACTCAACCTCATAGCAACATGTTCAGGGGGGGCGACAGCAGTGCTGCCACTTTGTTTGCCACAAGCGCCCCATGTGCAGTCTCTCCTGTGTGCTGCACTGTCTCTTCTAGTACACCGTAGCAGGGGGCAGCATGTTTGACAGTAGCTTTCGTGCCGACAGAATGTGCCACAACCCACCGCTCTTGTTTTGCATCATTCCTTCCTCCTCTGCTTTCCTCCTCCCCTTGCTCTTTTCGTTGCTGTTTTACCATCCACCTTTGTGCTCCTCCTCTTGGGCTTGTGTAGCCTTCTCCTTCTCTTTTGTCCTTTCCTTCGCTTCTTTCTAATTTCATCCTATGCTTTTCTCCTGGTTTTACTTTATTGATCAAACCATAATTGCCTCTAATTCTGAATTTGGGAATGGGTGCCCAAAAGCTGTACTCTAAATGTTCCTAATTGCAGTCAATGCAAAAATAGTATTTGTTTCAAGGAGACAAATTTTTCATTCAGTTAATATAAATTTGTGAAGTTCTACCTGCAGCCGAATGTTGAGGTTCTTTCTAGATGACCCATGTGTTTGGTAAAAGTTAAAAAATCTCTGGTATATTGAGAACTGTAGTTCCATTTGGTAGGTATGTTCACTCTCTTGTTCCTAGCTTTAACCCTTTGAGTGTTTTTACCGTACATGTACAATGGTGGTTTTCCTCTCTGTGAATATAAACAGAACTGATTCCTAACTGCAGCGTGTGGCCCAGTCTGCTGTAACACCCTTTCTTTCGTGGTTTATGTTTTGCCACGTGATCGCAACGGAGGCCCACGAAACTTGAGGCGTTTGGATAAACAGAACTGATTCCTAGCTGCAGCGTGTCGCCTGGCCTGCGGCAAGGGTCTTGCCTCGTTTCGGCTCCCGAGTTTACAGTGTCGAGCAATGTTGACACCAAAATACGATTCCTAATATTGTTTTACATCTTTTCTTCGACTTTACTCATTTTGTACTTTCAAAATCCGCAATAAAGTAATTGACCATCTGGGAAAGTTTTTTTGTCTTTTAAGTCGACCTTCAAAGGGTTAATAAGTTTCTCTAAAATTACATGCAACAAAAATGAAGTTCAGATCAGATTGAAGTGTTAAATTTTTTCCTTTTAGCTCAGCATTCCTTCCTCTTGTGAGTGTACAGCTGCCCAAACTTTTAAGTGGCGTGCGTAACGGCCGCATTTTAAGTAGTCCTGCGCCTTGGAGCGGATAAAACTTACCGGAAGTCAAGATTAAGCGAGAGCTTGGTGGGCCTTTGCTCACACTCTGACTTTTTGCAGGTTGTCTCCTCTGTAACTCTAAGAATCGCAGGAAATGCGGCTGCCACGCACGCAAAAAATCTGGGTGGCTATACGTATTGAGGAATACATATAGTACACATTCTATATAACAATACTATGAGGGACAAAAGTTCAGCCCATGGCTTCGTTATTAGCTGGTGTCTGGGGAGCAGACTTGTGAAAGTGAAAATCAGACTCGCGTGCTGTGATGCGAATTAGCAAAATAAAATGATCGCCAAATAATGTGGCAGTTGTACGCCAGAATTGCTTTTGTCGTATCTTTGAAGCTTTTACCCATAATAGCACGTATTGAACAAGCGCATTTTCTGGGGAGCAGGTAAACATGAGTGAAAAAAAACTTTCTTTCAATTGCAGGGCAGCTCTCCTGGCTTGTGTACATTATTGGTGCTGCCATAGGTGGCCGCGCTTCATTCTCAACAGCAGATGACCATGATGCTATGGATGGTGAACTGGTCTGCAGGTGGGTTGCGAAGGCAGCTTCCATGAAGACATTGTGTTACTTTAAAAAAGAATACACCAATGGAGTATCTGGTACAGCTTATACTAATTGTGGCTAACAAGAAAAATGGACTGCAAGCATGTTAAGTGAGGTAATAGCTGAAGGGCATTAAGAAAAATACAAAAAGGGTGTCTCTGCCACATGTGATTTTCTTTGCCACCTGTAAAATCGAGTGTTCAATAGGGAAAGGCAGGTTTACAGTAGAACTGTTGTGTCATAGTTTCGAAGGCATGCAGCAAAAACTTTTGGGACAGTTTGCTGACTGGAAATAGTGTTTGGTATGTCCACAGAGCTGGGTTGCATGTGCATAAGCACAGTTGTGTTTCATGTGGGCAACCTCCCTTTATGGCACATGTGTATTTTGGGTGCTTGCACACACATTTATTGGCTGCCACCTGCTTGCCGTCAGCTGAAGACACTGTTAGTGTTCGTATGTTGCATATGCTGAATGGCTGCAAAGAATATGGCATTACACTAGAGCGTAGGTATTTTGACTTCGCTATGATAAAGAGAAGCTGCAGTCTCATTTCGCCGTTCATAGGCGACTTGAGCATGACTTTTTTTTTTTTTCATTAATAGTGAAGCCATTTTTAGTAAAAAATGTTTATCTGTGGTGATGTACCTCACGCGATATGAAGTGCAGCATGCACGTAGTCTAGGACATCTCAGAGCCAGACAAGTAATGGCACAATACCAAGGCCAACAGTTGGAGGCAAACGTAGACAGAGTACCTAAGGCTGCCAGAAATATTTAAAAATGGGATATTTTAATTAGAAGACTGCATTTTTTCTTTGGCACAGCATTGTGAGTGGTGGGGTTTATCTGAATCCAGCTATAGTAGAATATTGGTAATACGAAACTCATGAGGTCGCAAAAAAGAAATTAATGTCATCCGAAAACTTTTGCCATCAAAATGAACAAAAATTAGTATGCAGAAGCATTGGAAAGGCATTCACGCAGATATGTTTACAGCTGAGGAGATCTATTTACAGTCGCACTGCCATAGATTGCCTCTTGTGGTGTGTGCAGCGTGACAGACAGTCGTGACCTCTATGATGTGCAGGCCGCACGCCGCTGCATACTTCTCACAGTGTGTACGACACAATGTTGCGCAATCGGCAGTGTGGACTGCGCACTGCCACAAACTGCTCCCTGCATGTCCAGTGCGAGTACTGATCGTGAAGTACTTCTCGTGGCGCGTACAGTGCTACAGATGGTCATGATGTCGAAAATGTGTGGTATTGTTTGTAGCATGACTGGTGATCGTGGAGCCAATAATGTACGGGCAACGCCTAGCGCTCAAGGCTGCGGTAGCAGTTTGTGCATTCATATCATCTGTAGTGACGCGGGAGAGTGTTCGTAGCATCCAAAATCCTGCCCCTCTGCCGCATTGGATCAGTGGTTATGGCTGTCGACTGTTGAACCCAAGGATGCAGGATTGAATTCTGGCCGTGGTGGCTGCTTTTCAGTGGAGGTGAAAAGCAAGGCACCTATGTGCTGTGTGATGTCAGTGCATGTTTAAAGAACCCCAGGTGGTTGAAATTCCTGGAGCCCTCCACCACGGCGCACCTCATAGCCTGAGTCGTTTTGGGAATGTTAAATCCTCTAAACCAAACTGAACCCAAATTTTGCACATTGTACATACATGCAGTGGCGAATGGTGGTTGCAGGAGCGTGCGCAGCAATCAGATAACACACGCGGCCGCTGCCTCGGAAGAAGAGGGAAGGGGGCAAGGGGAAGGAGCGCGCACTGACCCAGCTGCGGAGCTGGTTACGAGGGACAACGGTGACACCAATGCGAAACGCGTGAACGGGCTTCAAAGAGCTGCGCTCTAAAAAAGGAGCGTTGCCGCTATCGCCGCGATTCGAACAGCGGCTCTTTCGTAAACTATCGACACTTCCGTAGCTGCAGTTAGTGCTGCGCAGTAAAAGTTAAAGAAATTCTTCCCAAGAAGCATACACAGTAATTGAAAGTTGCACTTAAAGCCGTAGAGCAAACAAATTCATCGTAGCCTTCGCTGATATGGTTTTTGTCTTGCTTTTGCTAACAGTTTCATGCTTTGGTTTTGATTGTAATTTGACCCCCCAACTTCGGATTTTCGAATTTTAAAAAGGGGGCCGACTTTCAATTGGTAGTCAAATTGTCACTCAGTATCCTTGGAGCCAAGCTATCACCAGCTGCTGATATAGTAAGAAAAGAAAGATATAGTAGATTTTTGTGGGTCCTGTTGAGGTGTTCCATTGTATCTGAAGTCAGCCTGCATGCAAGTACCAACTTGTGCCACAATTGTTGCACTTTCACTTTTTCAGGGTGCTGCAGTTGATGCAGCTAAGGGACTCTCGCCTCCCTTTGGGTTCCTGCTCGGGAGAAAAATTGGAGCTGGCCCTTCTCAGTTTTTTTGAGCAGTTTCGAAAGATCTATGTTGGTGACCAGGTTCCAAAATCATCTAAGGTATGTCTATATATTGCTATTGTGGATTGCTGTGATTTTTGGCTTGAGAAGGTAAGAGGTGGAAGCAAGAGAGAATTGTCACATATGTACCACTGTACATTTCAGCATTTATATTTATTGTGTACTTGATTGTGAGAAACGCTAATTTTTCTTAATTTTCTGGGGTCTGGATGCTCTTTCTGTTTGCACCAGCCATGCTTGTTAGTTTGGGGAGCACCAAACTCTTGTTATGTGGGTTCAGTTTGCATTGTTTATAGCTATAAAGTCCATGCTAACTTAGCATGTTTGTGTCAGAGCTGCGGAACATGCGCGCACTCTAAATGTGGTCTTTTACTATAAATTTCAGTTAGAGCAGTGCCGGTCCTGTGTTGCCTTTGCTTTATTTACTTGACTCGCTTAAAAAAAAATTTTTGCACATTTTGGGAGTGATCTATAATAGCTAGCCGCTTCATCTTGCAATTCGCTCAGAAAAGGTTAGCTTAATGTTGTTATGACAATACTTGGCAAATGGAGAAGCTGTGCCATTTTGTGTAAATTAATTGTCATGGATGTGCATTCAGAATTGTATGCTGAAATGCAAAGCTGGCATGCTTGGCCAGCGCCAGTCCGTGCAAACAGCTTTTGGATGGATTGGAGGCATCTCCCTGTGCAAATGCCTCAATGCTTGCGATTGTTCAGCCAAACATTCATGAGGGTGGTTCTGCTTCTGTTGTAGCTTGGAGAATGTTATGTAAAGGGCAATTGCTCTGCAGTCTGATTGAGCACTACTGGGCTGGAGTTAAAGCTTTTCAGGGTCCAAATTCCGATGGGAAAAGAAAAAAAAAAGACCTATGTACTGTGCGCTGAGTGTGGCAGAGATTTATGCCTGGACCCATATTTCACGCTGCGGCACACTGTCAAAAAGTGCTGAGACTTGTCTTTTTGCAGGGGTTCTCATTTTATTAGTATTTGTTTATTAATAACAGGAAGGAGACACTCAGATGTGCATTTACTGTTATTTCTGTTATCTTTAATCATGTGCATAACTAAAAATATACCTGCTTGACTGCTCCCCGAGTTAGAAAAAAAAACAATACTTGGTGTGTGTTACTCCTGGGAAAACTGGACACTGAAAGAATGAAAGTTCCCTGATAGTACACATCTTTGTTGATTGGCGGAAATGCTTAGGAATTTGTGAAGTGTGTTACAAATGATGGTCCTTGTGTTTTTTTTTTTTTTTTTTTGATGAGCAAGAAAAGCAGATAAGTTATTTAGTTCTTGAAGTTTCTCTAGTCGCAAATTGGCTTCTTCGTTTTTTGTTTTCTCTCAACTTGTAACCTTTAGAAGCAGTGCTGTGCCTACCAAAGGTGGCGTCTTGGGTTCTTTTGACCATCGTTACCATGCTCCCTCTCCTGTTTCGAGAGATTGTGGGATAAAACCTCGGCTGCGGTAGCAATGTGTCATTGGAGACTATGCAAAACTTGCCCATGTGCTGTGTGATGTCAGGGGATGATAAAGAACCCCAGGCGTTCAAAATTATTTTGGAGTCCTTCCCTTCTGCGCCTCTTGTATGTAGTCCACGTGTAGCTTCGGGACGTTGAATACCACATACCGTACCCCTGTTTTTGAGAGGTGGCACCAGCATCACAAGGAAGGGTTCTGTTGTCTCAAGGTGGCCATTCTGTCTGCATGGAGTGGATGGAGACTATGCTGTATGAAATGAGCTTGTTTTGCACTTTGCAAGTGCCGTGTACTGCTTTGGAATGTGTTGGTTGTGGAATTCTCATGAAATACTTGACTGCTGAACAGGGATGGTTTTTAAGCCCAGTTTTCAAACTTCGCTGTTATCATGGGAACTGCTGACTTTTCTACATTTTATTTCTTATTCCTTTGGTGTCTTGCATGGGACATAAAACTTTTTCTGTTAATTTTTTTGTTTCAGGTGTATCGCCGACTGTCAGAGGTGCTTGGTCTGTCTGACGATTCCATGGTGCTTAGTGTGTTCGTCCGTAAAATCATAACCAACTTGAAGTATTGGAGCTACAGTGATGCAATTGTGAGCAAGACTCTGCAGCTTCTGAGTGATTTGAGTGTTGGGTACTCATCAGTCAGAAAACTGGTTAAACTGGATGAAGTTCAATTCATGCTGTCGAATCACACGGTATGTCTGCTGTTCTTCATTTTATTTTTGCAGTTCGTGGTACAGTTGAAATGCAGTCGCAACAACAAACGCTGCTACGGCAGAGTTTTTGCTTTACAGAGTAGTTTTCTGATGCCCCGTCAACAAATTTTTGAATGTAATGCAGGTAATTCCCCTTCCCTTACAAAAAAAAAGTTTCAGAGTGCACTTCTGCTTCATTTTTATTGGGTAGCATTGAAATTGAGGCCATATTTTTAGTATACATGAAACGTAAGCACTGCATATTTATTTCTCTTTTGACATCCAAAATTGCCTGCAGATTTGAAAGGGACAGAACACTGACCAAAATGTGTAATGAGAATATGGCGGAAATTATAAGATCTTGCCTCATATAGTATAGATTGAGCACTAAAATATCCAAGAAATGAAGATATATAATTTTAATTTGGCTTTGAAAATAACATAAAAACTGAAGTGACCTCTTGCAGCTAAATGCTGTCATTATCATCATAGTACCCCATGTGACCACATCTCAGGAAAATGTCTCCGATTTTCTTACGTGCAAAGTGTTTTCTATTATTTAGAGTGCTCGCCTTGTTTTATTCTTTTTTGCTTTTTCTCCAGTGTGGCTGTAAAAACCACCCTCCTTTTATATCCCCTATGATGTGCTTTTAGCTTTTGTCTCTAGATGCCGCCACAATGTTTTGAATTCCTTGGATGAAGCTGGGATCACGGCCCACTAAAACTTTCGTCGATGAGGCGTACGTTCCTATGCCATAACAACCAACAACCATGGGTGTGGAAACTAAAATGGGCGCTACTGTGTACTAAAACAATTCAAATTACTGTCCAGCAGCGAGATTTATGTTTTCATTGCATCACTTTTGTTGATGTGCACTAATCATTGCAGTCGCTGCTCATGATTTCCAGCACTGGTCTACATAAAATTTGGCGCATGCACTGACAGAAAAATTGTCGGTAGATATTTTCTATAGTGTTTCTACAAAACTGCTACAGAATCGACCTCTGAAAACAGAAAGCTTTCCATTGAGGTGAAAAAAAAAAATACATTGGACACAAAGTGCTGTCCAAAAAAATGAAATCACGATAAAAACACCGCTTTATTTACCAAGAGGCTTTAAAAACCGATCAATCTGTTCCTTTGTCAATCTCCTCATTCTCACAGCCATTCTCATCTCAGGCGGGGCAGGGAAAATGGTACAACAGTCGGGAGTGGCGCGATGTTCAGACAAAGAGGCATGGGACACTGGCAAACCAGTTTGGGTGGAGCTTTGCTGTTGCCACGTGACTCTACATCAGCACCATTTTTTTTCCCTTCTGTGAAAAAACAAAACAAAAAAGAAAACAGTGCTGCTGTCTCGTGAGCTCTCTCGGAGTTTGTGTTAAGTTGGGATACTGGGTGTATTGTCAATTGAAGTAAAACCACCATCAGTTGTCATTTAGCAGTGGGTGCTTTTTGGAGAAATAGAAATGTGGGCATTTTTTTTTCCTCTGTGCTCGCGCATCGCCACCTGCAAGCGGACTCGGGCTGCCGCGACTCCGCTTGCAGAAGCCATGGTAACCCGCGCCTCTGGTTATCTCGCTTGCAGCTACACGCAGGCTGTGATGTATGGTCACATGATAGAAGCATGCTTATGCTTACTGGCCTGTCCTCGCCTCCGCTTGACGGAACTGTAGATCAGGGGCTCGCAGCGCAGACCATCCGAATTCGGGGTACGCAGTAATATGTCCATTGACTCGCCACAGGTAGCGGTGTCTGCTAATGAAAGTATAGGGGTATGCAGGATGCATGCAGGGGGGGTTCAGGGTTGCAGAAAAACGAAATGTCAGCGATGCTGTGGCAACTTTTTTAGCTTTTAACCGGCAATCGAGAGAAAAATTCCAGAAAATCAAACAAGAAAAGTTCGAAAATCCGAAATTTTGGACGATGTTATATGGTGACTTTGTGGAGCATGTGATGGTGCCATGTGGAGTCTGAAGGTCTGGAAAATCAGGCGTCCGAAAAATCAGTCGGCGACTGTATGTTTGTTGAAACATAAAACCGCCACTGAAGTCGGTGTATGCTTTGAATGAGTCTGTTAGCATTCCCTGTGGATTTCCATGCAGTCCCTGCGTTGTACACACTTTGATATTTGCTTGAATTGTAGCTGCACATTCTTAGCTGTGATAACAGGACTAGTAAATACTGTTCAAAGAGCCTCTTGAGCTGAATCATTTCACTCCTTTTGCATGAAAAAGGTGCAGTAAAGGCAATGGGAGGCTATGCCAATGTCGTGAATAGATAACGAGGGCAGTGCTCTTTGAAGCAAGGATCATGAACACGAAACATAATGCTTCATGACCCTAACTCTCATCACCAGGGCCAACAATAGTTGACTAGAATTTTGCTTTTCCTCATCTTGGGCTTCGAGGCTACGCTTAACTATGAAAATTAAAGCTACTGGAGTTCTTGCCGTGGGTATGCTAGGTGCTGAATTTCCCTGTCTTTGTTTTATTCTTCCCAGTATGGGTTCTCTGTATAGACAGGGCTGCCCACCATGGCATTGTTGCTTCTCCATCTGGATGTTTCCCATTGTAATGCGTTTGATGACAGCAGTATGACGGTGGAGTCTTAGAGCACCAAGTACATGAAAGTGGCTGTCATTGTATCATTTGTTTTCAGTGATGGGAAGACATTGTCCAACATTCAAAGCAGTGTTATTGCGCAGAATCGTAAGAGTATATAGTATGATCGTGTAAACTGGATGTCATATCATTGGAAACTTTGTACAGTGGACATCACATTACAAATGCATCTGCTACTCTGCCTGTCAAAATAAACTTTGTTTCTTGCACGCGTTCTAAGAGTTCCTCTGTATTTATTCCACCAGTGCACCATAAATAGAGATCGCTTGTGCCTTGCCATCGATGCTTTGGATGACGTGCCAGAAATACTGCTGCTTAAAACCTTCAAAGGTGTTTTATGATGAGCATTATGAGCATGTCCGCAACACCTAGAACTGCCGCCACTCATCCATTTAATGGCAGTGTTTACACTGCCACTGAATCTTTTGTTTCTTACCTTATACAGGATGTTTTGTGCAACTTGAACCAAGGATCTAGAAAAGCAATAAACTGCAGCTGCGCAAATCTAATGATGAATTGTTTGCCATTATGTGGTCCTCCTTGGAGTATTTTTTATTTTCTGCCTGTTTGACTAATTATCTAAGATGTATTTACAAAGTATTATAGAAAAGGCCAAGTGCATTTTGTAGGAGGGATTAAGAAAAACAGGCAATGATGAATTTTTTGCGATCATGTGGTCCTCCTTGGAGTATTTTTTATTTTCTACATGTTTGACTAATTATCTAAGATGTATTTACAAAGTTGCATACAAAAGGCCAAGCATGTTTCGTTTTAAGTTGTAGGAGGGATTAAGAAAAACAGCTGATCTATTTCTTTACTAACACACTTTCTGCATGTTCCTTTTCTTCTCTCCCATGAAATACAAAAAATACCATGTGACGGCGCTCATGCACTACCATTTTTCAGTGCTCCTAACCATATTTGGAACGCGCAATACATGCATGCCGACCATGCCTGAGGGAACCGCTGCTCGTTTAGGCGAATTGCACAATGATACAAATCAAGAAAATGGAGGCTACCTTGAACTAGGCGACTTCACTGCTCTCGTTTTCTTCTTTTTTTTCTTTTTGTCTGTGTGACAAATCAATACAAGCTCCATCTGAATTGGCTGTCTGTGGCCTGCCCTTCACTTTCTGACAGAATGTGCTGACACATCTACACTAGGCCTGCAGTGGTATTGGCCGCTTGGTGAATATGCACGCTTTGTTCTATCAAAATGCGTTTGGCAGTGCTATGATGCAACAGCGCAGTCACATGGTTTATTTCATATTTCATAGGTTTTTTTTTTCTTTAAGTGTTGGAAAAACAGCCCCACATAGAATGTATGTTGGTAGAAGAAAGATCAGTTGTTCCACTACCTAATGAAGTGATCATGGCCATAATGTGAATAATATAAATTGTGCAAAACAATCTTGGCCAATCGCTAATTAGAAGAATTTGAAAAATGCTTAGTTCCACATGCTCCACACACACAGTGCCATACACTTAGCAGTGGTGCACCGCTTTTTTTTTTTTAAATCTTGGGCTAAGTTTTATGAAATACCCTGTATATTTAGGAAATCCTTTTGTATTTCTGCAGTGACTCTTCACTAGTTTTGCTAGCATTTGTTTTAAGAAGCTTGTGAAAGGAGGAGAGATGGAGAGTCGAAAGAAGTGAACAGTTGTGGTTGTCTATCAGCAATAAGGTGCTTTCAGTAAGAGTATTTTATATAGAAAATAAAGGATTTTGCCAATTTGTCAGTATGAAGTACTATTGAAGTCGAGTGTAGATATCGGCAGGGAGATGGTAAACACATGCAAGCACTTCTGTGTTTTTTTTGTGTGTTGCAAGCCGTGAGCATATTTCTTGTATGCAAAGTTTGGAGCCTCCCTTAAATAAAGTGCTCTTTGCTTTTCAGAGTGAGCACTTCCCTTTTCTGGGACACAACAGTGGTAATAGGAGCCCTTGTGCTCCGGCAGCAGGTGCCGCAGGATCTGCTGGTACGTACTTGCTGATATGGAGGCTGTGATTCTTGTGGCTTGCCTGTTACGAGAAGTGGAGGGTTGATAGTTTTAGAGAAGAAGGAACTTCAAAGTGAGGAAGTCTGTTATTTCTACTGGTGCATTGCATGACACAGATTTTTTTTGCAGATGTTCTAATTTGGTCCCAATTGCTTTTATATTTGTTTACTACTGCAACTGGCCTTGCAGTAGTAAAGTAGGAAGACCATAGAATTTTTTATCATGCTCATGCCCACCTCTAGTCTTGAATTCTTGGCTTCTGTCTTGGCACTTTAACCCCTTAACCGTTTCGGACGAGCTGCGCTCGTCCTTGCAAAGCCGTCCCCAAACCGTTTTGGACGACTATAGCTCGTCCTCGCTGAATAGGTTCTTCCCTTCAGCGTTTCGAACGAGCAGCGCTCGTTTGTGGCTTAGATGGCATTTTGCTCGACAGATGGCAGCACTGACCTGTTAATGGCGTTTTTTTCTACCACATAAACATCTTTTATGTATGGCAACATAATAACCGAAATCAGCACTAAAAAAATAAGCAGTTCGTTGATTCGTTGAATAAGAGTTCGTTGAATAAGAAATTCGTTGATATAACAAAGCGGTGAAGGGGTTAAGTTGTGCAGCAGAATGGCTGAGGTTATTATTGGTCTTTACTTTTTGTGCAATAACATGAAAGAAAACAATGTCTTCATAAAAGACATGTCATGCTGTCCACTGTACTTTTGGTATTAAGATATACCCACTGTTTGTGGCAAACATGTTTCACATTTTATGTTGCAGTTTAGTCTCCTTGAAATAGAGATTTGTTGATGTTTGTCTCCTTCATATTCTGTGCCATATATTTAGTTCTCTTAAAAAAGGCATTTCTCAAAGTTCTGTCTTCCCGGTCACCCATTATTTCCAGCCCTTTTCAATTTTTTTTTGTGTGTGCTTTGTAAGGTCGCTTAATAGGAAGCAGATTTGCCAGGAAGTATTCAGGAGGCAGGCTGATCAATGATGATCAGTGTGGAGGGGTAAAAGTTTTATGGAATACAGTCGTGGTAAAGTTTAAGACATGGATAAAAATGCTGCCAAGTGTTAGTGAAGTTTATCGTAGAAAGGTATATCTGGTAAAATTGAGTGTAAACATGGAAATGAAGGAAAAGGGGAATTCTGTTTTTTTGGCTGTGCTAGGTGCTGCATGGTGCGTTCTTGAGGATCTTCAGTCACTGAACTGTTCTTCCCTTGTTCAGTGAACCCTGGAAGTAATTTGCACGGTACAGGGTGTTCCAGGGAAGACTAATTTTAAAACTTAGTGGGTCAAAAATAGAAAACAAAATTGCTGCAGGAACAAATTGTCTGTTGTGACGGACAAAATATGCTGCAAAATTCATTGAATTATTCAGCTAATTAACTAAACTTGTAATTTAAATATAACAGTTTGGTGGTTAGTGCCATTGGAGAGTTCGAAACCATGGAGAAGACGGTGCCTTATCAGGTTTTGAAACGTAGTCATTTTTAAAACCCTGCATAGCAAGGAAATCCGATGCTTTGCGTGAAACACCAACTGAGTGCACGAGATACACAGGAAGCAGCTCGCTACAGAAGTGAGATCTGGTGATGACGTGAGTAGGGGCGACCGCGCGCAGTTCAAAGTGCATGGGGTATTGCACCCCGTCACGTGCATTATTTTGCCTTGCAGTTTGATGCAAGGGATAAAGCCAGTCATTGCAAGCTTCCTGGTCGCTATATATTTAATAAGAGTGATGGAGCGAAATAAATAGCATGACTTGTCAGAGTAGAGCAGGCAGTTTTAATGTGGCGTCATTAGAGACTTTTAGCTTAGTGCTACCGCTTACCGCTACCGTCTGCCGCTACCGCGCGAGCGTCAGTACACATGCGCAGGTCACCCGAGGGCGACAGATGGTGCTACATCCCTGTCAAATTCCGGCGGACTCCGCACGCAGGGACCAGTTAGCGCATGCTGTGCTGACGGGGTGCGGTAGTGGTAGACGGCCGCTGTAAGCGGCAGCGGTAAACTAAGCCTCTATTACCGGACGTCGTATCTGTACCTCGAGCTTCGTGTGTGTCTCTTGCGCTCAGTTTCAGCTCCGTATGGGAAAAAAGCGTTGGATTTTCTCATGCTGCGGGACTCTAGAAGATGAGTTTTTTTGTTTTCTTTTTGTTTCAAAAACTGGTATGTTTTTCAAATTTCGGCTTTGAATTTCCCATTCAAACTAACCACTGGAATGCAATAACTATTTATTATTGGGCCTTAGTTAATTAGCTAAATAATTAGAAGAGTTTTGCAGAAATATTGCGTCCACCGCGGCAAAAAGTTTGTTTATGCATATTTTTTTTTCATTTTGAAACAATTATATTTTGAAGTTACTTAATGGTCTTCCCTGAAACGCGCCTTGTAATTGAAACACGAAACTTGGACTACAGTTTTAGGATGCCCGGAATAAGTTCCATTTTTATGAATGTGTTGTATGAATCCCATGTATTCTTTTGCTTGAGGCTTGTATCAATTAGACCTACAAAACCTCCTCCGAAGGTGACTTCTTTTCCATATCTTTGAGCACACTCTCATTTGGACTAAGTTATACAGTGGCAGCCAAATGGTGAATGGCGTCATCGGCAGAAAATGTATTTGTGCACACTACATCATGGAGTGTTGCACTCGGATCACTGTTCGCATGCAGGCGTGGTATCAATCGCAGAAAGCATGCATTGCGTATTCGTAATCACGTTGCCTATAGGGCTGTAATTTTCATTTCTTTTCTTTAGTTTTCCAATTTAGGTAAGCCTCCCAGTAAACACACACTTATCTCATGTGTTATTTTCTAATTGTGTCGCTCTACTGCATTTTGTCTTGGAAGAAAAAAAACAATATATAAAGAATTATGTATTGCGTTTGGAGTTCAGAGTGTTTTTGTTGTGACACGTCTGCCTCTGTGGCACAGGAGGAGGTCGAGAACGGGGCATGGACATGCGTTGTCGTTCCACCTTCTACACATCGTTGGGTCGACTGCTAATGGTTGAGTTGGGTGAGGACGAGGAGCGCTTTGTGCAGTTCATGCGGCCCCTGACAGCAGCCTTTGAGGCTATTGGTGCTACTTTGGCCAATGCAGATTCGCCCCTGTTTAATGCTGATGAAGCCAAGGTAATGATCATCTTTTTTTTTATTATGATTATTTGATGTGCTCATTCTGTGTGTGTAATTATCCTTGGTGTCTTGCAACTTGCTTGAAACCGCATGATTTTTAGCGGTTTTATTCTCTTGCACCCTTGGATCATCCTTTAATAAATAACTCTAGTTTCACTCAAAGTAGATGCCTTGTAGCAAGCCTAGAACATTCGTATGCACTCTTAGCGTAGAGTAGCAGGTTGAGTTGAGGTCTTTGCTGTGTACATAGGGTCTTGGTGATACAGATACAGACATGGTTGATACGAATTTTGGGTTAATTTGAAAATTCTACAGCCAGAGTGCATAGCGTACAGCGTGCAGGATTTTGTATGTTTTGAACACACTCCTTTGTCATTGTTGACAATATGAGCCCTCAAGCTGCTACTGCACCCTTGAGCTGCAAGTGTTGCCCATGCATTGCTGATGCAGTTGCTAGTTTTGTGCTACGCACTCTAAGCAAGGGGAGCAGTGAGCAATGGCATGTTGCCTGTACATGATTGCCTGTTGTGCTGTATGCACCAGGAACAGTGAGCGAAAAGCAATCAAAGTGAGCGATCAAAGACCCTGCGAAAAGTGCACATGCTGGGTTGCTATTGCCGTTTCTTGATGGTTCGAAAGAGTCGGCTTCGTGATCGCTGCCTGTGCATTACTGTGACTCATCAAAGAAAATTAAAGATAGGCCACGACGCAGAGTGATTAGAACTCGAAAAATCCTTGCCTCAGTGAACGTGTTAATAAATCTCATTAGCGATAAGCAGGGCTGCATGAATGCATTTCCCATGCTTTTGTGGATCAATCTTGCTTGTTTTAGATGATGTGAATATATTTTGTGACCCATAATATTCGTATCATCAAGATTCTGCTGTACTTGTTAATTCTGGTTTACGAATTTCTTTTCTAAAAAATTGCATTTGAAGAGCTTTTAAAGTAAGGGTGTGCGAATGTTAAAATTTTCGAATACAAATATGAGAAAAATGTTCCTTCGAATACCGAATAAAATATTGATTATCTGATCCATGAGAAAGGAAAAGGAAAGTGGAAAGTAGCAAACATTTGCTTTTTGTTTCAGAATTCACATAATATTTTCAAGTAAAAAACTAGAATTTCACTTCAGTATTATATGCAGGATTTCGTATACCGATTTTTTTCTACAGAAAGGACCTGCGAGAAACCAAGTGGAGCTGTTATATTTCTGCTGAATGCAACAAAAAAAGTTATAATTCAGTCTTTAAGGGGCCTTAAAAAATGTCCAAATTAACTGAAATCTTGAATTATTAAATGGGCCTGAAAAAACTGCTGAAAACCATTTGCATCACAGTAATTTTATCAGGTGAACACCTGCACGATGGTTGTCTGCGTTTGAGATGAAGTCAGATCACATTTTTTTTTCCTGCTTTTGTCAAGCACTTGTTTTTGCGCGCACTGTCGGGAATTCCCTCTTCGCACAATGGTCCTGTTGAGTTTTTAGGATTCTTCACTGGCAGTTCATGGGGTCAAGCATTGCAGTGAAACTTGCGGTGCATTTGAAAATTTTTGGTGTATTCGGTAATTCTCGAATATTTGGAAAATATGAATATTATTTTTCAAATACAAATCAAATAACAAACATATTTGATTCATATTCAAAATTTTAAATATTCGCACGCCCTTAATTTACACAGTACTTACATATGAACAGTACTTTCGAGGTGTACACATTGGCATTCCCATTTTAACAAAAAAAGACCTGGCTATGGTGACCTTTTACGAAAAGATATGGCAGTGGTGATGTTCGACGTAATTACACTGCAGTGCATCTGTGAGTCTTAGCTGTGCAGTGTAATTCTTTTGCTTCCATGTTTTTTTTCGGGCTAAATTTTCCTATTTCTAATTTTCTTGCAGAAAATGTTGATTGGACTGGCCCGTGACTTGCGTGGCTTGGTATTTGCTTTCAATACGAAAACGAGCTACATGATGCTCTTTGAATGGATGTATCCTTTTTGCTTGCCTATTGATACTGCATATGTTTTCTGAAGATACCTGCTATAGTAGTGATTATATTGCATTGCATTCAAGGTAATCTAACCAAGTGTATGCTAGAAGCCTTTTCTAGTGATATACAACAGATGCAGTGGGCAGAATGTTGCACCAATAGCACCAAACTGCAGTGTTTTACTAAACCTCTTGCATTTTGCTGCAAATGAGATAATTTTAGTGGAATTGTGCTGAGGCTGTTCCTGAAAACAGTTTCGGCAGCCAGTAGGAGTTGACATAAGCTTGGTGGAGCAGCTACTGCCTTGTGTGAGTGGTGCAACACGTAATTTTCACTGTACAATGAAAAGGGCGATGAGGATAACGGGCAAAATTCAATCCCATTTAGATTTCTGTTTTCTTTTTCTACTGTCTCATTTTGCATGCATTGATAGAGCATGTTCATGGACAGCTAAGCAATGCACTGTTAGAGGAACATTGTTAACTGTTGATAAGAGGCCAGTTATTTTGTATTCCAAATGGACATATCATATTTACTCTCGTAATGAACCCACCCCCCATTTAAATGCTAGTTTGTCTTAGCGTGCCCCTCAGTTTCGTGCCGTTCTTGTTGCAATCTGCAGCACAGATCTTGGCAGTGCACCAAAACACACCACTATAACATCATAGTGTGTTTTTGATGAGAGGTCCTGCAGAGCTGATGCTTTCGGGGAACTTTGGCAGGGCATTAAAATGCTGTGCACACTTGACAGCAGCGCTGGTGGCTGTGGATTAATTGCTCAATGGACTGCTGCATGCATGGCTTTCAGGATGTTCGCGCCATCTTGCCCTGATCATCAATTGCAGTCCATTATCACAGAATTGTCCAGTTGCACTGTGCTAGCAACATACGCCTTTTACACTAAATGCTAGCGATGTGATCATGGCTGACTGCATGCTCTTTTTTTGGTGATGGATAAACGAATGGACATATGATGTGAAATTTTGACTCTCGCAAAAAGATCCCAAACTTTTTTCTCCGCTTAATGAACCGTTCCCTTAAATTGATGTTGACTTGTTTGAAAAAATATGCGTGGTTCATTACGTGAGTAAATATGGTATGTGACAGCACTGTGCTCATTGTCATGCATACCACAGCTGGCCTGGTTTTGTTTGGGACATGCCTGATGTTAAGCACAAAAGGCTTCCTTGCTCTTGCCTCCCATTACTGCTACTCTGCCTTGGTCTCTGGTTTTCTTAATGGGGACATGGGTCTTAAAGCTATCTTTGTTATTTTTTGGTGAATTGTAATAAAAATTCACAGCCTTAGTGAATTTTTCATGCTGATTTCAAATATGCAGTCTTTTTTCCTGTAGCACAATTTGTTTGCAAGATAATTAATAATAAACTTCCATTGTTTAAGGTCTAAGTTCTGAAATAATAGGTTGTTAAAAACAGAAGCCGCCAACTAGCTCCACCAATGCGATGGCGCCCTGCTGTCACGTGCACCCCAAAAGCCAATGGGATTGCGAACGCCACGTTTTCTTTTTGTGACTAAAATACTGCGACTAAACATTGTGACTAGAATACTGATCCTAGAGATGAGAAACTTAGCAGATAGGTAAATAAAAAACTACTGATTTCGAAAATCACATTTTCTAAAAAGTGATTTTTTTGCGATTTTTTGGTCCGAAAGACCCGTGTCCCCCCTTAAGTCAGAAGCCTTACTTGCCTCATGAACAGTGTGAGCAGGAAGTGATAACAAAATTATGTGATTTCATATCAAAATTGTGACCCAGGCATTCTTTGTGCAGAATTCAGGGTGGGGGTTATAGCAGTTTGCTTCTCCTTTAGTATCCATCTGCCAGTCAAGTTGGAGGTTATAATAATAGAACCCCGCTATAGTAAACTCGGATATAGTAAAGTGAAACTTAAGTCTCAGTTCATCTTCTATCGATGACTGTACATTTTTCCCCCTTTATAGGAAAGACATTTTTAACAAAAATAGTTTATAGGTAAGTATGTCTGGCCATGGCAACGATTTCCCACAAAATGACATCGCCGCACGCACGCTACTTAAAATTGTGAGGCAATTTTCGTTTTTTGAAAAAAAGAAAAGAAAACACGTTTTTCTACAAGTGGGTTTACCACTATGCTTTGCAGTACCCATGAGAAGCTAATTTTACATAGGCCTTAGAGCCATGAGGGAAAGCATGCAGCGCATAAGAAAAAAATAATGCTGTCTGCAAACATGGAAGACCGCATGGACTGTTCAGAAAGTAAGAGAAAGTTAAAGTGCAGCGAGAAGTAAGGCAGGGAACAAACGGCCAAGCATTCGCGTCACTGCGCAGCACGAAGCAGCAGTGGAAAGTAGTGGAGGCACGGTGTGTGCGATTTTGAAGCGCTTGACCGCCACGTGCATTTCTCATCTGTTGCCTCTTAAATGACAGAAACAGCGGAAGATGTCTTCATCTTCATGCAAGGCTTTGGTTTTCACATGAAATCAAACTCTGTTTTATTTATAGACACGTTGCCTTCATGCTTAATGGGTACTTCCACAAGCTGTAAGAAAAAACCTTATTAACTGAAAAAATTGCATGAAGAGACGATAAGAGAGAGATGGAAGGTATTTGAGAGTTTTTTTTTTTTTTTTTTTCATTAAGCAACAGGACATGTTTCGTAATTAGCTATTTAATTACCAGACAGCATCTTCAGGATCATGTCGTCCCAACCACTGATATAGTAAAGACCCTGATATTGATATAGTAAAAATTTTTGCTGGTGCTGGTGACTTTACTATAAAGGGGTTCTACTGTAGTTTGCGATATGGACCGACAACATATGTACCTCTAACTTGACGGCCTCGCCTTCAAAAAACGGGTCCGCGAGCCATGGTCTCGCCCGACGAGTGACAAATCCAGTCTCTTAAAAACACCAGTATATTCCGGATAAACAAAAAAAGCAAAACAGAGAAACATAAGGCGCTACTGCGCTAAGAACAGGCTGTTCACACGCGCGACAATAGAACACCAACGGAAAGCGGGAAGAATGTCAGGGCCTTACCGCGGCGAAACAAAACACACTGCGGAGCGAATAAAATGAGCGATGGGGCCAAAGCGCTAACGGCGACACAAGAAAGATTGCTCATCGCGGCACAGCAACTCACAGAAATACGCCTAGGCTGTTCCTGCAGGCACTGCTTCCATCTTCGCGTCGGCGATCTTCTTTCGGTCGTCCGTGCACACCCTGCTGGCCCATGACGCTCACCGGTTGTCCCGCGCCGGCCTTTCCGCCGGGCGAAAAAGGCCCCGTGCCTCGCTTCTGACGCTCTTATCTACCCTCGTCTGCCGCTGCTAACATCACGCCCCCCCAAGATTATCTGCTTGCTCATGCGCACTCGCGCTGCCCGTGCAAACAATACAAATAGAAAGACGCGTGCACGGTTTAAAACACCTAAAGGGGCTGCGGAGCCCCACAAACTGTATACTCTTAATTTGTGTTAGACATTTAACACTTTGCCAAGCTCTGTGCCAGTCTCTCGGTGACAAACCGCGAAGTAAAACCATCTCAAAAAGTGGTTTGGAATGTCTTGGTTGATTGACGTGGAGCTAAACTCTTGCTAAATTTTTTATGCAGTGTCCTGTTGCCCATGTTCTGCCTTTTTCCACGCTTCACGCGCTCCTGTTGACCTCCATGCATACCATTTTTGTATTCCTGAGCTTTCTGAGCTTCACGCTACTGCTACTACAAATTATTTTGGGCTGTTGTGGCTATTTAATCCTGTTTTTCCTTTTCTTTCTAAGCCTGCAGTGATGTCTTGCATATGGCCAGAGCAGAGAGCTCTTCAACACATATGCCCTCCACCTGGTTCTATGCAACCCACTGTTCATCAGTTTTTTGTTTCTCCTACTTTTCGCTTATTTTCACTTTTTCAGTTTTTCAGTTTCCTGCTGTTTCTTTCTCGCATTCTTATTGAGTGCCAGGTATGAAGAACCATTGTTATGTAGTGGAAATGTACAGCTGATACACTTTCTGTTTTCAGTGGTGACACTGATGTATCATTAAACTTATCTCCTGCTCTGCATTTTTTTCTTAGGGTGCTATTGCTTAGTAGATTGCCATTAAGACGAACTTAAAGACTATGGCCACAAAATTTGTTGTTTTCTTCTTTCAAATTATGTGTTAGACATTACAAAACATGAGTAGTCACATGGTATTTGCCTATGACTGGTAATAAATTAAAATTGAATTTGCCCTGCCGCAGTGGCACAGTGGATAGGGTGATTGACTGCTGTACCCAAGGATGGGGGATTGAATCCCGGCCACAGCAGCCACATTTTTATGGAAGTAAAAAGCAAGGTGCCCTTGTGCTGTGTGACGTCAGTGCACATTAAAGAACCCCAGGTGGTCGAAATTTCTAGAGCCCTGCACTATACAGCACCTGTCGTAGCCTGAGTCGCTTTGGGATATTAAACCCCATAAATCAAACCAAACCAAACCTAAAAGTGAATTTCTTCCTTGATGCTGTTCCAACTTCATCATTCGAAGGACGGTTGTGGCATGTAGTTGATGTTTAGGTCACATGAGGCTCAAGAAAACTGCAATATATTAGAAATACGTAATTTAAGCACTGTAATGACAATAAACATTTATTGGCAGTTATATTGCTGTTTTTTTTTCATGTGTCTCGTGTGCCCTAAACACCAACTTGATGTCACAGCCGTTATTCGCTTGATGAAACAGCAGCCGAAACAGCATTAAAAAAAAAAAAATTCAAATATACAATATTGAGAGATCGTAGGCGAATACCTCAAGGCGATTCATGAATACTGTCTATTGCATCATTTTAAAGAAAACATTGGAGTTAAATTTTAGTGTCTGCACTTGGATAAGGTAAACAATGCAAAACCATTTGGTTGTCTTCCCATGAATCTGAAGTAAAAAAAAAAAATTGCTTTAGACGAGCTGTTTCATGTGTCCTTTGGTTGTGACTAGGGGTTGGAATTTTTGGTAAGTTGTTATACTTTTTGGTTAAAACTTAAAAAAAAAAAAAGCAAAGTGCTGAATATTTTTGAAATTTAGTTTCAACCAAAAAAAAAAAAAGTTTGTATTCTGCCATGCTTATCTAGATGACTGTTGTGTATGGGTTTCCATTAGTAAAAGTTGAACTATTAGGAAAGCTAGTGGGATGATGCGGTGCTAGTATTGTTGAATAAGCAATGGAGTTGTTGAGGTGTTTCTTCACTAGCCTGCATGCCTCTGTAGAATGGGATGCAGCACCTCCTCCCGCCTGTTAGCTAAGCACTGTTTGTTCACTATCATCACTGGTTTAGAGCAGTTAGTTTGTTAAGTATGTTTATCAATGGCATGTAGCTCAGTGGCATGAAAGTGTGCATGGGCCTCATGCAAAGATACGCAGTGACTGAGCGGCAGTTTCATCGCCGCTGTCAGTACGCAGACTATGTGACGCCCTGCCCTCTCGCCTGCCCAATGTGACAACCCAACGATGAAGCATAAGCCATGCTCTTAGAAGTAAACTTCCACAAGCATTTTTGTCTGGTGGTTATCTCATTCAGCTTGCATTACTTTTTAAATAGCAGAAATTTCGTTTTAAAGACTACCATATTCAAGCTAATTACTCTGAACAAAAACTGTTCATGCGCAGAGATATTACTCAGACTTTTTAGCACACAGTATATTCTTTAAATAACCGAAAAAAGTCAGGATTTCATTCTTTAAAAATTAGCTGAAAAAAAAAAAAAAAAAAGAGGAAAATTGCATTGTAAAATAAACACCGAAAGTCCAACCCCTAGTTATGAACTTCCACAGCAAGTTCCAACCGGTGTGACCTTGAGAGTCAACACTCACTGGTTTGCACAGCGTCATAAAGGAACAAATAAAATAAAATGCTTTCATCTAAGAATGCGCAGCCCCACAAGATGGTGCGCAGGGAAGCACTGTGGGGAAGCAGTCTTGCTGGAGCGCTCATTCTTGAAGGGAAGTTGCTTGCCAGTGCAGAAAAGGCCGGGCACCATTGCACTTTCTCTGGTGCAGAGGCTCGGCATGGTCATATCTCGGCATCATGTGCTCGTTACATACCATACATTGTCTCCCACGCTGCAAGGCGCGTATACGCAGAAATGCATTCGATCGCTGACTTGGGGCTTAAAAACTTTGGGGCCACATTTTCGGCTTATGCGGCATTGTAACAAGTTATTGTGGTGCTTAGTTAGCGAGATATTGGCACTACATAAACGTGTGTGGTGTGCCTTCTCATTTAGAAAACACGCACACAGATAGCAGCTGCTTTGGGTGCAGTAAGAAGAAAGAGGGCGATCACAAGCAGTGTCACTATAAGGTAGGATAATGGGAGGTAGTTTCGTGCATTGTCTTCACCTCACTTTATGTATAGTGTAATAAATGCTGTATTTGTCCTCTATCTGAAAGGGATTTTTATTCACTATTTTCATGCAAAGTATACAGGGGGATTTTTTTTAACCGTTTTAAAAACTTCTTTTAAAAGCTACGGTAGATATGTCTGAGCAGTCTGTGCAGGTGGGTTTTATGGTTAGAGAGACATCACGTACATGATAGAAATGATTGATTAGGTGATTAACCAGAATTAATCGATCAACTTTATAGAAATTATTGATTAGGTGATTAATTGGAATTAACCTATCAACTTTCTAGTTATTTGTTTTAAAAGGCAATATTACTTTGCAAAGTTGAAGGCTACCAGTGTCAAAGGCTAGCCTTGTTTTTAAGTTCTCTAATTGGCAGTGTGGTTCAGAATATCTTTCAAGAGTACACATTTGGATTTAATTTAGTTGCCTGGCTGGCATTGCACATTAAAAAAATAACATCACATTTTTTGTGTGTCAAGTGCAGGTACAGTTTGTGTATGTGATGATGTAGAAGAAGTAAACAGCATAATGGCATCATATAACATTAGACCTTAAAATAATTTAAAGGTTGATTAGTTACGATTCTATTTTTCCTTGCTGTAAAACCCACCTATACAGATGCACAGATGTATTGCTTTAGTCTTTGAAGCACAAGCTCATAAGCGGTTAAAAGATGGGAAGGGTTTAACGCTGCTGAAAGCATTAGCTGTGGGTGACCGAGCGTTCTTCGCCATCTTCGTCTTCTTCTTTGCCTTCGCCTTTTTCGTCTTCTCCTTCTCCTCCTCCTCCTAGCTACGCCTCTTCATGGCCAAGCTGTGGCCACCTGAGGTCTCGTTTTGGCTGTCATAGGGTTGCTTTCACTCGCCTTGTGTATGGATGCTTCTGGCATGCTTGCATCTTTTATTTGGAGGCGCTTGTGTTAAGATGAACCTCATGGTTCCTTAAAGTTTTTCTCAAAGTGAGTCTACTGTTGCATCACAAGTTTGACAGTGCTGGTGCATGTTTGACGTGATATGTCTACAAAATTTATGTGCTCTTCAGCAGTTACAACCTTGACAACAAGTAAAGCTACCCAACATACTTTCCAATTCTGCATCGGGCTTTGGAACTATGGTACCATGACCCGAGTGTAAGCACACCAGTGCTGAAACTTGTGGCAGAACTTGTACAGAATCGGTCACAACGCCTTCACTTTGATGTCTCCTCACCAAATGGCATCTTGTTGTTCCGTGAAACATCTCGCACAATGGTTCTGTATGGTACGTTTAGCCTGACTTCACTTTTTTTTTCTCTTATTCTTATTTTGCTATGAATTTGCCTAGGCACATGCATCCTGACACTGGGTCAAATTCCAAAGGACCAAGTTTACAAGCTGAAGTATCCTTTCTGTATGCTGTTTTTATGAAACCCTTGCTACTGGAACCTTCTTAGTACTGCTATATTTTGTGGATTGCGAGCTTTCATTGTAAACAAGCAAACAACTTATTTATCGCCCTAATTTTTCCGTTTTTGATGGAGCATACCATTTTCTTGATCGTGCCAAGGATACTGGCCTTTTGGGTAAAGACTGAAAAAATGGAATTCTGTGAATTTGTCTTCCTTTTTTTTTTTTCTTTTCTAAATTAAACTCAAAAATCCAACATTTCCAGCTGTGTATATCATTTGTTCCTACTTAATGTCCAATTAGTTATTGAGTTGCAGTAGAAATGCTGGCATCTTTTGCGACATCTTTGTGAAATAATGTGGCACTTGTGAGGTTACACTTTGTTTGTCTCACATTCATGGATTGCAGATGCTTTTTGCTCTTTAGAGAGTAGTTACTTGTTGCCATGTTCATTTTTTTTTTTTTTTTAAACTTACATCCAAATTTGTAACCGTTCATGTGCTTGGACAAAGCTTCATTTTTCTCTACCTTTCATGTTAAAAATGTTCTTGACTTGCTGTTTAGATTGAAGGGTGTTGCCATCTGCTTCAGTATGCTCAAGAGTGCTCTTTGCGGAGGCTACGTGAATTTAGGTAGGTTTTTACATTTGATGAATGCTGCATTTGAAATACTCTGGTCAAGGCAATATCAAAGGGTGCGATAGAGGTCACAGGATGTCTTCAGTAGTGGTGAAATGTGAAGATGTCTACGTGCTCTGCAGTGTCAGTGCATGGCAGAAAATTCCAGATGTTCATAATTAATTGCAAGCTGTCCACTGAGCATCATAACCCACATGCCACTTTATGGCAGTATGTAAACCCTGCACACCTTACAGAAGGGAACGGACTACAGTAAAAAAAGAAAAGTTATGATAGTATAATATTAACGGGCATTTCTAGGATACAATGTAACAGTGTTAAATTCATGCAGCATGCAACCTGAGATTTAAGTATAAATGCCCACCTCATCTTTACAAGTAAGCTTAACAGAACTGTGCTGTGTGAAAAGTAAGTGTGCATTAAAAATGTTACATATACGACTTCGAATGCAATGTTTTGCGACAAGGCTGAAAAGCAATTAGTTAAAGTGGCTTTGAGTAAAGAACACATTGAATGGAGGTTACTAACTCTTCGAAGCATATACTGTTAGTACCTGTGAGCTGTAGAAATGAATTTTGAAAATTGAATTAACTTCAGCTTGGCCCCGCCACAGTGGTGCAGTGGTTAGGGCACTCGACTGCTTTAATAAAAGATACAGGATCGAATCTTGACTGTGGCGGCCGTTTTTCAATGGAGGCGAAAAGCAAGGCGACCATGTGCTGTGCAGTGTCGGCACACGTTAAAGAACCCCAGGTGGTCGAATTTTCTGGAGCCCTCTCTCTCTCCATCTCTGATAGCCTTCGCTTTGGGATGTTAAACCTCATAGAACAAGCCGAATAACATCATCTTAATATATTGTTACGGACGAGGAAGAAGCTGGTAGGGGCGTGGGCAGGAGCGCTCGCGCTAGGCCCACCGCCATTCAATAAACATTATCTCACAGTCATCGACCATATTCTCTCTGTGTTCTCTGTTCTCCTGTTGTCATCGGCTTGCTGCCTTGTAACAATATGTAGATAAGGTTCATGTACTGAATTCTCTGTTTGAATACATTTGCAGGTGTCTTTTCTCTGTATGGAGACTCTGCGTTGGATGATGCATTGGGGATCTTTGTTAAACTGCTGCTCTCAATACCTCAGCCCGACTTGCTGGTAAGAAGATTAGCTGACACCACATTCACTTGTCAGCTGTTGATATGTGTGTGCTATGCACATGTTTGCATGTGTGCATGAGAGAGAAAAAGCTAATGTGTAGCATACATTTCTTGGTGGAAAAAAAGAAAAATGGAAAACATCTTGTATCAGCACCATAACTCTAGTTGTGTTTCTGATATTTCAAATTATTTTTGTGTTTGTGTGTGCGTGTGTGTGTGTGTGTGGCGGGGTATTTGCTTGCTCTTCGCTTCTAAGAAGCTTTGTAATAATCTGCGCATTCTGCATGCTTACAAGGGGGATACCAAGTAACACATTTACTCTTTGCTCCAGCTTGTCTAATTTATTATATTAAGGGCGGTACTCTGTTTTCTCTGGAGCTGCAAATGGGATGCTAAAGCAGTAAAGACGATCATAGGTCTAAAGTATTGAAGAGAAGAGCTGAATAACAGTAACTTGAGGCTCTGAAAAACAGAAAAAGTAGCAAATAGGCACAATGTTTGCTATGAGGCTATTTTGACTGTAGGTAATGTGCTCTAATAGGGTATGTAGTAAAACTTTTTGTTGGGCTAGTTGGTTCATAATGATGTGAAAAAACTTCAGCGCAAATGAAAAAAGTCGAGACAATGTAGGTTGGGAATTTATTGTCAAGATCACACTTAATTCATTTTGATTTTAGTTAATATACCTCTTTTTACTTCATTTTCTCATGGAGTAAAGAGCTCTCTTTAGAACTGCAACCTTTAGCAATCATGGCACCTTTTCTAGTACTGAATAATTAACCACACAAGGCTATTACATGAAGTAACATTACTTTAGCATTGCCATTGCTCCACTTCCTACTAGGACTCACTGATAGACAACTTCCAGTTAACATGGCAGGCTATGATCTATCTGCATTATTGCATTACAGATTATCTCTATTTAATGAATCTCCATCATCTAAAAGTGTAAATTAAGATGTGACTTTTTTTTTTTTTTTTTTTTTTTTTTTACATATTTGCTAACATGTAACCTGGAACTTGAAGGTTCTTGGGAAGACTGTGCTTGTTGAATCAAAAATTGTCTGTGGAAGCAAAGTTTGGCTGGATATGTTGCACTTGGCACACATCAAAGTATGCAAGGTCACTTTCTGGTTTTGTTGCTGCTTATTGTGGAAGTTACTGTTCAAAAGGGGTGCAAGGCACTTTTTTAGTTAGGTATTATCTTTGTGCTGGAAAATCAGATATTGATTGCAGCTGTGTGCTATTCTATGTTGCTGTGTGTGCCAAAATTCTTTGTTCATTCCTGTTGTTCATTTATTGTTACTGCTGTCGTACATTGTAGTCTTCGAGAATGTTGTCTGATGTTTGTCGATTGGTGCGCTAGTATGCAGGCTTTGAATGTGAAATGGTGTTGTAGTTGCAAATAATGCATCAACAAGGCAACTGAGCTGGGCATGTTGATATGGCACTGCTGAGTCTTTCTTTTAATGCACAAAGAAATTCTCACAGAGGTAGGACATGCATAAAATGGGACAGTGAGGCTTCCTTATGCATATATGTGATGATTAGCTGGTGGATTTGGAGGAAAATGGGATGTCAAATAAGAACTTCCTAAAAGTGAACAGTCTTATTTCAAGGCCACAAAATTGTGAATATCTTTCAAAATCTGGAAGTTGTTCTTGAGTTGTCAGCCTTACTCCTGTGTGGGATCTCTCTAAACGTGAGCACATTGGGCATATCAGCACACTTTTGTGTATTAATTTTTGACAAAAGGAAATAAATATTGTTGTTGAAATGCTGTTTGAAATAGTGACTGTGAAATGGAGGACGTTGACTGAGTGGGAGGAGGAGTGGGGTAATAAAATGTTCACACAAGGGGTTTTCTTGAGCACTTCCTGTACACAGCTCCTGTCTTTTCTTGCTGACAGGTATTGTGCTGTGTTGATTGGTGTAATTTTATGGTGTATTTGCTGTTTTGTGCATGGTCTAGTGTTCTGAGATGGAATGTGAAGCTATTAACTTGCATGTATACAGAACAATAAATAATAATGGACCCTTTGTTCATAATTGGAATGCTTGTAGTATGCAATACTCTGGTAAGCTATGGTTGTGTGACACCCTACTGTTCCTGACATTTGTTTGCATTTGCTATTTCAGGACTACCCAAAGCTGAGTCAGGCCTACTACGTTTTGCTCGAGTGCCTGGCACAGGACCATATGCACTTCTTGAGCAACCTGGAGCCACATGTGTTCCTTTACATTCTATCATCGGTTTCAGAAGGGCTGACAGCCCTTGGTGGGTGCTTCAAGCTTTCTGTGGCCAGAGTTTTTTGAGTCTCAATGAGCAGACATTGAAAATAATAAGAGTTTCTTGGAAACAGGAAATGGTCTTGGGTCAAGGGAAGGAGCCGAGGGAGTTATATAGCCTCCACTTCTGAGTAGTGCGGCACTATGGATGGTCTGCCTGAGGGTATGGAAGTAAACTTGCTTACAAATGCACAATCTTAAAATTAGTCCAATGTTTAAAGGAATCCCCCCAGGCAGAGTTAATTTATAGTAAGGAACTGATTGCTCATTAGCAGCCTCCCAAGTGCAGCCATACGGCTATGAAGGAAAGCTATACAGCTATCACAAAAACTTCATAGTCAGAGATATATACATCCTGGGACCAAAGATTGAACCCGGGGCCACTGCTTGTTTTTGGGGCAGTCACTCTACCAACTGTGCAAACCAGGACGGCTAGCAGATAGTAGGGTGAGCACAGTTTGATCACCAGCTCAAAGTGGGAATGGTGTTGGTCCAGTGTGCTGGGGAATCTCTCAAAGCGGCATTATTAACTATAATAAGAAAGTAATAACTCTTTAGCATCCACCCAAATAGAGCCATGTGGCTACAAATGAAAAGTGTGCAGGTTTCACAGAAACATAGTTCAACAGTTATCCTTGCCCAGGGATGAAACCCGGGACCACTGCCTGTCTAGGCAATTGTTCTACCAACTTAGCTAACCAGGGTGGCTAGGAGCTGGTGGGGTAGGAGCAAATTCTTAGGGTTGTTGATCACTTCACTCACCTACAATCCTTACATTTAACCACAGCTAAATTATGCATACCGAGGTTTGGTCATGTAGTGGTCATGTAGTGGACACACCAGGAGGGCAAAAGTTCTGTTGGAGAATGTGTTCATCTAGTGGAGTCTTCTGGCGGGCTAGTTGGTGAAATTCGTTCATCTTCAGAAATGCACGAATAAGACAGGAAACCGGAGACACACTATATTTATTCGCTCAGTTTTGAAGGTGGACTGTGTTCATCTAGCTTTCTGCAGTTATCTGTGGCAAGTAAAAATTAATACAGTCGTGCCGTGTTAATATGACCCCCGTTAATTTGGACGACCCGAATTATGGACAGTTTTTCTGTGGACGAAACTTTTTCAATGTATATATGCTTCGTTAATATGGAAACTCGCTGTCTGGACAATGGGCAGGGGAAAAATGCACACGGCCCACTTGGGCCCATGTATTTTTGCCTCGTTAATATGGACAGTGCTTGAAAAAAAGCAGAGTCCGAACGTAAGTTAAAGAAGGGCGCGCCGCCCGCGAACCTACGCGACAGCCGATACGGCCGGATGCCTGAACGAGCCCTGTGGGGTTGGAAAGAACCAAAGCGGGTGTGGCGCCGTTTTAAGGAAGGGGGGGCAAGAGCGGAGAGGTACGTACACAGCAAACCGAGGGTCAGCGTAAGAAAGACCCCGAAAGGGAGGAACCAGGAGATTTCTGGGTGCAGCGGCAGTTCCACCGCAGTCGGGAAAACAGCAACACATGGTTGCAATAAATTCTGCTGAACGTGAACAGAGAGGCCGATAAAAGCGTAAGAAAGAAATGACAGGAAGAAAGACAAGTGCCTACAGTGCCGGCGGGAACTGAAGTTTTTTTTCCCAAAGCACAGTATATGTTCCATGAAGCCGTTAACGCTTTTCGGTTAGAGTTAAGACATACTCACAAAGTAGAACGACAAAAGAAAGGCGACCACCACGCAACCGGGACCGGGCATCCCGTCCTGGACGCCCTTCCTTCTCATGCTCCTGATTTTAGTCAGTGCTGCGCTGCCGAACTGTCACATTTTGCACCCCAGGTGGTCCGCATGTCGGATTTGCCTTGAATCAACGATTCGGCCTTGACAAGGTCCGAGCTCTTCGTAGTCGTCTAGCCGTACTTCACTGTACTGTACTTCAGCTTGTTTTATAGGAACACATAGAAACGGCGCCAAGAAGATGGGATGTTCGATAGCCCTCTGCATAGCATGCTTGCCAACTTGAATCCCTCGCTTCCTTACGGAAACAGTACAAGGCAAAAAAGAGAGAATCAGAGAGAGAGAAAAAAGAGAGAAGAACGGAAAGGCAGAAAGGTTAACTAGGCAAAAAAGTGCAAAGCATCAGGAGCCTGTAACCCTCAACTTGAGTCTGGATTTTGGCATGGCGGGAGTTAAACACAAAAGAACAGAGCTGAACGTAGGCACGAAGCAAGCAATCTGTGAATACAAGCGGCAAAAGCCATCTCAGTCAGTCCAAGCCGTGAGGGACTAGTATCGACAGCTGGGCTGTTTTCTCGCCTCAGGAGAATCTCAAGCAGCTACTTAGTGGCTACTTTGCTCAGTGACGAGGCCATTTTGGAAGTGGCGGTGAGTAGAGAATCGGACGCTGATTCATTGGCCATTGAGGAGTTCGTGCTCGAAAGTTCGACCAACACAAAGACCACCATCACGCGTGTCATGGTACGCGGGTCACTTCAGACTGCAACACAATTTTTCGAAGACAATGACAAGGATAATGCACTCAAAATTGTCGGTGTTCTGTCACATTTTGAGTCCAGTACCCAGAAATGGGGTGCAACAAACACAATCACATGCGAAGAAACACAACACAGGCGCACACTAACAACTGTAATATGGATCTGACCACTCTTCCTATTCACCACTCCTCCTCTTCTACACCCAAGTACATCTTCTCATCATCCTCTTCTTTGCCAAATGGATAATAGCACTTTCTTCCCCGCAGAACATAAACATCGTCCAAGCATGACAGTCACCAATTCTACACTCAAGTACATCTCCACACACCTCTTCTTTGCCCAGCAGCTAATACCACGATCGTCCCAGTGTACCACAACCACCATTCAAGCTGGACAGTCACAAAGTCTACCACCAAGTCGCACTCTAGCAAACAACCACCACACATGGGCAGTAAGACATGTCCATCCAAAACACATCACTTGTGTAGTGTAAAAAAAAACTAACCTGCCCAGCATGTCTCTTATTAATGTCTACGAAGCAACATGAGAATGAGAAGTACATGTACTTGAGGGACAGGAGGATCAATAAACAAACACTTCGTTGCTTCGTAGACATTAATAAGAGACATGCTTGGCAGGTTAGTTTTTTTTACATAGGGACTACACTTTGGATGGACATGTCTTACTGCAGAAGATGTACTTGGGTGCAGAAGAGGAGGAGTGGTGAAGAGGAAGTGTGTTCAGATTCATATTATAGTTGGTAGTGTGCGCCTTTGTTGTGCTTCTTCGCATGTGATTGTGTTTGTTGCGCCACATTTCTGGGTACTATGCAGCACCAACTTTCCCCTCAAGCTGTTATTTTGAGTCCACTGCAAACCGCTATCTACAAAAGCAGTCATTACAAATTCTTTTTTCTTAATAAAATCCTTTTCATTTTTATTCATGACTCGTTATTATGGATGACTCGCTTTATGGAAAGTTTTGGACTGAATACAAAGTGTCCATATTAACGAGGCACGACTGTAGTATGGCCAGGAACATGCCTGAAGTAAGAATCCCTTCACTTCCACAAGGTCAGTTGTAGGTCGCTTTGACTTGTAGCATGAGGGTCTGCTGTGAGGTTTTCACAGTGAGTTGTATAAAATTCATAATTGCAATTTTTTACATGCATATTGGTAAATATTTGAAAAATGGGGCTTCTCAGAAAATTTTTATTATTTGTGACAACTCAGTTAAACTGCCATCATTTGTAGAACTTAAGCTCTGCTTTTCAAATCTGCTTTTAGTTTCTTGGTAGCTCACTTAGTTGATTTTAATTCATGTTTTACATCCTTGAGCCTCCAGAGTGGGCTCAGGAGAGTGCTCGGAAATAATTTGCTTTGTTCACATGAGGCTTAAAGTTTTATGGACGTTTAACCCCACATATACTCCTTTTAATACATGGTCGCTGGGCGCCGTCATATTGTTCACTGGACCGCTTTTTGTGCTCTGTGCTAGCATGGTGGAAGCTGCCGTCAAACTGGTTTCTCAGCAGTTCAGAGAGGAGGTGTTCCGATGTCTCCCGCGCTTGATTGAAAGGTCTTTACTGGACGTTTCACCAGGCACATTAAAAAATTCCTAAATAATGGGAGTTTGAAATAGAAAAACATATGTTTTCAGGAACACACTTCCATCTGTGGCGGATGTAGTGTGCTGTAAAAATAATTAAAATTACATAGATTCTTTTGACCCGCTTGGGTGGTTAGTGGGAAATAGGATCAGTGCTTTATTATTTTTTTTATATGAAGAAAAACCGAATTCTTTGAAGCTTTACAGCGCAAGGAATTCCTGCACTTTTTTTTGCACCAAACAGAAGCCGGGTGCATCATACTCATAGGAAGCTGAGCAGAAATGTGAAATTTGCCGACGATGTGTCGCAGTGCTTACGGTACCTAATTCGAAGTGCATATGCTATTTTGCTTTTCTGCTTCATGCAAAGAAAAAGGGTAGTTACCACTAACCACGTGGTAGTCGTTTTTGAGAGTATTGGAGCGAATGAAAGTCCATGACGTGACATGACATGACAGTAATGCACGCAGTCCGAATTAGGTGCTGTAATCATCGCAACGGAGCTTCCCACGTTCCCACGAAGCTTCCTGTTTATCTTATGCTTTCAGGTTCAATTTTGCCATTATATTATGCAATGTCCGAAAGTGACACCAGCTATGAGCTATGATGGATGCTGTAGTGGAGGGCATCTGGGGTTCTTTAACTTGCACTGATATCACAGCATGCCTTGCTTTCTGCCTCTATTGAAAAGGACCACAGTGGTCAGGATTGAACTCTCCTCCTTGGGTTCAATAGCCAAGCACTCTAGCCCCTGAGCCAAAATGGCGGGGCACCATTTTGGTTTTGTTCAGGAAAATGTGTCAGATTTTGTTGTGCAGAAGAGCTTTAGAAAATGAGTTTTGCTTAATTTCAAAAGCTGATATGTCATCATGCATCATCTTGTACATGGCTTTGAGCTTCCTCTGGTATTTACCACACAACTGTGGTAAATTAAATGTTAAATTAGTAAATTTCAGTGAACTGTCATATAGATTGAATGATTTTTACAGTAGGTAGAGAGTGTGTCCCTGAAAATATATTTTTTTTCTTTCTCAAATTCACTACATTTAGGAATTTTTGAAAGTTGTTCTTGAGATGGCTGGTACTTATGCTCTATGGTGGAGATGTGTTATAGTTTGTTGTTATAGTGCTGATGGAACACATTCAGGCTTACCCACCTTGCCCAGCAAGCTGTGTCAAGGGTATCTGTGCACCCCATTTATTTGATCCTTATTCTTTAGAAGCATTTCATGCTTAAGATTGACTCTACATAGTTTCAAAATTCATGTCCTTGTTTTGGTTTCTGCAATGCTTAGGTATACATTTCTAGTTGTAGTTTTCACTACCATTTATTATAGATGCAGCCATATGCAGTGCTGAACTGATGGGTGGTATCGGTATAATGTGCTTGTGAAATGAAGCATATCTGAGCAACTTAAGGAGATATAATATGGTAGTTTCATTCGCATGGTATTTCCTGAAGGTTTATTAACTAAGAGGCGCATGGTATCGTGGCTATTTTTAAATGGCTGGAGGGCACTGGCATTCTAGTGCTGGGGTGGGCATTACATTTTGTTTAGACTATGCGGCTTAGGTGAGGCAATGGTGACATGTTGAATGCAATTCGGTAACACCGCTGCATAAATACACCTAAATGTGCAAGCTGGGGTAAAAGAGCTTATCTGTCTCGAACTTTCAGATTTCGCTTTGCATTGCGGCTTGTTGTTATTGCAGACACAATGGTGTGCACTGGCTGCTGTGCCACCTTGGACCACATGGTGAGCTTCCTATTTCGTCGTTTGTCCAAGGGGAGTACAAAAGGACCTCCTGAGCCTTGCCTTCGTGTCCTGGAACTACATCCTGAAATTTTGCAGCAGGTACACATGCTCTTTTCTTTTTCGTTATGTTATACAATCTACTCATGCTGGTTACTTAATTCAAATGCCTTTTAGCTGCACTGTTTTATTTGTTTACACTTAAAGCAAGGTTACTGAGTGCGTGGTAGAAGTAGGCGGTAGGATAGTTAGAGAGGATACCGGTAAGCTGTCTAAGGAGGCGAAAGATTTGATTAAGAAATGCCAGAGTATGAAAGCTTCCAATCCAACAGACCAGATAGAATTGGCTGAGATATCAAAGCTAATCAATGAGCGCAAGGTGGCCGATATAAGGAAGTATAACATGGAGAAAATTGAGCATGCTGTACAGAACGGGGGAAGCCTTAAAGTGGTAAAGAAGAAATTGGGCATAGGCAGAAACCAGATGTATGCGATAAGGGACAAGGCGGGCAACGTCATCACGGATATGGACAAGATAGTCAAAGTAGCCGAGAAGTTCTATACAGATCTCTACAGTAGCCAAAGTAGTCAGGACCGCAATGAGATTGGCGATGGGGAAAAACAGTCAGACGTTCCACCAGTGACGAAGGATGAGGTCAAGAAAGCATAGAAACTATGAAAATGAGGAAATCGGCTAGAGAGGATCAGAATACTACAGATTTGCTGATGGATGGGGGGGTTATCGTGCTAGAAAAACTGGCCACCCTGTATACGCAGTGCCTGGTGTCATCGACAGTACCGGAACCATGGAAGAATGCAAACATTATCCTCATTCACAAGAAAGGGGACTCTAAGGACCTTAAAAATTACAGACCAATCAGCTTACTGTCTGTTACGCATAAGGTATTTACTAAGGTAATCGCTAATAGAATCAGAATAACCTTAGACTGCAATCAAGCAAAGGATCAATCAGGTTTTCGGAAGCGGTACTCTACTATCGATCATATCCATACCATCAATCAGGTGATAGAAAAATGCTCGGAATATAACCAGCCCTTATACATAGCATTCATTGATTACGAAAAAGCATTTGACTCAGTTGAAACCTCGACGGTGATGCAGGCATTGCGAAATCGGGGGGTAGACGAGCCGTACATGAAAGTGCTGGAAGATATATATAATGGCTGCACAGCAACCATAGTTCTGCATAAAGAAAGTAACAAAATTCCCATAAAGAAAGGTGTTAGGCAAGGAGACACAATCTCCCCAGTACTATTCAAAGCTTGCTTAGAGGAAGTATTCAGAGACTTGGAATGGGAGCACTATGGGATAAGGGTAGATGGAGAATACCTCAGTAATCTGCGATTTGCTGATGACATTGCCTTGCTAAGCAACTAAGGCTGTAAGTGGCAAGAACCAGTGCTTTGTTTTTTCAACTGGGTGGCTTCCATGAGTGTGTGAATGCAGCTAATGGCATTCGTTACTGTTACTTTTGGGCAGGAAATTAGACAATGCAAGTAGATTTTAAATATTTTTTTGCAAAAGTGATGGAAAAACAACTGCTGGTCATATTGCAGGATGCAGACACTGTGAGTGGGTAGTTGTAGTTTTACGTGTACGGTTGCGGACAAAAGCAGCACACGCTTTTGCCTCCCAACATACTTCACATGTTGCTTCACGGAAATTACCAGCTATGTTATGTGCATACTGGTAGTAGACGCTAGTGTGCTTTTTTTTGGATGAACAGTCTTCCTTCATTTTCTGCATGGAAGGCGTAATTACAATCAGTTTATTTACTTATCTGACATGCTCGAACGCGTCCAAAATAATGCTGCCAGATTTGTGTCTAACAATTACAACTTTTCATTTAGTGTCACGTCTATTAAGCATCATCTTGGTTGGGAATCTTTAGCTCACCACAGAAAACATTTCAGATTGCAGATCATGTATCGCATTTATTTTGGAAAGCTCAGCATTGATAAAACCGGTATCTGCTTCAACCTCACTTTTTATCTAGACGACTTGATCATCAGTGGAAGATCCGAGAAATAAAATGCCGGACAGATGTATAGAAAACCTCGTTCTTTTCACTGACGATCAATGAGTAGAACCGATTGCCAGCTGGCATCACTCAGTGCTGCACGGAAAATTTATTTTGGGATTTTTTATCAGATGTGTGATGTGGCGCCCAGTTCTCTTGCGCGTGTTTTTAATCACTTTATTCATCGCGCAGTTGTCCCCTTTAGATGCATGTTTCTCATTCTGCATTATCACTTGTGTCATGTTATTTTCTTCGTTTTTATGTATTTTTATTGTACTACTGGCGTTTCTAGCAATGTTATTTGTCATCTCCCCCCCCCCTGCAATAATGCCTTCGGGCGCTGCAGGACTCTGTAATAAATAAATAAATAAAAGCATGCTCCATTTTTATACGTCCACACTGGTACCTTGGCTATCAAGTCTCTTCCAGGAGGGTAATGTCATGCATTGGCATTTTTTTTCAGTATTATCATGCATTGTCAAGAAGTATATTCTGCAGTTAGGGCATGGCTGAAAGCATACAGTAGTACTAGCATACTAGCAGTAAGTAGTACTGTCATGCTGCCACAGTGATTGGTATGTTTTTAGGGAAATTTGCATTGCAGAGTAAATGCTCAGTCTTAGAGCGTTATCTCTTGGATAATCCTTTAGATGATACAAACCTGTTTGCAAAAGAAGCCTCAGAAGAAAGTGAGCAGCACATATCAAAATCTAGAGTTACAGCATCTGAGGCAGCCATGGCAGCATACCTCTGAGTGAAGCAAAATAAGGCATTGGGGCTGTTGGTCTGTGTGGCTTATGAAGTGTTAGGCCATTAGATGTGCCGAAGAAATAGCGTGACCAACTCCTGATAACTCTGTTTCATGTTGTTTTCTGCCCTGTCACCCTTTCACTTGGTGTTGTCGTGCTCAGTGATGGGCATGAGCAAGAGGTTTTACTATCGTGTCAACTCATCATGAAGCAGTCTTCATTGTTCACGTGGCAGTTTTTGTTGTCTTGTGAACAGTTGCAACAGTAGCATTGTTATTACATTTCAGTGTGTTTGCTATGGCAGTGATGTGAAAGGACACTGTAAAGATTGTGTCAAACAATCACTGCTTTGGTTTTATGCATGCACAGACCAGGACCACAAAAGGTGGATTGAGGCACATGGTGGAAACTAGCGTTCCATATTTTCCATTTTGCTTCCGTGGTGATGGACCCCTCTCTGTAGCCAAGTAATTCCTCCCCATCGGTTCATAGTGCTTAATTTACTTATGCAGTGTGCGACTGCTCCTAGCTGCTAACCAATCTTCTATGCTGTAATGAAACCAGTGCTATCCACTTGTTGCCAGTGTCTTGGGCAGGTGTGCACTGCATAGAGTCAGGGTGTCCATTGCAGATTTGAAGCTACAAATTTGAGGTGTTAGTTTTAACTGATGGGTTGTTCTCTGCTCATGTGAGCCAACCACACAGGGCAGAACAGCGCAAGCTACACAGGGACAAGAAAGAAAGACGAGACACACACAGTGCTGTGCTGTGTGTGTCTGTGTTCTTGTCCGCTGTACTCTTGTCCTTTTTTAGCTTACTCTTTTCTGCCTTGAGATGAACCAACTGGCCCACTATGTGTTATTCATGCCAACCACACAGGTCTCAAAACTGCCACCTCAAAAAGTTGAGCCATCTTCACCGGTGCTATGTGCAGGTACCGGACAGTGCATAAGCAAGCACAGCTAACATCTGGAATAGAGGGACAGATGGCATCTCATATTTGGCATTGCGCTTTTTTATTGCTCATATGCTCACTCTGCTGGCCTAGTATAAAAGATAACATACATTTAAACAGTAACTGTGATTGAGAGAATCCACGCGAAAGATAATATAGTTTAAACAGTAACTGTGAGAGAATTCACATTGTGCACAGTGTTTACACAGTCATGTGAAGGTACACACATCATACATACTGCAGCGAACATTTACATTTGCTAAAAGTGACACCACCAATGACAGCAGGTTAGCTTCTTGAATCAAATTCAAACATAAATTACTTCAGGCTTCATGACACACTGAAGGCATCATCCGTAATGCTGTGCAACCAACAGGCAAAGTGCACATGCTCGCATTGAGTCATAGGAGCCCTTTAACAGTACTGCGTAGTCAAATATAGCTAGGCTGCAGTCAGAAATGACTTCTTCATTGCAATTCATGGCTCGTTTTTTGCGATTTACCATATTGCAGCATTGTTTTGCTTTATGGTGGCGCTTTGTTGCTGTAGCATTGAGTTTCCCTTTTGTTTATTTTGTTCGTTGACTTATGTCAGTATGCTTTGCTGGCGCCACGTGTGGTATCATGTTGTTTCTTCCCATAGGAAATGTCGAGAGAAGGAGAAATCCAAATTTACCAAACTTGCTGTTCTGGCTGGGTGTGTCAAAACAGCTTTGAAATGTTGGCTGGCTCATCATGTTCTCAAAGTTTATTAAAATAATGAGAAGTGCAAGTAATCTGAGTTTCATTTAATGCAGGTTAGATGTAATCAGTTCATGATCTACAAAGTGAGCTGTGCAGGTATTGGCAGATGAAAGTGTACCCTGTTAGTTTTTGTTCATTGTGATTGCTCTCTTGTTCTTGCAATAGTCACAATGCCCTCAGCTGATCCTTTGGCATCCTTTATAGTCTGCACTGGTGCCTCGGTGTTCTTAGCAACATGGCGGTTTCTTGTTGCTACAATTATTTCTGTGTCCTTAGTATTACCCTCTACAGATCCTATGTCATTATTTCATCTGCTCGCCCCACCGGGGTTGCGCAGTGATTACGGCGCTCGACTACTGTTCCCAAGGATGCGGGATCGAATCCCGGCCTCGGTGGCAGCTTTTTGATGGAGGCGAAAGGCAGTGCGCCCGTGTGCTGTGTGATGTCAGTGCACGTTAAAGAACCCCAGGTGGTCGAAATTTCTGGAGTCCTCCACTACGGCGTCTCTCATAGCCTGAGTCGCTTTGGGACGTTAAACCTCACAAACCAACCACAAACCATTTCATCTGCTCGAAGCAAAAATACTGCTATGTTTATTACTTTTGTAGTGGAAAGCTTGCTTGTAACTGCATCATAGAAAAGATCAAATGAATTCAGAGCGATGTTGGAATTGGCCCAGCATTGGAAGCATTGCATGTGCTGTGAAGCCACCTGCCATTGCATACATTGAGGCATGAACTGTTTTGAGTGAAACCCTTGGACGTTTTCAGAGCCTCCTGTGGAGGGTTGGATGCCTTAGTGACAGCCTCAGAAACTGAAAAATGGTTGCTTTGATATATGGTTCAAAACTACCTTTAAATAAAGGTAAAGGAAGTAGGTAGATAGGTTCTGCCTCTGCCATGGTATCGTCTTAGTGCGTGCAGACTGATAAAGGGACACCCAAACAAAAGTGTTGGTGCAGAGGCTGTACATACTTGCATGAATATCTGCCATCCTGGCTACTGACAGATCAGTAAAGCAGGTGTAATAGTGCATAGCTTTTGAGCACTGCCAGACTTTCTGGGCTTGCAGTGTGTTGGTGATGTGCGCTCGGCATGCCTGGTTGAAGCTTGAAGGAAGTCTAGGCTGCCGAGACTTGCATGTAAATGATGCTTGCTTGTTACATTCAGTTTTAAAAGCCCAAAGGATTGCTGGGCTGCTTGTGCTGGCAGTAGGCCAGTAATGCTTGATTGGGGTCGTCAGCTATCCTGAAAGGAACATCAGGTGTCCCAGGGCCATGATGCATTGTATAATGAAAGGTGACATAATTAAGCACAATAGCATGGAAGTCTTGGAAATTACCTTGTCTTTTTTTTTGTTGCAAGGAGCTAAAGGGACCTATATGAGGGCATAATGCACAGCCACATACATGGACTGCATTTGTGTAACAGGAAATTGACTTTCTTTCAGATGCTGAGTACTATCCTAAACATAATTATGTTTGAGGACTGCCGAAACCAATGGTCCATGTCACGACCCTTGCTGGGGTTGATTCTGCTCAATGAAGAGTACTTCGGCCAGCTACGCCAGAGCCTCGTGAGCAGCCAGCCAGTTGAAAAACAAGCCACTATGTCACAGTGGTTTGACTCGCTCATGGATGGCATCGAACGCAACTTGCTCACAAAGAACAGGGACAGGTGGGTCTTGAATGTGTTACATTGTATATTTGCTGCCTGGTGGCATTTTCAAGCATTCCATGGTTTTAGCTCTTCATGACAAACTCAGGCAAATATTCTCCAAACCTGAAGAACATGAATCGAAATACAGAGCAGAACATGATGCCAAAATAGTCTGAAATGTTCCAAATTTCTCTATTTGAATGAGAAGCAGCAGAAAAGAAGTACTTGCTATACCTACGGCTCCTATCTGGATTTAAATGAGTGCCAGCACAAAAAAAGCAGCTTCTTTTTCAATGTTTTAGAGCACTCTGTCATTGCCACAACCTCATTTGGAAATGTCTTCCAACTGGGAGCCCCTTGAGCTTCTCATTGAAAATTTTCCTCCGGTTGTCCTATGAGGTAGGTCTGCTATATTGCGAGTGGTGGCATTATGTAGCTGCAGACGAAGGTGAAAAGGCAGCAGAATGTGTCGCAAAGGCCAATAAAGAGCAGCCGAATGCCATGTAACGTGTTGAACATCGAAAGCAGCGAATGATGCTGAGCATCCTGCCCAGCACAGAAAACAGAAGTGTCTGAATATGGCAGCACACAAAGCACCAAAAGCGGCAGAAGGAGGCACATGTGTTATCCAGCTGAGGAAAGTGGCTGATCACGGAGGTTTCGCAAGTCGTGGATACAGATTGGGCTCTCTGCCTAGCTCGAAGAACAGAAGCAGGTCAAGATAAGGCACATTCAGCACCCAGAAAACCTTGCCAATACCCTTGTGCAGCTCCATTGTCTTATGAGCTGTCCCAGAATATGCTACACCTTCCGATCGTAGCATTTCATGTTACATGACAGAAAAGGCTAATTATTTTTTTTTTACTTTTCAAAATAGGTTTACACAGAATTTGTCTGTCTTCCGGAGAGACATCAACGATTCCTTGAAAGGACCTGCATCGTTGGACATGATGACATAGCACATCTCATACGAGGAGACCTGGAAGCTGCTGCTGTTGCTGTAGGATGTTTGGATTGCCACCTGGATTCTTCTTCGTTCTTAAATTCTGATTAGTTGTTCATTTTATCATGAGTTACCATTTTGTCATTGTCAGACTGAAAAAAAAAATTCAGCTGCAATTTTCCTGTGCATTATCGTTCACTTATTGGCACGGTACCATTGATTTGCTTTAAAAGGATTTAAAGTGCAGTAGTTATAACAACACATTATTTGTCCTGAAGTTTAGCTTATTCTTTTGCATTCATGTGTGCGTGTGTGTGAGTTCAAATGGCTGTTTCCTTCTTTTTATTTTCACAGAGAAACGTGATGAGAAACAAAGTTTTGCATTTTCTATTGAATGTCTATTTAAACATAGCAATGATGAGCTATGATATGTATATAATGAAAGAAGCAAATATTTGGGTGGGTTGGCAAGTTGCTAGTGAGGTATTTATTTCAGTTGGGTGTCTTGTCATCTTTCCCTGTTTTGTTTGTGTCTTTGTTATGCTTTGAAGCCTTCATTCCAATGGAACATGTGCTGATATTTTTTTACCCGGAAATGTACAGAAATAAAGTGATGTAAATATAACATATTTGCCTTTGTGATTTACTGGAAGTGTGTGTGTGTGTGGGGGGGGGGGGGGGGGGGGTTGGTGGTGTCTACCTATTTCTGCTTGAATTATATTAAAGTATCCCAGGGCCCGCCTAGCTGGCCAGTATCCAAGGTATGATAAGGTGCAACTGGTACAGTTCCAAAGATGCAAGGAAAAAGTTTCTGGGTTATGCGGCTGCAGTCGAGCCGAAGAGAGGAGGAACGCCCGCAGTGTTAAGAGGGGTTTTGAATTTTCCGCCTTGGCTGACCTTTATCTGAAGCGCCGAGACTGGTCGAGCTACCACCGTGACCTCTCTAGCGGCCCCTTCCTACGCTCTCGCGCGCTCCTAGGAGCAAGGAGATACGGAGCATTAGGGGCGCATCCTGAAAAAGGCCGCCAGAGGCCGCCATTTCCGTTGTTTCACCACGTTACACACTTCCGTCTTTGTGCGACCGATTACATTGTTGTGTTTACAGAGGATATACTTAGCTTGTGCTTCGGTTCGGTTTTACCTGAGATTCTGGAGTTTGGAGTTTTGGACTCGGTAATGGAGACAGCGCTGTCGGAAGAGAAAAATGTGCCTGGGCAGGTTGGTATCGTTTCTGTAGCGTCGCCGTCGTGTGTGATCATCAAGGCCTAACGCTAATGTTTCGGGTGTCACCGTTACGCTGCAAGCTTTGTGGTAACTGTATATGTAATCGTGAATGTTTCGGTGCTGATGTATTCGTTCGTGCTGTATCGTTGATGTGTAATTATACGTAACTATTTCTAAGCCTAATATAAGCGATGCTTTTTCTAGGCTTGTATCCCACTGCTGCTTCGCTTATCTGGAGTTTTACAGATCACCACAGTTGCTGAAAACTAAGCAATTTTATAAGAAACGTCTGGAAGAGACGTGCGCCTGTGTTAAAATGTTGACTACTGCTCCTGTTAGGTTTTGTTCCTGTTCTGGTTCTCATACCGTCGGCTGCAATTGCACTCGTTTGTATTACTTGGATGAGATGTTATTAAACCTTTTAAGCGCTTGGAAATAGTAACTTTGCAGCGGTTGAGAACTTTGAATTCATTGGCATTTGTAAAATGGCATTTTAAGTTACGTAAGTTAGACGGGTCTTCTGCATTGTGCTCCGCATATGGGATTGGATAGATGACTTCACTGTTTCGGTGCTCTCAGATTTCTGGTGATTTGCAGCTGTCGTAAGTTCACAAATTTGTTGGTAAACACTGTATTATTAGGCCTAGGAGGTGAGCGCCCTCTGCTCATGTCCAGCTCTTGACTACGCACCGCTTAGAACGGCCCAGTTTACGTCTCGTCGGTCGTAAGCGAGAGCCCTATTTTCCCAAAAGAATAAGGGTAAGCCAGCCAGGCGGCTCAGCTGTCGCTGCCGGTTGGGCGCCTTCGCTTTGCTACGCTCAGGGCTACTGTGAATGGGCAGTCAACCGTCGTTGCATCGTTGGTAGCGTTTTAACTTCACATTAGATATTTCATGGGCGTAAGTGCATTTTATTTCATGCATTGCAGAGTTGGCGCTGGGTGTCGGCATCGGCGATTGTCAGTATACATGAATGCAGGTTCCAGGACAGTTTTGCCCTGTAACCTTCTTTCTAGTTCTCTGCCTGGACCTTGCGTAGCCTTGGATTTCATTTTTGTGCGTGCGCCTTTCGTATAATTAGTGAATCAAGGAAAAATATGCTTGTTGGAAAACTCTAGCGTCTGAAGTTCAGTACCCTGTTTGCGTACTACCTTGTCTACTTCCGCGTTCTATGACGACATTCGTGAGAACCTTACCGAAAAACAGCCATAGTGAGGTGCTGTGATGTTTGAAACGTAGCACCGGCCCATCGCCACGGCATTCTGGCGTGGTATCTCCTTGGGCAGTCGTGTTTGGCGGACGGCTTTCGGTGTCCGAGCTCTATGTGCACGATTCGGGGTGCGACGGACTGAACGACGAGCCGAGCTGTACCGCGAGCCGATCGGTCGCCCGGAAATCGCTATCCGGACTAGTCAAGATGCTGGACGTACCAGTCTACCGCCAGCTAGCTTGGTACGCTCTTCCGAAACGTCATTGCTCCACCACCGTGTGTTGACATTTACAGGCGTAACGTTGGGCGAGTAACTGCGGTATCGCTGTGGACCTAGAAAGTGTAGAAATTCCGTCGATCATGGGTTTGGTTTATGGGGACATACAACAAATTCTGGAGCATTAGCTTGCCTTCTTGCGAAGGGCCGACGTGGCATTTCGTACGCGCTACAAAAAATGTTTGTTCTTTGGCTGCACGGTTCTAAGAAATTTCTCCGGGCAAACTACCTTTATGTGAAGAAGCAAGCTGAGCAGTATGTGACAAACATTGTCGTAAAGTGCACCTGACACAGCAGGATTTCTGGATTCAGACAGTGCCAGTCAAGTTCTGTTTAGCTCACATGTTAGCAAACTGAACTTACTGTTGGACAGTTATTTCCCATTGTTTCTAGGTAGTGCTTGTATTAAACTGCTATTCAAGAAAAATAGAATGTATGCTGCCCTGTGCTTAACATTTTAGCATAAATAGGCCAGTAGTTTGCAGAACAAAAATATGTTTCAGCCAAAGATGGAAGAAGCAGTGCAAGGCAAGGCACTTATTCGCTTATGGCTGCCAGATCTTCATATGCTGTGCTGCTTGGGAATGCGGCAAAAAAATATTTCGTTGTGCAGGGGTTGTTAATAGTTTTCTGACAAGCATATTGGTTTGTTTTTTGTTTGGTTTATCAGATTTAACAACTTGGGCTATGAGGGGTGCTATAGTAGAGGCCTCTGGATAATTTCGATGTTCTAGTGTTCTTTACTTGCACGGGCGTTGCATAGCATGTGGGCACTTTGCGTTTTGCCTCTATCATAACTTGGCCACTATGGCTGGAATCGAACAGTAGTCGAGCACCCTAACTACTGAGCCAGCACGTTGGGATGCAACACTGCAGCATGCTCATAGCTTGGAAGGTGCACTGTTGCTGCTTCTGGCAGCAAGATGCGATGCACTTATTGCTACTGTTCCATGCCTTAGTGCCCGTCAGACCTTGATGCTCCTTGTATGTTATGCGGCATTAACAGAGTGTGCTTATAAGGTGCATCACTTACATTGTCGTGTCTTGTTGCCAGCACATGCCTTAGTGCATGGGAGCTATGTGGCATGCGGCAGTGGTCCATCGCGTTGCTATGTTTATGATGTCAGGTTCATATTAGCATATCAAAGGGGCAGCCTGCAGCTATAAGTTTTTATTCAAGGGAATGTTGGGAAGTATGTGACAGATAGCGTGGAGCACTATTGTTTGTTGAATCTTCTTTGTTTCTGGTGAATTTCATTGTTGTTTTGTGTCCCAGCATTCATTTATGTTAACTCTCCTGAAGGTATAAGTTTTTAGTGAAATCTGTTTTACATGCGAGGGACTCGTAACTAAGATTTACTGCTTTGCTTTAATGAAAGTGAGTTGCTTAGTGCTTATTGCTATGTTAATAAGGCAGTACGATGTTGGTTATCACGGGCTTGGTTTCAGTCACAAGACCTTCTTCAAGCCTTTCAGACAAGCAGGAGTATGCATATGGTAAGTTGCTAAAATATTGGATATAAGTCTAAGTGTTGGCGAATTGGCCCTTAAAAGTTTAGTATAAAAAACCTTGATGACATTTAAAGGGACCGTGAAAAGCTATTTACTAAAACTTGAAAATGCGCATGAGCAATAGGTGTAGCTTCATAGCACCGAATATGTCTCAATCGAAAATGATGCTTCTGGTCTCCCCCCTTCAACCTAGCGCATACCGGTGTGCAAGAAAAGAAAATGAAAAGTTGTGATTGCACCCCACCGTGCTCCATCTTGCCCTCTTACTTGAGGGTGACCAGTGAGTGGGCACACCCAGAAAGGCCATTTGGTGTTGATGGTAAGGGGGTGCGTGGGGAGGTGTTGCTCTAATCGGTTGAGTGTGGTCGCCAGGAGCACTTTTTAGTTATAGGCTTCATGCAAGGCTTTTAAATCTGACTCATATACTTGCAGAGACCACCTCTGTGGATTTTTTTCAATACAATTTACTGCAGTTAGTTGTTCATGGACCCTTTAAAGCTAACACTCGTGAGATCCATGTGCTTCCTAGCATCCTCATGGTGGTTGAACTGCCACTTTGGTGGTTTCTTCATTCTACAGCACCAAGTTTTCCTAGGATGAAACTATAGTTCACATAGAATCCCTTCCTTTGCGGATGCTTCTAGCAAGCAGCACAGTTTGATATGCAAAATGAAGCTCTGCATAAAATGTGAATAAACCTGCAGATTATTTGGAACAGAACAGGCTACCCATTACTTCTTTGCAGCACATTACTTCTTTGCATTATGTGCCATATGATGTATTATTGTGCTTGTTAATATTTGTCATGTTTTGCCATTACCCTAACGCTGTTTATTGATCAGAAGCCAGAGATCTTGATTTGTAAAGGCACTTGGCTGGTCACAAGTCGTAGCATTAGTTTAGTGAAGCTATGCTTAGAGTTGACTTTCAAGAATGCGGCATGGTTTCATTTGCTTGAACTTGTACTGCAGTCTCTTGAAGCGCTGGTCTTATGTGGAGATAAGAAAATAGCATATTTCATCAGGTATGGCCCGATGGTGGTTGAAACAAGGGTAGAACTGGAAGTTTTATCGAAAGCCTCTGTTGGTAGAGGAAGCGGGGCCATAACCAATGGTGCTGATATTCCGTACTCATTGTTGGTCTGCTAATGGGCAGGTCACTCCACTTGGAGTGAATACAGCACTTCATGGGAGTATAAACCAATATAGAGTAATTTTTACTAGGATGAACCCTAGGCACGTTTTTGTACTTCAAAAACTTAGCACTGCATTTCTTGTTCATGTTTTAAACCATTTGAAAAGACCACCTAAAACTCGCATGACCACTATGCTAACAGTGTGTTACCAATAGCAGCACTGTCTTTGGCATTGAAATTGGTGAGGCACTGTACTGGATATTTGCAATTGGTATTACCAGTCTAGTTTTAGTAGTAGCCTTCCTTGAGGTGCCTTTGCCAGTCATCTTTAGTTTAAGTGTCTGTAAATGCCTTGACATTAAGTAATTTGTTTCATATTTCCTACGTCAAAATTCATTTTTGTTTTGCCATGTTTTGACATTAGTATGGGGTTACACTTGGCTGTACGTATCAAGCTTTGGAAAACTGATTCAGAGCTTTGGGTGTATTCACCAGTATAGTTTCTCATAACTTCAGTGATGGGCAATAGCAAGTTCCCCCATGCTATGTGGTGTTATTTCCTCCCATAGGCCATATTTTCTGGTGTATGAGACGCACCCTTCATATTTACTGGCTTTCAATGGAAAAGTTGGTATATAATCTAAATTTACCCACATGGGGCACTGCACTGGGACTTTACTATACATTCTTGTGCGGCCATCATGAAATGCTCCATGCCTGTGAGAACACTGGTTATGCAGTGTGAAATGACAGAAAAAAAAAAAGAGGCCAGACTCATAAAAAAAGGTACTCGCGGAAGTAGAGCAGCAACATTTTATTTTTACTCAAAGGCTTCATCTTTGGACGCGCAATCATAGTTTACCATTTAGCTCTCAGAATTGGGCCAGCCTTGTGGAAGCATAATTCCGATGCGTAGCTCTTGCACGACTTCGATGGCATATGGTAGGTAGCATGGCGTGCTGAGTTCATGCAGGAAGTGGAAATTGCACATGTAGTAGCTTTCAAACAAAGTTACGGATGGCAACTGAAAAAGCGATTCAGCTTGTCTTTGCAGTGTGGGGATTGCATTACTAATGCAAGGAGCACGGGTGTTGCTTTCTTTTGGCATTTCACATTACTAATGCCTTGGCTCTCTTAGATGGCTTATAGGTTTTGTAATTGTGGAAGTCATTGCCGCCGCTGTTTTGTGATAAGTTATGCCTGGGAACATTGCACAAAAAAAAACAAAAAACATATAAGACGCACCGTTGTATAAGATACTCTAGCAAAATTATTGTTAAAAACCGTGCCTTATGCACTGGAAAATACAATAATCAAAACAACCAGTTTTGAAGTGTATGCTGTGTTAGCTTCAGACTGTTTCAGGGTATGTGCAGATTTCAGCGTTTTTCTTATATGCTTAATTGCTGTTTACAAAGTCTGCTGCTGCAGTTTGTTTCTGATTTATTATTAAATGTATCCATGGCAGCATAATATGGCACACTGACGCATCCACACTTCTAACGACTCTCATTGAGCACTGTCCATATCTTTTGGGGGCACAATTGCTCCTCAGAATGCAGATTTTGTTGGGATGAAGGCTTGTGGAAGAGGTATTAGCTTAGCTGTGAGCTGTGGCTTGTTCTGCATAGTTTTTCTTTTTTAGCTTTTCATTTTTTTTTTTTTATTAGCTGGCGGGCTCTGTGCAGTTTTGTATATTGCCGTCATTGTGAAGTCCAACCTCAGCAAATGGTTGATTGGCAGTTGTTTTCCTGTGTATTTGGCCCAGATGAAATTCTAGGACGAACTATCTTGCATAGCCAGTCTAGAAAGAGAAACAGAGTAGCTACTGCTAAGCTTCAAAAAATTGAAATGCCTATATTTGTTGCATCTGCTGCTTATGGAATTGTAGGAGTTGCATTAATCTTTGGAAATGAAAAATGATAGAAGGGGTAAGGTCAAGCTGAAGGTTGAGCTCTTGACAGCAAAATACAAAAGATAGCATCTGCCTGAAATCTAATGACCACCTTACACATGTACCAACCATATGGACATTGACCTGCCATTTTGCCTGTGCAACCTGGTTGTCTAAAAAAGCGTCTGATGTCCTATATTACCATATGTCCTGGTTGCACAGGTTGCTTCGTATGTTACAATAGCTTGTAGTACACACAGGACACATACAAAAATAGAAAGGGTGTCACAATACAGTTATTGTGGTGCCATTAGCACATTAAATTGTCCTGTTTGTGCAACGAGCTTTTGTCATGCATGCTCCAGCCTGCCAAAAACCTTTTCTGTTCCCTCAGCAGAGTAATGAATACTACATATTCTATCCTCTTATTTCTCAGTACCGCTATTAATGCACATGGCCGTTATAGCTGGTGTCAAATGTTAAGGTAGAGCTTATGAGCCATTTGTGTGTTTTAAAAAAAACCAAAGCATGGTCATTTAAGGCCAGAAATGTGTTGCATGCTGTTGGATATTGTTTGGCTACCTAATGTTTTAGGGTTTTAGCTGGTTTCGCTGAGCCGCAATAATATTCTTTGGAATGAAAGAGCAAAGTAGCAGCACTATCATGAAGTGGTGCCCATTTTCTGATGCTTGGTTTGTTGTGACGTTTAGGTTTATTTTTGCATGGGTTGTCAGCTGCCATTTTTTGGTTGGGAAAGTTGTTCCTAATGGAATTTCATTTGCAGGATTTGGTTGATAATGCCTTACCATATTTGTAAAGTTTTGATACTCGAAATATGATTGAATAGGGTGGAAATTTGGGCAAGTCTGTATTAATTCATAACGTAAGAGAGCGCAGTAACAGGACGCTTGTGGTGTGTGGTCTCCCCATTTGTTCATCATTCTGTTTTTTTGCCCTCTTATGTTAGTTTTGATACTCATTTCTAATGATATATGCAAAAGATATTTATATCAGTGAGACTAGATCTAGTACTCTGCTCATGGCTGAGGATATTATATAGGTTATGGGTTGCGGTGCTTTGAGTTTGTGTAGGACATTACCTGGTTTTTGCTGGTCTCAGATTTTTGAGTTTGTATGTCTTGCTCTCTAGAGAGAGAGTTCTGCTCTTCTGACAGTTGGATTCTGTCTTACGAGTCTGGATTCTCAACATGTTGCATTTCAAAATGAAATCATTAATGGCAGTGTATGGAGCTTCTCTGTTATGCAAAGAAAGGGCCTGTGGGTATTAAAGTAACTCATGCTTATGCGAGTTAACAAGATGCAGCTGTTACCTAGCAGATATTTGAACACTAATCCGGTGTAGTCTACACAAAGTACATTTGATTTTCCAATCCTGGACTACTTGCCGACACGTCTCGATTTTATTCTGACTGGAAGTAGCGTTATTGTCACATGATCTTGCAAGCTTCCTCCATCATCTGCTTTATTTGAGTCACCAAGCATGTTTATCTCCTGGCTTGTGTGTAATACTACAAATAGATAACAGAGGTGTGAATCAATTGAAGCTTTTCACAAATGGAATGGGACATGCCTGAATGTGAAACGTTTGACAGAACTCAATTTGGCGGGTTTGCTTGCCGTTGCTGCTCGCGAAATTCCTCTGAGGGCCCAGCTCACTGCGCTCGAAAACAGATGAAAGCATTTGCAAAAGCATTATTAACAAGCATTAGCTGTTCCGGCACGCAGTGATTCGCTTGCGGTGCTTTCAGGCCTGCTCGCTGAAAATATTGAGAAACAGGTAAAGAACTTCTTGACAACACGAGCAGTCTATTCTCGGTGCCCCGGACAGGTCCATGTGTTGTGACAATTCAAGACTAAAAAAGCCACGATGCAAGATTCAAATGTCTGACAGCTGCTTAGAGACCAGCTTTGGAGCTCATGCCACAGGTTAGCGCACAATATCTGCAGGAACACGAAAAGTACTCGAAATGAACACAGAGCCATAACACAATACGGTTGCCAGCATGGCGCTACTTTCCTGTGATCTGTACTGGTGAGCGGAGCTTCCGGGCTGCCCGAGAAAAATCGAACGCTGGACTCCTGTCAACAAGTAGTCTGGGACTGAAAATCAAAACTTTACATTAATGTAGTCTGTTAATATAGTTTGGAATTCTTGTTGGAATTGTGCTCAAACCAGCATCATTCGTCATGCAACTTGAACAGCTTCAGAGGTACTTTTTAAAAAAGACTGCCTGTTGGCCACTGCTAGTCTACATGCTGGCTTGTCTCGCTGGTGTGGTATCTTTGTGGCATCGAAGTAATTGCTGATGCTCGTCCTTTTTTTGTCGCCCGATGACTTTCTGCCTCTCTGTATATGCAACTCTCATTGTTACAGCTTATTGGCGCTTCACTGTTGGTTCACTTGTGCTCAGTAACATCATCTGGCATCTTCTTTGCTTTGCTTGTGGGTGTATGTGAGAAGGGATTCAGAAACGTTTCTCAGATGCCGGCATTTCTTTGTCTGTGGGGCTTTCCCTTTCCTCTCTGCATTTCTAGGGTACTGAAAGGTACAGCGCCAGCACGTGCCCAGGGCGGAGCCCATGCACATGCAGCGCTTCTGATGCTGAACCAGTCGTATGTGCACCCGCTATTTTTTTGTCTTCTTTGTAGCGCTGTGCTTGTGAATGTGCTTCTGCCTACATCTCTGACATTTGCTCTTCTGCTGATGCAGTATTTCTTTCTTTTTTTTTTAACTCTCTACTTCTCTCGTATGTCTTCTTCCCTTGGGGTAGGTTTTTTGAGTGGCAAGCATTCATTGGATCAACCCTTAGCGCTTTTTAATGTCTGGTGCAGTCTCAATAGACTGTGATGCTATTCATCTGATTAGTGGAAACACCGGATGTCAGATTAGTTGCCACCACTACCAGTCCTGGCATTTCTACTAATCAGATGAAGGCAAAAACAACACTTCTGACAACAATGCAAACTGTGAATACAGGCCCAGGGCTGCCTGGGAGGGTAAAATGAAATGTTATTCAGGTGGCTTTGGAAGAAGAGGAAAGATAGCATCAGTAACATATGGGGGTCTCTGGTTGCTCTTGTATTATTAGACATACACGTCATATTTGCTAGTAAACTTCTCTCATGAGTGTTAAGCCCATGCTCCATTCCACACAGGTGCAGCTTCCAGTGGCTGCTCCCATAAATGTGAAGCATTTAAAATGCCTTGGGGTATTCTAAAGGGACTGCCAGTTCTTCCTGGCTCCAGTGCGATCAATGCCAAAATACCTAGAGTTCAGCTAGAAATGCTGTCACAGTTTGAAAAGTAGCATGCAAATCATTGTGTATTGATAGTACTGTAATTTCTTGTATCTGGGGCTGCAGTATGGCATTGAATTGAAAGCTGGTTTTGAAATTTTATACATAGGTGCCAAATCATGAGATTGTTCATTATTATTTTGACTTTGGTAATGAGAAATATATTGTCAGTTCAAATCACTATAAAAAGAAGTATAGCTTTATAGTTAACTGCTAAAGTAGCTTCACTGTGCAATATGATACTTGCAGTCTGTGCAGAAAGAAATACTACATAATAGGGCACATTTTAATTTGCAGTTCTCACATGACTGTCAAGTGTGAGGCAAATGAATGGACTGACCACATGATGAAGTAAATGCTTTGAATGAGAAAGAGGGAAAACTTGAAATTTTTCATGAAACGATAACTGATGGGACTGTAATGTATAGGCTGGCTGTATCTGTATGCGATTTGAGAGAGCCATGCCTGCAGCTTATTGTAATCCTGAAGCATTCAGAGGTGATGTACATCATTATAGAAGCCTGAGAGGAACAGCCGACTGCCAGAGAGGAGTGTAAAAATATTGTCATGTTTTTGTAGTTGTCACTTTGTGGTTATGCTAATGAGTGCAGAACTTACTTTTTTAGGGGAAATTCAGACTTTAGATTAGCAAAGAAAGTTCGGCCAGAACTAACGGTGGCACCATGCTTTGTTGGAACTTCCGTCTACTGCATATCCTGGAGGGGATATACTACATTTTGCAAAAAAGACTGAGTGCAGTAGAGAGAATTATTTTGCTTGAAGTCACTTCAGTCACCTTTAATTTTAATGGGTCAGCATTAAAAGCTCGGTCCTTCAGGAAATCTGGCATTGTGAGCAAAAAATCAAGCACGTCTCTGACAAGTGGTATTTGGCAGGTGACATGACCAGGCACTGATTGATCGGTGGGTTGTGGGAAGTCACAAGATCACATGAGATGGCCGAGTTGGCAGGAGCTGCCTGCTTTGAGCTGAAAGGATGACAACGCTGTCATGTTGTAGGCCTTGATTAAAGCGGACCTGATGTCTGTGTTGGGTGCTCTTTCACATAAGGGCACAAATTAAGAGACCAGTGATTAAGCAAGTAGCAAAATATGCTCGCGCAAACAAGGATCCGCAATGGGAACCAAAGGCGAGAGCCATTAATGCTGTTGCAAGGCGGAGCTTTAGTATTGCCCAATTCTTTTTCCTCTTACTGCTATTCTTGCTGCGTAATCGTGCTTTTCATCATCTCAAAAATGGTTTTAAAAAGGCTAACTGTTACTGTGCTCCTACTTAAAGATTGCTGGTATCATTATAAGGTGAGTTTTTGTAAAGCAATCTTAGTGCTGTAAACTATAGCTTTAAAAAAATAATACGCATCTCAATGATTGCCACTGCATGCTGTTCTGGCAGTGGACAGTTGCATCTCCAATGTCAGGGTTTTGTAGACACTGACTATCATAGGAATACGAAATTCCTACATCTTAAATTACATCTTTATAAAATAAGATTGCATCTCTAATTGTCCTGCTACATTTCTTGTGTCTAAACTGGGTACGTGTTTATTTGAGCAAGATGGTTTCGGTTGCTGCAAACGAAATATAGTTGATGAAACTCGGTTGACTGCCACTTTAGGTGATTTGATAGGTATATTTTGATAAATCAAAAGTGGTCTGTTATATGTTTGACTTGGTCATATCGGCTTGGTACAGTAACTTAGTTGAAATCTGGCAATGGAAAATTTGACATCAGATTTTGCTGGTGTGTTTGAAATAATGTGTAAGGCTTAAACTAAATTACCTAGTTTAATTTGCCTGTAGTTAGCCAATAATTTATAATTGAAGTGCTTGTATTATTTTGTATCGTGGGTTTGATTTCAAGTGCAAAACAGTGGCTAGGAAATCAAATGATTAGTTTAGGCTACATGAGGCACGTAAAAATTGATTTCTATCATTACAGCTCTTGGGGAGTGCTTGTGCTAAAGGTTTTAGTGAAGTAAAATGAAGCAGTGGTTATGCTGCAGTTTTGAAATCCTCACATGACAGCTTTGATGTCATCACCACCATTCAGCTTTTTAAATTAAAATGTGAAACATTCTGAGGAAGAAAACATGGAGCCATAATTTTGATGTATGTACTTCTTTAAGGTTCATGTACTTGCTATCATTCCTGTGCGAGTTGTGTTGCTATCTTGGTGGCCCTGGCAGACATTAGCATCCAATTTACAAATACATTTTTACTTTGCAGATTTAAGGGGATGGTTCTGAAGCATGCTGTAGCAGAAAGCTCTGGGCTATTAGTTTCACGCGCCGCAACTGCTTTGGCATGTGCTGGAATAGTAGTTTGCAAGCATTTTAAATTTTGTCTTTATTGCAGTGTGGCTACTGGCATATGACCTTTTTCTCAGCAGTGGAATGGAAGTCTCTGATAAACTGCAGTAGTGCCCAGTTCTTTTCCAGCAATCTTTGAAACTCTGCTGTAGGTGGCCATTGGTGGCAAGTGATTATGACTGGGCCATACTTTCCAAAATTTATCCTGTGGCCTCTGATATTGATGAGAGGAGTGGTTCATTCTTTAACTGCTGTCCATCTTTGATGGCATGGGTTCTTGAGAGGAATACATGAATGCACTATTACGTTATTTTGACTTGGGTCCTGCACCAAGGCAGCTTGTTCAGCTTTGGAGCAACTAACTGACAGTTTGAGTAGCTGCGGGAAGTTGGTGCTTGATTATATTAATGTTTGATACCGGTTTGCTCATTGTGTGTGAAATACAATTGGTCCCAAGGGGCATTTGGGCGAGTGCTATTAAGAACATTGGCTGTACTTTGTATGTGATGTGGGTAGGGTTGATTCTGACAACCTACCAGTCACATTTTTGCTTTTACGGTGTCAGTGTCATATTTTGATAGAGGTGAAATAGGATAATTGCCTTTGACTAATATATTTCGATGCATGTCAAAGAACCATATATGGTTAGAATCCATCTGGTGTCCTTCACTGTGGCATCATAATCCAGGTGTTCAGCCCATTCATGTCACCAGCCTCTTTGATGATTGAAAGTGCCCTTGTGAGGGTATTATAAATAAACTACTCGGTATTGTTGTCCTACTTGGTTTCTAGTTGTGGTGACTAGGATTACGTGAAAAGTCAGTCTTTCTGGTATGTTTTTTTAAAATACTTTTTCTTTTTATAACATCTCTCTTATTGACAGAGCTTTGTGGAAGCCTTAGTGTATTAGCAATTTGATGCACTATGTTTGTACAGTGGAGACCATTCGCAGCATAACTGCTTATAGTGCAGGGCCAGTTATAATGTGGTTTTTGCCGGCCACTGGTCTGCCTCCCATAGGACTCAATGTAAAGTCATACTGCTTATTATGCGGTCGCGCTAAGGAAAATCAGGTTAGATTTCTGTTTTGAAATCCACTTAGTGAAATCGTTGAACAGCAAGTGCACTTCCCTACGTTGTACTGGCTTCCCTGCGTGGCACAGCACATCTCACCATGCGTTTAGGGCGCGACACAAGTGTGTGTGCTGCTCGTTCCCTCACCTTTTAGTCTCTGCGCATTGCTCCTGACTTGCACAATGTTGCGCAACAGTTAATCTTGCTGATGTCGTGGCTGCCACAACAGTGCACTAAATACTAAATGAGGATTCTTCTTGACAGTCTCATCGCAAGGCTTGTTCTCAAACCAAAAAGGTCTCTGAATGCCTCAAATTCTTTGTGGGAACGAAAAAAGCCAAGGATCATTTAGCATACCGCAGCAGTGCAGTATGACTGTGGAGGTTAGTGCGACTGCTTTCGTGAAACTAGGCATGCATTGAGAACAAGCTCATGCGCATTTCCGTGGGGGCAGGTGCGGTAGTTTTTTGTGGTCGTTCTGCGCAGGGTATGCTGAAGTTTATCTAATTGCGCAGCTGACTTAGTGGGCTGCTTATTGCTCACTGATTAATAAGGTATTTTTGAAAGGGAAGCTACCCATTGGCGTGTATTTTTGACCTAAAAAAAAAATAATGTATTGATTATAGTGATGTACCGCTCATAATGTGGATTTCCGCGGCCCTCGCGGCCTATGTTATAAGTGGTCTACACTGTACTCTAAAAAGGTCCGTTAGAGAAGACATCCAGGCGCTGTCGTGAATTTGCATGTTTCCTTTCCCTAAAAAGCAGCAAATGCTGCTGCTGCTTGCTTGGATTGCGTAAGTTGGGAAGAAGTCCCCATTGTCCTTAAGTTGACCACAGCTGTTTCTAGTTTTGAATGCTTTGACATAGAATGTAAGTATTACAGTTAACTCTCGTTATAAGAGACACTGTTACAAGAGACATTTGAAAATGGTTTGGTTGGTTTTCCTATATCTGCCATGTTAACATTGCATACAAGAGACATGGTTACAAGAGAGACTCGGTTACTAAGGACAACTTTTTTAGGTCCCTGGAGTAAATTATTCACTATTTAGAAGAGACACAACCCAGGTGTGCTCATGCAATGCAGATGAAGTGTACCAACTCGTACATGATGCACTTCAGATTTCCTCAGCTTAATTCTGTTCCATATCAGCATCCTTTTTATTTTATATGTCAGAAACTGAGGAGTGCTTCGTCATCATAGGAAGATCAAAATGACCCCATTGTTTCAGCCACTGGCATCACATTACTGTCGCCTACAAAACTAATTAAAATGCATGAATGACATCCGACATTTTTAACTCCTCGCTGTTAAAATTTGATCACAAAATGAAAGCTCAGAATCCTGATGTCTCTTTGTGGGCTTCTTGCAGCACCAAAGTTATCGTGCTCAAAGCCACCAAAGTTATTTTTTCCCTCCAAACTCCACACCCTACCTTCAACCAATAGACAAAGGCATTGTGCACTCTGTCAAGTTGTACAAAACAAGGTTGGTAGAGCGCCTCGACAGGCAGCAAGACTGTACAATAGTAATTGATGCGAAGTTTGCTGCTCAGGTGATTTCAGGTGTCTGGAATGGCCTGAGAAGTGAAGCTGCGAAAAACTGTTTCAGACAAGCAGGCTTTAAATCTGGTGACATGATGTAAGAGGGCCCATATACGGATACTGTGGAAAGCTTCCTTGAAAATGAAGCTTGGGCGAGCATCCAAGAGAGTGCTGAGGTACCAGAATCTTTTGAGGAATTCGTATCTGCAGATGTGGATCTTGTGTGCTCCCAAAGAGCTTTCAGACTGTGCAATTTTCGCGCAAGTAAATGGCAGATTTGCCATAGAGGGTGACTACGAGGATATTTCAGAGGAAAAGTGTCAGCATCTGAGGGTGACGAGCATGTAAAAGTGATTCAAAGGTATCAGAGCAACAGGAAGGCTTTCAAAGTGAAGTGCTTTACCTCCAGATTTTGGGAAGGAATACGCTCTGCACTCACAAAAATACATGCTGCTAGTATGAATAACTTCTTTAAGCTTTCCTGAACAATTTCCTGTTACTGAGTATCAATGAATTTATATGCTGATGAGCAGTAAACTAATCAACACAGTGCTTTTATAATTTTTGGTTACAAGAGGCATCTTTTTCGGGTCCCTTGAGTGTCTCTTGTAACGAGGTTTTACTGTATTAGGGTTGTTCGTTTTCAGTTAAAAACCAATTTTTCCCTGTTTCTGGAAGTCATCTTTATTTCAACATTGCAGAGATGTTAGGGGCGTAGCCAAAAAGCCTAACAAAGGCTTGACGAGGGGCTACGTGTGACAGATAGCGATACAGATATAAATTTCTTTGTCTTATTTTCTTTGTTTTTACAGAAACAGCAACACTGCAAAGCGACACTTCCAAATAATGATGAAACAAGGGCATACACGCAAAACAGAAGGCATTTTTATAGAAATAGTTTCAGTCAGTTCATAAGGAGTATGGAATCTGCATAGTGTAATCAATCTATTGTGTTTAACAGAAGTGGCAAGTTGAAATTAATGCTTTGTCATCCGTAATTTGTTTGGGTTTGCGGAAGGATGAAATTATTTTTAGTACGCGTGTGATAGTTATGAGTTTTGTGCTCAAGCCTGTACATTTCTCTGAAGAAAAGGACTGGATTTATTGCTGCAGTCCTGTAGCGACTTAATAAGGTTTGCTTGTATTGCTGCGGGAGAGGAATTATATTCAGTTTGTGAAAAATCGGTGCCGTAGGTGTGTCTCTGGAAACTTTGATGATTATTCTAAGGGCACGTTTTTGCAGTTTGAAAAGCTTGGTGATATTAGAAAATGTGGTGGTTCCCCAAACCAAAAAGCAGTAACCTATAACGAAAGAGAGTAGGGACTGAAATATAATTTTTTTAACACACTGTGGTAAAAAATACTGGAGCCTTGACAGAATACCTACTACCTTAGCTGTTTTGTTTATCGTGGCATCTATATGTGTATTCCGTGATAACTGTTGATTGAAATATACTTCAAGGCTTTTGAAATCCGAGACGAGTTCGATTTCAGCTGACCCTAGCCACAGTGAGAAGCCCGAGAAGTCAACAATCCTGTTTCTTGGCCGGAAAAGGACAGCTTTTATTTTTTTAGTATTTATTTCTAAGGAATTAATGGTTGTCCATTCATGAAGGGAATGCAAACACCGATTTGCTTGCCCAAACAGGTCATATACATCTATTGATTTAAAGAAAATGCTTGTGTCGTCAGCGTACATTATAAATGTGCATTTGTTATCTATACTGGTAATGTCAATTATGTATAGGTTAAAGAAGAGTGGACCCAATATACGGCCTTGAGGGACGCCATATCGCACCGCCTGTATGCCAGAAAAGTGATTGTCAACTTAACTTGCTGGCTATGGAAGGTTAGGTAGGATCGGATCAATTGGAGAAAAACCCCCCGAAAACCGTATGTGTCTGGCTTGCCTAATAAAGTCTCATAATTGATCCGATCAAAGGCTTTTGAAAAATCTACAAATATGCCCAGGATAAGCTGTCTGTTTTCAAATGATTCTAGTATTAACTCTTTCTGTACAAGAAGGGCGCTCTTTATTGACCGACCCTTTCGAAAACCATGCTGGCATGTACTTATCAAATTATGTTTTCCATTAAACCCAGCAATATGCTGAAACAACCTTTTCCAGACATTTCGAGAAGACTGGAAGAATCGATATCGGACGATAGTTTGAGAGGTTGTATGAAAGCATCAAAGCAGAAGCTATTCAAACGATGCTTTCTGATAAAGAGGTTCTTTATGTGAAGGCAGTCTTAATGAGAAATGCACTCGAGCCACATTTAGATCTTTAGATGTCCAGAAAAGGCTTGAAAGTGGAAAACTGCTGATGTCAAGCTTCGATCAGCTTGTAAATGTCAAGCTACAGCAGATTGTCAACGAGTTTCCACGATAATCGGTAAAAGTGATCGAGCAAAAGGTGTTTTGTCTATGCTACCTAAGAGCAGTGCCACATTAGTAAAAACTCGTGAAGAGTTTTGCTCGAAAACCTCCACAAAATGGGGCTGCACTCTAAAACCGAACGTCTCAAAGAAAAAAACCAGTTGACAGTGTTGAAACTGGGTGCCTTACTCGATCCATTCCAGAAGTGGTTGCTGAGTTAGTCCGATGACTACCGACCTCTCTCTATTTTCATGACGAGCAATGTGGCTCGCTTTGCGGGGAGTTTAACCAGTACTTGCTGGAAGCAAGTCCCACAAATGAAATTGTTGAACTGATGGACTTTTGAAACGATGCAACTGTGCGCTACCCCAGGCTAGCAAATACAGCGTGGACATTGTTGTGTCTAGCTAATGGCAGCTGTGACGTTGAAAGGTCGTTCTCTCAGCTAAAATACCTCCAGAGACGAGACAGGTATTGGATGGAAACTGAAATGTTGTGCATGCAGATGATTATGTTTGTTAATGAGGGCATGTAAAATGTCGATGAGCAGCTCACGTGGATAAAATGTTTCTTGTCCAAAAACTGACCGTTGCATATCACTGAGAGTAATAATTATGACAGAAACTCCAAACTATGAAGTATGTTCTTGAAAGCAACCCAAAACATAACCTTAATCGTTACTCACCGATTAGGAGAATTGAATAGATTATTAATTTGTAAATTTAACCCTATAAGACTCGAATTTCAGAGTATTTCCACGAAAAACCCGATTCCTCCCCTATTATCAAATAAAATAACACCAGATTTTTACCCCCCCCCCCCTCCCCCCAAATTTGAAAAAAAATATTGAAAACGAATAACCCTTAAGTATTAATAAGCACGAGCTTTGTAATCTGCCTTTTGCTCGAGGATGTGTCGCGGCCTTTAGGGAAGAAACTGGAAAGCAGCTTAGCAGATGACTATGGCTGCTTCCAATGTGTTTTTTATGGGAACGATGTGGAGAAATGCCTTCCAGATTAGTTCCATCATGCGGCGCTTGGGTTGTACACATGTATAGATCACTCGTGCAAGTGGTGGACTTTTGACGTAATGGCAAATGCAGTTTCTGTTGGATGGGTTATTGGGTTGGTCGTGTAGCTATTATTTCTGTATTTGCAGCTTCAACCAGTTGGTGCAGCAAAAGTGGGCATGTTTATTTGGTGGGCACTCAAAGTTTGGGTTCCAGTCTTGTTTGAATGCACCTAGTTTTGTGGTAGGGGCCTCAAAAACATAGCCCATGAAGCTGTTGCGTGCTTGCCCACCACCCATTGCCCTCTTAAATATATACCCTAAATAGGGTAGGCTAGGCTATACATCATACATTTTTCATGGTAGTATTTGATAGCGGCAAAATTTAAAAGTAAATTGCAGAATAGGTAGATCCAGCAGCGAAGCAGCACTGAAGTCTAAGTGGCCTTTGTGTGCTTTTTCTTAATGGCCCATCAGCCCCAGTGTAGTGGCTCAGCGGTTGCCCACGGTGCTTGACTACCGAGCTTGGTGACTAGTGTTTGACACCAGCAATGGCGGCCATGTTTTGATAAAGACAAAACTCAAGCCACATGTGCTGTGTGGTGTTGGTGCATGTTAAATAACCCCAGGTGGCTGAAAATTCTAGAGCCCTCCAGTACGATTCCCTTGTCGCAGTGTTAAAACTTGAGAGACAAACCAAAAAATCAGCGGCTTGTCACTCTCAATAAAAACATCAAAAGCTTATGTAGAACCTTTCTTGTCCTCTGCAAGGGGTTCCTGGTTTTTTACCAGTAGTTTAGAGGAGGTCAGCATCCTAAATTGACTCATCCTATGAGGGCTTTGGGAATTTTGACCACCTGGAGTTCTTAAACATGCATTGATCTAGCACAGTACAAGGCGGCTGTTGTGGCCAGGTATAAATGTGCATCCTTGGGTTTAGCAGCTGAATTAACTCTTGATACTATTGCATGATGAGCCTTCAAAATTTATTCAAGGCTAGCATGATGGTAAGGCACAGATTTTAAAAGACGTTAATGCACCCATCTTGAGTGAGTTTTTTGTTTTTTAAAAGAGAGTCCTGTGGAAACTGATAGAATGGGTGCCTGTTTTGGGAAAACTTACCCTTGTGGATGTTTAGGAACAACTGTTTTGTAGAATGAGGGATCAGCATTTGCTGTCAGTAAGATGAGTGAAGCATATGTAGGTGTTAAGGATTGTGCATCACCAGCAACAATAGTATAACAAACTTTTTCGGAAGTCATGCTTGTCCTTGTGAACTCGAGTCATCAGTTCAGCACGGTGGGGTTGCTTAGCACGTATAAGAGTGTGTAAATGCTAATGGCATAGTAGAAATGAGAAGCATAGATAGATAGCGAGGGGCTTTATAGGAAGCATATATTTATTCGGGGGCAACTCTCTTGTACAGGGACTGACTCCTTTTTTCTATTGCTTCATGTCTTTATTTGCTAAATTATGTAGAAAGTGATGCGATTTATTGGCACAGGCAGCATATAAACAATGGTTCTTACTGTGCAATGCTCACACAAGATGTTGGAGCTGCTTACAATGGAAACACTTGAATTGTGAGGTAGTGAATAAGGGTGGCTGTTGGAAGTAGTGGTGTCAGCTTTACTTTCCACATATCTGTTGAAACTTTCAGTTTCCATATTTCAAATGAATCTTATTATTGTCTTATGTGAATTGAAGCAGATCGGGTAGCTAGCAGCTTACCTGAGACAGATAAAATCCCTGGGTTTATTCTCAGTCTGCTTGCATTGCTCAGCCTTGTGCAGGTAAATTGGTGCAATTTGTTGTTGTTGTGACTCTTCCTGACTCTGTTCTCTCGGATGCAGGCCACTCAGCTCTGCGAGTCCACAAAACAGTGTAGCGGGACGGTTGCTGGGCATGCAGCATCGCAGGCTGATCGTGAGCGTTGCCTTGTCTCCTTTGACACCTGGCCAGAGGAAGTGCAGACCCAGTTTGTTGAGGCACTGCTGGCGCGCATGTCTCACTGCCAACATTCACGTATCAGTACTTTTCTGAGGCCAATGCTGCAGCGAGACTTCATTTCCCTACTGCCGAAAAAGGGGTACGTACTCCCGTGGGGTCAATTCATTACTCTATGTTTATGCAAAAGGATGGCTGCTCATAGCAGGCAGACTGTCACTCTACTGTGCCAGATTTCGTGATGGATGGTTTGAACAACGGATGGTTGTGCTGCACGTGCTTATAATGCTGAAATATAACACATTCATATGCCTCGTAATGACTGTATCAAGTTCATACAGAACTAACTAAAAGCTAAATGGTAGGCTTCATGGGATAATGAGGAGAACAACAAACTGCACTTGTTCAAGCCTATCATCCAAGAGTGGGAAGTCATCCAGTCATGAGGAGTACCCCGCCGGGGTGGCGCAGTGGTTACGGCACTTGACTACTGTTCCCAAGGAAGCGGGATCGAATCCCGGCCTCGGCGGCCGCTTTTCGATGGAGGCGAAACGCAAATCGTCAGTGTGCTGTGCAATGTCAGTGCACGTTAAAGAACCCCAGGTAGTCGAAATTTCCGGAGTCCTCCACTACGGCGTCTCTCATCGCCTGAGTCGCTTTGGGACGTTAAACCCCACAAACCAAACAAACCAAACCAGTCATGGGGAGCACATTTTTTTTAAGTAATCCTGTGCCACCTCCGCATTGGGCATACACATCTCACACACAACTTCATACTTCTCACTTCTCAAACAAGAAAAACTGACATGTGAAGCATGCGGAAATGAGGTGACAATAAGCCATGTTGTAATATTGTGCATAAAATTTGAGGAAATAAGGAAAAAGTATTTCACACGTCTCTATAATGAACACATACCACTACACCCAAGCCTTTTGGTAGGAGAAAATGCCCTTGAGATTTCATGTCTTAGATTTCTTGAAAGAAGTAAACGTTCTACACAAACTATGATTTAAGCATAAGAAAGTATTTTAATAACACAACTCACTCAACCTTGTGTTTGGTTCATGATGGCCTTAGATGTCTGTGCACTATAAAATCTAACCCAACACAACAAACGCTGGTTTGAATGGGCCCCAATGTTGCTTGCACTGTTAAGAAAAGAATGCTTAAAGCAACAGTCATTTTAAATTTGCATTCCTGCCAGCTTTCACTGTTGAATTGAGGTACACATTAGAAGAAAATGGACAGTGCCAGAAATACATTGTTCATTTGATCTTACTGTGTATGTGATTGTGCAGACACACGTACAGTACAACCTCGATAATTCGAACTCTGTTAATTCGAAATCCCTGATAATTTGAAGGTTTTCTGCGGTCCCGTATTTTCCAATGTAAATTTGGCCGGATAATTCGAACAGGCGGCCTGCGCCAGCCCGGTTAATTCGAAAATTTGGACTGCTATGCGGCAATGCCTGATCCATGTTTCGCCGCAAACCCGGCGAAACGACGGCCCTACGGAGCCGCGAGGCAAAGCCACATAGTAATGGTGATGATTTATAGGCGAAGCGCCCTAGCCGGAGCACTCTCTGCACAAAAATCGGTCCACAGTGCGCCTCGCACACTGCCGAAACACGCGCCTGCAGAGGAGAAGACGTGCTTCACTGCAACACGGCGGGCATACCGGTTTTTATCACGTGACCTCGCCCCCACTCCATCCCTTGGTGTGCTTCACCCACTCTTCCCCCGTGCCTCCGACGCTGCAAGTACGCCACCACCACCGCCGCGCCGGTCTCGCCTGCGCCATTTCTTCGTGTTGTGCGCTGTGGTTAGGGGTCGGCTACTGTGCCGTTTTTTTGGGCGGGACTGTGCAGAAATGCTAGCTTTGTGACCGTAGCAGTGCAGAAATGCCAAAGTACAAGACTTTAACGCTGCAGCAGAAGTTCTGCTTGATCCAGAAAGCAGGCAAGAGCGCTTGTTCGAAGACCGAGTTGGCCAAAAGGCATGGCGTGCCCCTCTCGACGTTGTCCACAATATTGAGCAACAAGTCAAAAATACTAGAGGCTTACGGCAAGACCTATTCTTCGAAGCGGTCACGAGTGCGGGCTCCCACGTATCAAGATGTGGAAGCTGCTCTGCTTCGCTGGCTGCAGAAAGCAAACGCTGCCCACCTTCCCGTCAATGGAACGTTACTGCGGGAGAAGGCCAACGACCTAGCTCTACAACTTGGGCACGAGGAATTTAAGTGCAGCAATGGATGGTTTTGCCGTTTTAAAGAACGCAGTAATTTAACCTTTCTCACTGTCTGTGGTGAGAGCGGCAGCACTAACAAGAGCGTTGTCGAGGATTGGAGAAACCACACATTGGCGCCGCTGCTTAGCGAGTACGGTGCAGACGACGCTTACAACCTTGACGAGGCTGCACTTTTTTATAAGATGCTGCCAACAAAAACATTCGCAGTGAAGAACACCGCCATCAAGGGTAGGAAACAGGCCAAGGACAGGATTACTGTGCTGTTCGGCGCAAACGTGCGGTAAACGCAAGCTGCCACTACTGGTCGTCGGGAAGACCGGGAAGCCTCGCTGCTTCAAAAATGCGCGGCTGCCGCCAAAGGATGAACTCGTCTACAGGCACAATAAGAAAGCCTGGATGACAGGTGCAATATTTGAAGAGTACGTGCGGCAACTCGACCGCAAGTTCGCGGCCACGGGCAGGAATGTCCTATTTTTCGTCGACAACTGCCCAGCACATGGCGACATCCCACATCTCCAGGCCATCAGGATGGTATTTTTACCTTCGAACACCACTTCGATCTCACAGCCGATGGACCAAGGCGTCATTCACCACACTAGGAAGATTTATCGGTACCACCTGCTCAAGCGCATGCTCCTTTGCTACGACAATGGCAAGGAGTACTCCATCGACCTCCTCGGAGCCATATGCCTCATGGTGTATGCTTGGAAACAAGTGGAGCCCACATTGATCAGGCGGTGTTCTGAACACGCTGGTTTTTCCAGTGAAAGCACTGTTGATGCCGATGCAGACCACCCATGTACTACTACTCTTGACGAAGAAGGAGCAGAGTATTGCGACCGCATCAATGCGCTCTGCGCAGAGGGTGAGTCCAACGCAGTCGGCTTCGCCGAGTATATCAACATTGAGAGCGAAGAGCAGACTGGCTACTCTGACTTGGAGAGTGAGATCACTGCTGGTACGAACATGCGCGATGACAGCGACGATAGCGACGACGACACCGACGAGCCTCCCCGAGCACCTGCTCTTGGTGAAGTTATCGGATCGCTGAACGTTATCCGCAGTTTTGTTGAGTGCCGCGGTGGAAGTTCAGAGATGTTTCGTCTATTTGACCAACTCTAGAGCATGACCTTATGAGCCGCAAACTACCGGACGCAGTAAACCAGCATCTCTGATTACTTTCAGTAGTAATTCAAAATATGCCGAATAAAGGTAACACGTTCCTGCAACGAATTTTTTTGCCTAAGTCTTATTTCTTGGTGTGTTCGGTTAATTCGAAAACCCGCTTAATTCGAAGATTTCTCGCGGTCCCGATGACTTCGAATTAACGAGGTTGTACTGTATATTGTTGAGCTGTTTATGCACTACTAAGCTCAACACTTACGCATGCATGCACACACACTGCACGCATCATGCACATACACACACGCAACACTTGTACATGTAATCGTGTGTGTGCACACACATACACATGTGCGCTTACATACACATGCCAGCAAATCGTACATATACGCGCGCAGGCACTCCCACACACATGCGTGCGTGCACTCGCGCACATATGCGCGCGTCATACACACACATACGTCATTCACACAATACGTACGCACGAGCGCGCACTCACAAACATGCATGAGTGCTCTCTCTCTCTCACACACGCATGCGCAAGTGTGCACGTGCACGCACACACCCACACTCTCTGCATGAAAAATGTTTGTTTTGTGATAACTTTGGCTTCCATGAACATCAGCATTTTGTCTGCTTGTGGTGACTGGTATCCATGCCAGAGGTTATAGGCATTGTCACTTCACACTTTTGTAGCCACAAGTTATGTGTGTAAGCTAAGCTAGGCTCACGACAAAAAGGTTGGGTAATAATCTCAATAGCTCTTTGGGCCAGTTGGTTCATACTTAGCACATAAACAGACCAGCACAAAGCTCGTCCTGTTGTTTTGTGTTCCTTTCAGTGCTCTTGCAATGCCAGCATTTTGTGTCTTGCTGCAGGTACGCATCAGTGGTCTGAAATTGAGTTCAACGTTTTTAGTAGCACAGGCCCTGTTTTGACACAGCATTGATGCTTTGAAAATGTTTGTGGGGATGTGTGTTTGTCGTTTGATTATGAGGCCACTGACACTGTAAAAGCCTCCATATATTATGAGGTGATCTTGGGATAGCAAAAACAAAAAAAAGGGGGGGGGGGGGGGGTTTCATTTGCATATAATGCGAGTGAAGAAAGTTCACGAAAGCATTTATTAGTATTCTGTGATCATGATGCGAGCGCGCTCTGTGCTTGCATGTCCAACACCACCCTGCATCAGGTATCAATTCGGGTTACACACCTTCATGTGCTGGTGCACTCTCCCTCTCACGCAAATCCGTCTGATCAGAGAATTTTATGCATTGTGAGGAGACAAGCATGTCACATTTGCTCCAGCAATGGTGGAAGCCAAATAGTCCCCCGGTAGTTGCAAACTAGTATGCCGCTTCAAGTTCATGCATAGCAATGTGTTGCCTGAGCTTCCACCGCACTCGCACTCTTATTGAGCATTGCATGTGCATCTAGGAAGTGTTCTTGGATTTGAGCCATTATAGCAGTCGCCGTAGCCCTTAGTATCATCTGCCAAAAGTCACTTGCTAGAGATATCTTTCCGTAGAAACTCTTCGTCAGTAAGGTTCTAAACATGTGCCTTTAAAAGCGCTTATCTGGAAAGCATGACTGACCCTGAGAATGTTGATCAAGCATATGCGATCTGGATGTAGGACGTGGCCAGCATGACTGAAAAGTTTTGCGAGAGGTCTGTGCAAAATGCTGAGTGCTGCTTTCTCGGTCCCAATATTGTGCAAGATGTGCTCATTCTGCTTTTGGTCGCGTATGCGTCGTAAGCACCGTGGTCGCGAGGTCAGTGGGGTGAAATTGCATTGAAATCAAAACCATCAGCAGTTAACAGACGTGACAACTAGACAGAGCCTACTCTCGCTGGAGGCTTCACAGCGCTGAATAATAACGAGACTGGAACTGTGAATTTAGGCCGAAAATTGTTTGGATCCGCATATAATATGAAACGGAATTTGACACGATAAAGTCTAGAAAAAATAAACCCTCATCTTATATGCAGGCTTTGAGAGTGGTGGTTTGTGGCCAGCAGGAATTATTTGCTTTATAGCAGTTGGTGCTGAGATTGTAAGTTGGGTGACAGCAAGAAAAATGTTCTTGATTCCTTGTGATTCAGAAGTGCCTTCTTAACTTCCTTTATGTAATTGCAGTGTGTTCTCGCTTCCACTAAAATGTTTTTCTTTGTTTCTTGTCCAGGCTTGACCATGTTGCTGAAGCAATTTTGTCGTACTTGGATGCACGCAGTTTGTGTGCTGCTGAGGCAGTTTGCAGGTATGGGCTGCTTTTTTGTTAAAGCCTTGGGTAGGAAGGGTGTGCTTAGTGTATGAATGTCAGCCTGAACTCTGACACAAACTCACCATCCTTACCCATGCTAAGTTAACAAAATATGACATATTGGTTGGTCAGAATTGGTTCATTAATAGGGCTATGACAGCTGCAGATTCTATACCTTTTTCTCATGGGCTTTTCAAACAGTCGATTGAGTGCTTGTTGCATAGAGTTCCAATGGTTTTAGGCGTGCAGTTGTTTTTCAGTGCTACGGTAAACTTGGGTCGAGGATGCGAGATTCTGCAAGGGTTTTGCTTTAAGAAGGCTGTAGGTCTTCGTGCCCATTTTAATAATCCCATGCTGGAAACCTTGATCAGCGAAGGCAGTGGTGAAACATAAATCTTCCCTGCCTGACAGTACCGTATTTACTCGAATCTAACGCGCCCTCGATTGTAACGCGCACCCGTTTTTCGTGACCCCCACCCCCGAAAAAAAAAAAAGCTCCGATTGTAACGCGCACCCGTTCTCCGCGAAAAAGAGTACCGCGCACCTAACGCTTTCATACAGCAATACAACTTCGTCTCGTTTGGAAAAGCAAAGATTTAATCTCGGTGCACTAAAAAACACACACACAAAAGGAAACGGCTTATCTTGCCAAGATTGTCACTATGCCGGCACAAGGTTCACTCGTCGTCGCTGTCAGACAACTCCTTGTCACTGCTGACGGACCAAAGCATCTCATCCTCGGTGCCGTCCATGGCATTCGATATGCCACATTTTTTAAAGGCCTTGATGACCATGGCAGACGGTATCGTGCACCACGCATCTTTCGCCCATCCAGTGAACTCTTGCAGCGAGGCACGCTTCATTCTGTTGCTGGGAGTGAATTCATGGCAGCCACTTACAAGCCATTCGGTGTAGAGCGCCCGAATCCTATCTTTCACTGGCTTGTTCAAGCAAACATCGAGCGGCTGGAGCTGCGATGTCATGCCACCTGGTATCACGACAAGGTCGGTGTTGCACGCAGCGAGCTTGTCCTTGATGCGTTGGTCGAGATGGCACTTGAAAGCGTCGAGCACAAGCATCGCACGCAGGCCCAAACTGCCGCCGGGTCTCTTGCGCCAGACGTTATCGATCCAGTCGGCGACCAAGTCCGTTGTCATCCAACCTTTTTCATTAGCGCGCACAATCACGCCACTTGCAAACACGATTCCTTTCGGGAGCGTCTTGCGCCTGAATATGAGATACGGGGGCAGCTTGTGTCTATCCGCGGTGCAACAAAGCATTGCGGTGACGCGTGTTTTTTCGTGGCCGGAAGACAACACGCGCACTTGCTTCGCCCCCTTCTTTTCAACGGTTGTGGTGGCAGGCATGTCAAAGTACAGCGGTGTCTGATCGGCATTTCCAATCTGGCCGAGGTGGTAGCCGTACTTGCGGCGCAAACTTAGAACGAACCGCTGAAAACTGTGCAGCTTTTCTTCGTACTCTTCAGGTAACTTCTGGCATATCCCTGTCCGCCTTCGAAGAGAAAAGCCTTTTCTCTTCATAAAATTAGACAGCCAGCACCTGCTCGCTTTAAAGTCGCTCCGCGTTAGCCCTGTTTGTAGGGCTAGCTGCATCGCCCGGACTTTGAGCAGGTCCGTCGTCACTGGCCGCTGCGCCGCTCGCTGCTCTAGAACATATTCTGCGAGCCGCTCTTCTATTTCGGTGAACCGGCCCTGCTTCGGTCCACTGAAACCTTTTCGTGTAGCCTTGCTGCCGAAAATCTTTTCCTTCTGCTTGCGCCAGTCCCGCACGCATGTCTCCGGAACTCCGAATGCGCGTGATGCGGCCCGATTTCCGTCCGTCTCTGCACACACGATGACTTTCCTTTTAAATGCGGCATCATGATGAACTCGACGAATCTTCGGCACTTCCATACTGGTCGGTCAATCGCAGAAAACGGGTAGGCTAACCAAAGCACATGTACCAAAGCACACGAAGGACGCTACTGCAGCTAGGCATAGACAGCTAGACCAGCTAGTAGGCTCGAAGTGCATACCAGGCGGCCATTTTGAAATGCCGATGGCGATATGATGTCGGAGATTTAGGGTCGTACTCGATTCTAACGCGCACCCAATTTTCGGACACGATATATCGGAAAAAAAGGTGCGCGTTAGATTCGAGTAAATACTGTAATAGTTCTGTCCACCCACAATGCTGTTACTGCACACACGTGTGCGTTGTTGACTAAGCCTGTAGTGCACTGTAGTTACACTTCATTCTAGAAAGGCAAAACACTGTGGTGCCATCTGTAGTTACAGAAGTTAGAACCATTACGTTGACAATGAGAAGAGGGTGTGGCTTTTCAGTGAATGTTGCACTAGAGAGAATGTAAACTCCTCTAGTAAACTCTAATTTCCTGCAGGTTTATCTTGCACAATAAACCGATTTACACAATGCGCATAGATTTCATACCATGTTTTGTGATAGGAAGGTGCTTGCCAGGGCACAAACTTCGTCCGAGAAGAACTTACCTTGCTGCTGCATGCTTTTAGACTAAGACACTTCAAAGATGCAGCCTGTGATCGGGAAGAACTGAAACCGAAACACATTGAAACTGGCTGCCTGTGGCACTGCTAAGCACAGGATTTCCTTGCTTTCAAACATGAAGGCTGTCTTTTTGTCTTTTTTGCGGGATAAATGTGCGCATGCAGTTCAAAGAAAAATTAGACAGCCTCTGGGATCCCTTGCGCGTCATGCTTCTGGGTGATACCTCTATTTCTGTTCTCGCTCTTTTCTATCTTATAAGAGCTTTGTTTTCAGTAAAAGTGGTGATTTTGCGATTAAAAGCTGGTATTCTGTCAATACAAGCCAACTTCATTTTTCTCTTCAGTGTTCCTTTAAGGTACAAATAGGGCCAAATGTCCAGTCAAGAACCAGTGCATTTAAAAAAATTTTGGAACCTTAATTTAATATTCTGCTCTTAATATTGCATGTTCTGCACATTTAGCCTACATGTTAAAAAGGGATTATGGGCCTATCTGCCATATATGGCGAAATGTGCTAGTTTGGGATTTTCTGCAAGTCTGAAATTTGCAGTTTAAGATAAATGAGAGTGCTGTTTATTGAAGAAAACTTCAAAACTATCAATGTAGTAGCATTAAGAAAGTGATAATGACCTCCTGGAAAATCATCACTTTTCCCATTGAGATTGAAACTAGGCTATTTAGAGCGCAGCTCGTATGTGCCCATTCTGTGGTTGAGACTCATCGGCTTTGGTGCCATCGCAGCTGTAACCAAGCGAAGGAGAGTCACGAGCCAAAAAGACGTTCTCAGGAGAAGAGAAAGAGCTTCGTGGCTCTTCTTTCTCTTCTGAGGAATCCCCTTTGGTTTGTGAAAAATATAGTCTGTACATACAGTCGACGACTGATTTTTGGGGCTCTCAACGAACTACGAAAATGTCCAAAAAATCGGGCAGTCCGAAAAAACAAATGTGCACCAAAAAAATGTTCATTTATTGCCTATTATTCACTTGGAGGCCAGAAAAGTCATGAATGCTTTTCTGCACCACGCTCCACTTCCGTGCTAGCAGGTCCACCTGAATTTCGCTTGCATTAGCTCAGCTTGCGTCGGCTGCGCTGCTGCAGGTGAGTCGTCGTCGTCGCTCTCAGACTCCACAAGACTCCACAAGAACTTGGCGAATAATTTCTACATCTGTGAGCCCAGCGCACAGTTCCAACTCGTGGTTCACTTCTGTGAACTCTGAAAACGAGACGGCCGATGGAATTTCGACACCAGCAGTGCGAAGGTCATGAATGAGCTGCTCACTGCCTGACAGCTGCTCGACGACGCTGTCCTCGTCCAAGGCAGCCGACTCGTCATTCAGCACTAATCACGAGTGGCGGAAGCAGTTGCGCAGCGTTGTGGGTGCTACAGACTTCCACGCATCGGCGAGCGTGCTAAGTGCTCCAAGCAAATTGACAGAGTAGGTTTTCCCACTGTCGAGGCACACGACAACCACCAACCACTGGATCACAACTCCGACTCCGCTGAGTGCCTTCTCGCTGCCGAGGTGCACGCAAAAAAAAAAAAAGATAAAATAAAAACATAAATTCCGGAAACAGCTTCTTGAAGAACTGAAGCATATTCAATTAAATGAGAGCCACAGTAGCGACAGAACGTAGTTCTCGCATCAGCACGACCACGGCTAGGCCTACTCGCTACGCTCGGCAACGCACTTGAAATGCACGGCAAACACACCGAGGAACAGGCAGTTGAAGTGATCACGCTAAAAGAAAAAAAAAAGCACTCCGGAGGCGAGCAGCGACTGCAGCGACGTCCCAGAAATGGAAGCTGCTAGGCAAATAATATAGCCTCAATCCAGCGTCAGTTTAGCTGAGGAGCAGCATGCAAGGCCGGCACCGGTTTCGAGGCTATCGAAGGAAAAAGTAAACAAACAAGATGGCGGCGACACTGGTCAAAATGTGTGGCAGTTGGCCCGGCTGACGCTTGGAATGTCCGAAAAATCGAATAGCCGTCCTTAGAGTGTCCGAAATTTTGAGTAGCGTAATACATTGACTTTATAAGGTATGTCCTGGGGCCGGGAAAAAGTCCGAATAATCAAGCATGTCCGAAAAATTGGGTTTCCGAAAAATCGATCGTCGACTGTACATACATACATACATCTCTCAAATTCCTTGCCTCAATATTGTTACATGGTGGCATATGGCAAGCGATGGAACACTGTGACACAACAGAAACAGAACGACGTGAAGACATGACAAGGAAATATGCTTTAATGCCCGCTTCGTAATCTTCGTAGCACTACCCGGGGCCACCGAGCGATCGTCCCAATCGATTGCTAGAAATCCATTGCATGAAGTGACGATGAACACAGACACAGGATTAGGACATGAAACGCTGGACACCACAATGAATGCGAAAATGGGATGAATGCTTGCCCCGGAGCATCAGGTCCAATCTTCACCGTTTGCCGAAGGCCAAGGCTCATGGATACGCTGAACGGCTTGGGCGGGGGTCCTGTCTTCGCTCGAGTGGTCGTGGGGTCGGTCGGGTCGGCTTTGGGCTCTTCCTGGTCGTCATGTGTTGTGGCCAGGGCTGGGGACGGGGCTGGGGAGAGCGGCTGGTCGGGTCTGAGCACAAAGGGCTGGGGCAAAGCTGGGCGGCGATCTCCACGGGCTGTCGGCCGATGGACCTGGCGTATGGTTGGCTTCGACGGTGCAAGGCGAGGATGGGGATGAACCGCACCTCCAACCAAATGTTACATGGTGGCATATGGAAAGCGATGGAACACGGCGACACAACAGAAACAGAACGACGTGAAGGCATGACGATGAAATATGCCTTAATGGCCAGCAGGCCTGGCGCGAGCGCTCCGCTTCGCGCCACTGCCCGCTTCGTCATCTTCGTAGCAATATATAGCAGTAATGCTTGAATAGCTGTGTTCAAATTTCATATTGGGGAGTATCGTAATTTTCCTTGTAATTTTTTGGTGCAAGATTCAAATGCATGCAAACCTCCCTAGTGGGTCATGCGCAGCCAGAAGAGCGGATAAGTTGATACCTGTAGTCTACCGTGGACTGCACGCTCGCGCACTTGAGTGTTCACAACGGACAAGTTAATTTTATATTTGCTGATGTTACGCTAGAGAAAGAAATGTTACTATAGTGTGCAAATGGTTCCATCAATGACGCTGTACTGACCATCGCATTAAGTATACTTAGCTAGCAATACATCTGCCAATAGCAAACAAATGTCTCTTTCGTCAACATTGTCGGGTGTATCGCCCATGGCATCTTCGGTTGGACCAAAAGCACAGCCTCGTGCTTCATAACCGCAGTTGATGCCGTCTGTTGAAGTTATTGCTTTCCTGTGCAATGCGTCCGTCTCGAGGTGTCGTGATGAATGTGACCATTGCCTGAAGTTCTCGGGGCTAATGTTGCCTTTAGGCCTAGCCCGATCAGAACTTCCCAATTCAATGTAGGAGGCGGCATATCTGTGGTGCACTTCATGTAGCTAATGAATATCTCCCCGAATCTGCATGAGATGCACCCGCAAGATGGCTGCAGTGCTCGACCCTCACTGGACACCGCCGTGCCCAACAGATGGCAGGAGGTGTGCATCAGCCAGTCATGTGACAGGTTTTAGCATAGTACACAGACTAGCGGATAGCAGTGCACATTGTAAATTCTTTTTGGCACTTTTTTTTTCTGCAACCAGTAGTCACTGCGTAAAATTTAAAGCGCAAAGGTACTCTTTCAAATCCGACAAAGATGGTGGCCATCTATACCAGAGAAGGACAGCTGTGTGTCACTGAAATAGTAGTACAATTTTTGCTTCAAAATCTGCCCAGACTGACTCAAGGCGCCCGTGTGCTGTGCGATGTCAGTGCATGTTAAAGAACCCCAGGTGGTCAAAATTTCTGGAGTCCTCCACTACGGCATCTCTCATAGCTTGAGTCGCTTTGGGACGTTAAACCCCACAAACCAACCAAACCAACCAACCAACTGCGGATCTGCGTTTTCTATTTGTATTACGGTGGACTAGTAGAGAAAGAGCCGCAGAAATTTTTTTTCGCAATTTTCTGGCCCCCATAAAGTCTTCCTCCACAAGCTAGTTTCACATGCTTTTAAGTGCCAAAATTTGATTTATAAAGCCTCATTTCTTCGATATTGCAATGCTCAGTTCTTGGATTATAAAGCAAGATCTTTTTATTTCCATCATAATCTTGTGGTCAGTTTTTAAACCCGAACTCTAAAGGGTGATAACAAACTGAACAAGTCTGATAAATTATTCCTCAGAAACACTACAGGCATTTTTCCTGTATGGAAAGGTAGCTGCTTTCTGAGAAAATCTTAGATAAAAATTGCGAAGCCCTTTCATATTTCAAGTCGCCTGTGTGTAGTGAGCAGAGTAAAATGCACAATTTCTATTACGTACAGTCGCCGACCGTTTTTTCGGACTTGAAGGGACCCGAAAAATGGTCTGAATAATCGAGCAGTCCGAAAAATCCGTGAAGCACAAAAAAATCACTTTATTCAGAGGAAATCGGCTTAAAAAAGTCGCCGATTTTACCTTGCGGCAAATTTCTTTTGCTGGCGACGATTTGCGCTTGTATTTGCGCCAAAGTTGTCGTTTCGCTGTACACGCTAGACAGCAAGTTCACAGGTCAGCGTTGGCGACAAAAGCAGGTTGACGGCGATGACAATCCGACTGCCACCTCGAAGTGGCAGAGATTGCAGGGGCCTCTCCTGGCAAAAATGGGCACCGAAACCATGCCAAGCCAATCCAACTGCAGAGCCAATCCACCTCAATCCAAGATGGCGCTTGTTGCGCCGGCGAAAAGCCGATAAGATGGCAGATTTTGGCCTGCAGGGGACTGAAATTAGTCCGAAAAATCGAACTTTCGGACTTTTAAAGTCCGAAATATTCGTCGCGAATATGTATGCGCTTCTATGGGGTGACTGACGGTGCCTCACTGAAGTCCGAAATATCCTACAAGTCCGAATTATTGGAGTCCGAATTACCCGTCGGCTACTGTATTTGCAATTGAACTCTCCGACCAATCAAAGGCACCCTGTCCAAAGACCGGAAATGTAGCAGGACACTGAAATCTGAAAGTTTATGAAGCGGTGGCCATGGCAGTTAGGCTTTAAATGCAGGCCTATTCAGCAGCCTTAACCTCCTCATTGCATGCAGTTGCCTCTCATTCAAACCACGCTTCCTGTAGATGTAGGCACCGTGGCTACGAAAGAAACTGTGAGGCTCTCAAGGTAGCCGCAGACTGCTGAACCAAAAGCTTATTGTATAGGTAAGCAACCACGAGGCGCACTTGTGGCTTTCAGTGCATTGTGTGCACGTAAGCTTCTAGAGATCTGCAAAAGCATGTGAGCTGCAGCCATCTGCATTTTTTTTTTTTTTACATTAGAGTGAAAATTGAATTTGATTTCTTAATAAACAGTGTGCTGTGCTTGCTGCAAATCATTGCGTGTTTGTTGGTTGTTATCGTAGACGACTCTTGTGATCGACTCTGCTATGGTCTTTGTGACTTCTTCATTCGTGGATTACTTCATGTGGTTTGTAAGCAAGAAAGGACGGGTCTGCATCGGACACACACACCTTACACACAGCTTTATTCTCTGAATACAGGAAAGACCGACATGTGGACTATGTGGAAAAGAAGTGACAATAATGCTCATTTTATGATCATGCAAAAAACTGGACAAGATGAGAAAAAAAACACTTCCCGCAATCCTTCACCGAACACATTCCTTTCCATCCTCGCCTACTTCTAGGAGATGACTCACATGTAAATACATCATGTATTGTTTCATTCCTAAAAGAAGCAAGGTTTTTTAATGAGTTATAGATTTTTTTAACCAACTTTTTAGACCCATCACACTCATAACAAACTAAATCTCGCGCTTGGCGCATGATGGCCTTAGTAGCCTATGTGCCATTAAACCCCACTAAACTAAACAAAACATACATTTTAGAACGCACGCATAATCAAATTCATATCGGCTGTTTGAAGTTTTTTCTCGCAGAAGCACGTTTAGCTGTGTATCGCTTTTGTATGCTACAGTATTCCTATAGAGAACAAGCACTTGAATGAAGGGGGCTAAAATCCAGCTTGTGTGCCAGCACTGTAAGTATACATAGTAGAACCTCGTTGATACGCACCTGCTTTATGATTTCCTGGTTTATATGTTCAAAATCATGGGCAGTAAAAATTTTGCGTTGAGTTACTTTTCCTTCTGGTTAATATATTCCCGAATAACACAATTGCCCAGCGGCTGCATTCAAAATTTCCGAAAATTGGGGTCGTATAATGCATTCAGCAATTGACCTCACATACCCACCATTAAAGCGACCCTAGCCCAGCAGCGCATGGCATGAGCTAGAGAGTAGTGGAGCTCTCCGACTGTGGTGCCTTTTTGGCAGTGCCTTGGTGCCAGGGGGTGAAGCTAATATGTGAAGGTGGCACTTGCATAGACACTGCACGGAGAGGACGGAGTGATTTCTTTTTAAATGCCTTTGGGGGCAAGGGGGTGAAGCATCTGGGAACAGGTACATGCGAGCAGCGAGGTCTCTGGAAGGCAGCATGAAGGGCAAAAATGCGGTGAGAATCAGCCGTCATGACGACTTTTGAGTATCCGGAAATAACGAAGTTATTTTGGCTCACCGTTGCTGTCAAAGCACTGGATATGTTGATAAATCTTTCCCGCAATAAGAACAACGCAAATGCAAGCTGAATTCTGCAAGAAATAAAACAGGTGTGCTCTTCACAAGATCTTAACAAAAAAATGCCAATGCACATTTTTTTTTTTTTTTTTTTTTTTTTTTGCAATATGTGTCAATAGCCTTTGTTCAGTTCAGTCATTCAGTCGTGTCCGACTCTTCGTGACCCTATGGACCATGTCACGCCACGCTTTCCAGTCTCTCACTATCTTCCTAACATCACATAACTTCATCTGCAGTGCCTCGAGGATGCCATCTAACCATCGCGTTCGCTGCCTACCCCTTCTCCGGCGACTCTCAACCTTTCCCAACATCAAATCTTTCTCCAGCGACTCCTCTCTTCTCATCAGATGACCAAAGTAGCTGAGCTTTAACTTTAGAATTTGACCCTCCAATGAGCAGTCAGGGTTTATGGTCGACAATATCGACTGATTTGATCTTCTGGCAGTCCAAGGAACTCTCAAGAGTCTTCGCCAGCACCACAATTCAAACGCGTCAATTCTTCGGCGGTCAGCCTTTTTCACAGTCCAACTCTCGCATCCATACATCACAACTGGAAGGACCATAGCACGAGTTATACGGATCTTGGTTGGCAGACTAATGTCTCTGCTCTTTACTAGGCGGTCAAGGCTAACCATTGCTCTCTTTCCCAGAAGCAGGCGTCTCCTAATTTCATGGCTGCAATAGCCTTTGTACCCAACTTAATAGTTAAATTTTTCAAAGTCGTGCAGTTTGGATCATACGTTTTTCTCACTACAGTCGAACCCGGAATTATCGAACTCGAAGGGGATCGCGAAATAGTTCGATATACCGATAATTCGATATACAGAAATTGGCTTGGGACAGCACTTACGATGCGAAAAAACGATACCGCATTTGTCGCGTAATCAACTCACTCGCATAATGAATCCACCCTTCACTTTTGCACTCGAGGATTTGGAAGAAAGAAAAAAAAAGCGTTAAGGCCAGCTCGCTCACATGCAAGCGATTAAGCGATCTCAGCGATGAGGATGAGCCGCAGCGACAGAGCAAAAAATTTTCAACTAGTTGGAACTGGGTCCCTCTGCTGTTCCAGCCAGCCACCCCGGCAGCTCGAAACAAGGTTTCTGTGCCGCCGCAGCAGAAATCGCCAGCGTTTTCGCTTGCATGTCGCACTCCGTTTCCGTCGTCTCATCCACAGCTCTTTTCTTGGCAGCGTGCCAAGATGCTGCGCACGCGGCCTGTGTTTATCTTTTTATAGCTCCTGCCGCGGTGGGGAGCGAACTTGGCAGACTGCCCACAAGCCTGGTTCGATTTTATCACGCGGCGCTTGGGCGGGCGTAGTCCACTGCCACAAAATATTGGAAAGCGTGGTACAGTAGCTGCAAATGCTGTTTGAAGCGAAAAATGCTAAAAGCCGGTGTCATGATCGCAGCTGACCGCGTGCTTTCGTTAATTCATGCATGCAAGAATAAATGACTCCCGCAAAAAAAAAAAAAAAAAAAGCCGCTTCGTAACGCCATATCTTACGCTACGCCGCGCATACAGCACAACGAAAAAAATAGACAACTCTCAGAAAAAAAAAAAAGATAGATCTGCCGCTTGTTAACTTCCGCAGGCGCCATAGCCACATCAGCCGCTGCGCGCAGAGGGTTCGCAACACACGCTGGGGAAAGCGTCCGACATTCTGTCTGAAAACGGGCTGAGCTGGCTTGGCGCATGCGTAGCGCGTGCTACTGCGAACAAAGGCCAGGAAAGAGAAAGGAGAGAGATAGCTCGGCAAAAGAATGGGCACACCCTTGCGCTTCACTCTGTCGTGTTTTTCCCCACTCGTTCCCACCGGTTCTCTCTAGTTCATTCACGCACATGGCTTGCAAATGTCATGTGCTGGTGCGCGGGAAACGATAACCGCAAATGTGCGCGCCTTTAGGGAATGGGCGTGGCGCTGCCCTAGCCGAACTGTCCCCTCTCATTACTTCCGCGCGCGGCTTGAAAACGTCACGCGGCAAACGGTCGAGGGTGATGCGATGGTCTTTGGGAAAGGCACACTTTCCAGTGCGTGGTGCGGAGTTCGATATATCGAACGACCGGTGAAATTGAGTTCGATATATGACGCGGCTTTTCTATACTTTTACATGGGATTTTCAAGGGGATATTCCGTGAGTTCGATATATCCGGGTTCGACTGTATTTTCCTGCAATTTAAAAAAAAAGTGTGTCAACAGGGTTAATTTGTTATTCTAATTTTTGGATACGGTAATTCAAAGTGTACAACTTGTTGGTCCTGCCATGGGTAATTAGAACTAATATATGAGCTGCCGTAGTATTTGGTGTTCGGCACGTGGACAAAGAAATGCCGCTACAGTCAAATCTTGATATAATGAATCCCGTGGGACCGCAAAAAATATATATTTTTTTAAATATCGTTGTAATGAAAAACCTGCGATTATAAGCCAGTGGTCAAACCTAGGTATGCAAATGATGTACCTTGGCAGTGGGCACGTGTGTAGACAAGCAAAACCTCAAATGAAAATGTTGTACTAACTCCAAAGCTGATTTTTTGAAGAAATCAATTATTTTCTTCTGCCGCGTGCAGCAAACACGACCGTGCACTACATTACACCACTACAGCACATACACTTTCCACTTTGCGGAACACCTTGTCGCATGTGCGATTGCACCAAGCGATGAAAGTACGGACTTTGTCCATGTGCAAAAAAAAAAACAATAAAAAACGTAAGAGTTCGATATGACCTCATCTTCAGTGCTCCCTGAAGTTTGAAAATCTTGTCTCGGTCTTTCAAAATGATTGCTGTGGTCGATGGGGCAATGCTACCTGTCTGTAGAGGCCGAATCGCTTTTTCCCTGCGTCGATTTCTTGCAGTGAAAGTGGCTGCGTTCATATCTCCTTGGCACTTCGCGGGCTAATATCACCGTTCTCGCACAAACTTCGCAATAAGATAATCCGCGGCATTAAAAAAAATATATATAACTTCCAGCGCGCTTGAACGCACTAACAACCGACCCGCGTACGACACAAGAAAAATATGCAGGCGGAGATGTGCTGATGATGATAGCTACAGCCCACGGACCATACACAGAGAAACGGCGGTTTCTGTTTCACGCGAGAGTTGCAAGCTGCGGCGCTGTTAATTTTAACCGAATTCGTAATACTGATGTTCCAAAATTATAGAAGAAGAAATAAAATATGTTCGTTATTCTGAAATATATGCTATTTCGAAATTCGTAATTCTGAAATAGTTTTACATTGAAAACATGGCAAATCTGCTGGGGATTCTTAAAAAACTCGTTATTTTAAAAAATTTGTTAATGTGGTATTTGTAGTAACGAGATTTCACTGTACAATATGGCAGCATTGTCATAGTTCTGCATTGCCTCCAGAATGCAAAGAGAACAGGAAAAGAAGATAAAACTGTGTAATCCGAACTGGCGCCATGAGTGGGGCAGTGGCCATCATAAGTGGCTGCCTCCTCCTTGTTCTGTTCTGCACGACCTCCAAGAGTTGCAACTATAGTAAAAGTTTGTTAATTGGGCCTCCATTAATTTGGAAATCCGGATAATCCCTGTTGTTGGTGTGGTCCCGCAGACGATGCCCATGTTTGGCTATGGCTCGGACACTCATTAATTTCGACGTTATGAATCTCACATGGGGTAATTTGAACGGGCTTTCATAGGCAGGTCACATACTGCATGGGGTTCAGTACACTACGATTTTGTGTGCCATGGATAGGCGTGTTTGGAAATTCTTGTAAAGGTTTGACTCTTCAAAAATTGAAAGCAGTCTTTGGCTTCTGCAGCAGTGAAAAGTTTAAAAGGGCGACGAGGAAAACATAAAAAGGTGGGAACGCTACAGTAGCTTAGTCCCATTGCATTGTCACTGCTGCACTACAGACAGAACCTCATTACAACAAAAGCTAAATATATAATTAATTTTTGAATATAACAAAGAGGGGTTTTGCTGGTCCATGATTTATTTCAGTGGTAGTTAAATTTCTGTAATGAAATAAATTCAAGATCTGATGTGGCAGCTATGTAATATGTAACATTTAGGTATTTGTGTGGCCTAAAATAACTTAGAAGAACAGAGAACATTTCGAAAAACACAGCCTTTTAGTTATCTAATTCGCCTACTGCAGGAGAGATTCTAAGCATCTTCGATTTCCTGTAAAAGAATTTCTTGAGTGGTTTAATATTTTATGCGTTTTTTGTGACGAGCTTTTAAAGGGCATTGCTGCAGGCAACTTGACAAAATGCATTGAAATAAGGACAAAATCTTCTTGCCTGTCTAGAACTTTAGTTCTAGGCTATGAACAAATGTACACTTCTGTTCTTCAAAACCTTTGGAACTCAACTGGTTTTAGTGGCCATATTTGGATAGCCAAGGTGGCTGAATGTGTCAGAATAAAGGAGAGGTGACCTCATCAAATGGCACCAAATATTGTTTTCTACAGTGTTGTTAGCTGTTATGTATGAAATGAGGGCTGGCGTGTCTTTTCAGGGAATGGCGACGTGTAGTAGCTGAGGGAGGTCTCTGGCGCAAGCTGATGGAACGACGAGTCTCCACAGATCCTCTCTGGCGTGGCCTAGCAGAGAGGAGGGGCTGGATGCAGTACCTTTTCAAGCCACCACCAGGCGAGCCCCATCCTGACCACATGTTCTACAGGTGGGAGCAGCGTGCATAATCTTGTCCGTTCCTGTACATGCCGTTAGATGAAGTGCACTTGTAAATTGCTGCCTTTTCCCATGCTTCTTAGGCGCCTATACCCACGCATTATTCAAGACATTGAGAGCATTGAGAACAACTGGAGGTGTGGAAGGCACAACCTGCAGCGCATAAACTGCCGCTCTGAGAACTCCAAGGGTGTCTACTGCCTACAGTATGATGACACTAAGATTGTGTCTGGACTGCGAGATAACACAATCAAGATATGGGACAGGGCATCCTTGCAGTGTGTCAAGGTGAGTAAGCCTGTAGTTGTCAGTGCAGTAGAATCTCGGCAATATGAATCCGGATGATAAGAAGCCAGAGTGCATTGTGTGCAGTGTGCGCACCACTGTAATGATACGAAGGGAACCTCAAGTGGTCGAAATATTCATCTCTCTATAGATCTGCGGGGATGCATTTTTTAGGCTTCTGCATATGTATGGAGTTTGTTTCCATTGTACGAAATTTTGGTTGATACACAATTTTTCGCGGTACCATGACACTGGGATGTTCGAGATTTTGTATCTCTCATTACAGATGGACTTATTATGTGTGTATACTTGCAGGTGCTTACAGGTCACACAGGCTCTGTACTATGTCTGCAGTACGATGACAAGGTCATCATCTCTGGGTCCAGTGATTCCACTGTCCGGTAAGACGCGTTCAGTCTTTAACATGTAATATAACAAGGCAGCCAGTGTGTGCGTAAAGGTTAGAAAAATAGAAAATGTCTGTAAAGCGTAACACATGTTACCATAAATGTTGGGTGTTCACAGCTGAACAGTTAGTGCTCAGCTGGGAAATATTTTCTGTTGTGCAAATTTAGCTACGTGCAGTTAGTTGATCCGGGATATGTCAGACTTGAATTTTTTTTTTATATAGAGCAGAGTCTAATGTAATTCAAACCCGGGGTACCACAGATTTTGGTATCAGAAGTGCACGTTAATAGGATTCAAGGCCAAATGTGGTTTGTCAAAGGTTCTTCAAAACATTTTTTCTGTGTCAGCATACTGTATAGACAGTCAAAACTCGATTTAACGAAAATTTATTTCTCCCTCAGTCGACCTTAGGGTCCAGTGCTTTAACTTGAAATAATGAAGCCAATTTCATAATGTTTCTCTTGATTTAACTAATCCTTTTTTTTTTTTTTTTTTTTTTTTTTTTTTTTTTTTTTTTTTTCAAAAGATGAAGGTGAAAATGTGTCCATTTTTGTTCTGTTTTATAGAGAATGCCCTCATATTTATTAATTGCATGCTAACTGTAGCAACGATGAGCACCTTCGTCCCACTTTTACCGAACTGCGCCATGCGAAACGAGGTTTCACCACGTCGCCTGTGAAGTGGTGAATGCCTGGAACACACGAAGGGACGAACGATGTGCTGAATGCACTTCAACATAAAAGGAATCCGTGCGTTACTTACGATGCGCATGCAACCAAAGATAGCAGACTTCTTTGCTGTGAGGTAAATTTGTAGTCTGCTTGGACTCTGATTGACTGTAGTAGCGATGGCTATGAAGGTGCATTGAGTTGGTAATGATAGTAGTGATAGCGATGTTGATGAGTAGTAACAAAAGCGAGATAACCAAGCCCAGACGCTTCGTCTGGGTTTAGCAGGGTCAAACCGCAGCAAATGTTTTGCCTAGTCGCCATTTCTGTGTTACGCTTTGTGTGTGTCTTATAATTGACTGTCAGTGGTGTGCGTGATTTGTGTGCCTAACAGACTTCATCATGCTGCTTCAACCTTAAGCATAAACGACGTGGCTTCCAAGTGGCAAGTGCTCCTCTACGCAGAATTGGAAAACATCGCAGTAGTGCAGAAGTTTGACATGTTGGATAAGTGCGTGAGGGATCAGAGAAAGCAATGGAGTAAGGTCTTTGCATGGGCTGCTATGAGCCGTTCTTCTCATGGACCAAAGTCTGGATGATACTCTGCTGTTGAAGATGCAGTTCAAGACTGGGTTCACAACCAACGGAACAAGAGCTTGAGTGTTTGTTGCAGAACGATTGAAGTGAAGGTACATGCTGTCACGGAGATATGCATCTCGCGTACGGACTTGAAAGTGTCCAAGGAATTATGAGGCGAAACGGCCCGAGCCTAAGGAGACTCGTAACCGTATGCCAGAAGTTGCATGAACCATACGAAGAGAAATAGTGCGTTTTTGAGCTACATGAATGACTTGAGGGCAACTTTCTGCTTGGCCAAGTTGGCTATGCCGACCAGACTCCAGTCTGGTTTGACATACCTAGTAGTAGAACAGGGTCTGTGGAAGGGGAGCACCAGGTACAGCTGCTGACCACGGGCAGCACACACAGCAGCATAATGGTGATGTTGTGCTGTACGGACGCTGGGCACAGGCTGCCAACTTTTCTCCTATTCAAGAGAAAAAATGATCCTGGTGAAGAAAAAGTTTCTGCCAAATGTTATCGTGTGGATGAGCACGTCTTTTTTTTTTCGTGATGAAACTTTCTCGAGTGGTTTCACCTAATGTGGTGCTGACGTCCTGGTGCATTGCTGGCGTCTCGCAACATGCTCATCTTGGACTCCTTCCGTGGCCATACCACTGATTGAGTGAAGAAAGTAGCGGATGCTGGATGTGACTTGGTCATTATTCTGGCCGGATTGACATCTATCCTTCAGCCGCTAGACATGGCACTGAACAAGCCATTCAAAGACTATCAGCACATTCAACAATGAATGACTCCAGCAGGAAATTCCGAAGATACCAACTTGGGCAGCTAAATCATGCTTTTTAAGCCAAGTTGCCCAATGGGTCAATGACTCTTTGTATGGACTGCTAACCAACATGGTCTCTAGTGAGTTTTCTACATGTGGCCTCTCATCATGGCTTCAGACAGCCAGCAGCAGCAATGCCTCAGATGACCGCAAATGCTTCCTTTACGTGAGCGACGACGAATTGTAAGAGGTGTTTCGTGTATGAATAAACGTTTTTGAAGAACTCTGTCTTCAGAAAAACTTATGGGTGAGCTATGGCTGCGATTTAATGTCAACCTACATTTGGAGTCTACTTATATACTTCAGTATATTGTAGTTCGGTAAGGTGTTGGGTTTGGGTCTCGGTTACTGTAAGTTCTTGGTTACTGCTGAGACCTTGCTTCAAAAAATAAAAGGTTAAAAGACTAGCAAAGCTCCGGAGGAACCCAGGAGGGTAAAACCTGTAGTCATTCTATACACCCACCGTGTTGCGCATAACCTGAAGAAAGTCTCAAACAAGCTCAAAGTTCCGGTAGTTTTTTTCCGCCCCTTGCAAACTGGCTTCCTTGTGCTCACGGATTAATAAGAAACCAAGAAAGATGACTTGCGGAACTAACCATGCCCAGTAGTTTGTTGGGTGAAGGGGGGGGGGGGTGGTGTACCAGATTCCGCTTACATGCGGCAAGGTATATAGCAAACGGCGAGGTGTTTGAGCAAGCGTCTGAGTCAGCATGAGCAATCTCTTGCAGCTGGTATTGGGTCTAACCTTCAGCTTCATCGTAAAACTTGTAGTAAATGCATGCCTCGCCTATATGAAACTATTATTGGGCAAGAGGACATACCGTGGCGCCACCTTTCGGAAGCGCCCGCATGACGAAGTAAGTGCGATAACGCACGTTGAACGGCTGCAGTAGGATGCTTTCCTAGGCAGTTCAGTTGCGCTTTAGCATTACTTCCATTTATTTATTTAATATATACCTCGGTCTGGGCCTGTAAAAGCTTATTTTGAGGTATGAGACCCAGTCATTCGGCAAAAAAGCACTTCACCGAATCAGAGTTATCGAAGTTTGATTAAGCAAGTTTGATTAATGGATTAATTTTTTAGCAAGTGTGAAGACGTGTTCTACGCAGCGAATTCTTGCTCACTGTCTACCGTCATTGGTACTCTTAGTTAAGGCGGATATTTGTTCTTCCCGCGCACAGTAGGTGGATTTATTTTTTTATATGCATATCTCATATCTCGATCAGCACATCACAACATGCATCCAAAGCTCTATCTTTCGTTTATTCATTGGACTCTGTCATTTGAGATTACTACAGTACTGGAGACGCTGCGTGAGACAACTCAACATGCATACTGCTGCCCGAGCCAGCAGAATCTTCTAGTTCCTTTCCGTGAAACTTCCGTGTCAACGTGTTCATTTAGAATAATTTGAGACCTTCTGGCCTTCGGACGATCCCTCCTTTCTTTGGCAGGGTACTTCTCCATGAAGAAGCCAGCATCTTTTCCAACTTTCCAGCAATAGTATCGTTACAATTCACAAGTGATAAGCGCAAATTGAAACGTGCGCGCCGTTTCTTCTGCCGCTCACTGAACGTTTAGCACCAACTCTATGGACAAAATCTCTCTCGCTAAAATTTCTGTAGCGAACATCACGAGAATGATCGCTCGCTGATTTGCCCATTGAAATTTTAATTAAGGAAGGAGAATTCTGTGAGCTTATGTTTCGGTTAGCAATGGGAGCTTGCGCCGGGTTCCCTCACTTATGTCCGGTTGCAGAGCTGTAACGGACTGTAGCAACAGTTTAAATAAAATTCAGCAGCCTCAGTAATAAAACAAGATCAAAAGTGCAAGGCTGGCACACTATACGAACTCAAACTACAGAAATAAACGCGAAATAAACGATTTTAACCTAGAATATTGTGCTCTATAAAATATGAACATTTTGCGGGTCTGCAAATGTGCAATATAAATTAGTAGTATATTTCAGAGAAAAATTTCACAGCTCTCACCAATGTGCACAAATTCAATCGAGCGTCTGCTTCAGCAGCAATAAGAGAAGTGACGTGATCCCACTTCTCCCCTTGGTCGACACTAGCGCCATTTGCTCCAGTGGTGGCTCTTGCACTCAATAGCGTGGCCCGCAAATTGAAAGAAGCTTTCTTCATTAAAAGAAAGGGTTTAGAATGCGTCAGTGACCCTTCGAAAGTGTTTTGTTACAGTGAACTGTTTTCTTCAGGAAGCCACTGTTAAAATTTGGGAGATTAGAACGATGATGCTGACGCATGTTTTTTTTGTTTCTTGTGGCCCCCTACACCTTGTCATAGTTAGCTTTATCTGTTATCTTGTTTAGTTTTTCACCTTCCATATGTTTTTTATTGATTTTATCACTGTTATTACATGTCTTTTATTGCTTTTGTTGCCATCTACACCTTGTGTTGTTTTCTGCCTCTGGTGAGCAATGCCATGCCGTGCCTATACATTTTACATGTCTCGTCCAATAAAGAGTCAGTTGTCAAGTAAACGCTTGCCCGTGTCACTTCCTTGTATTCGTTCGTTGTTGACGCTTCATTATTTTAGAACTTGCCCTCTCCACTTGTAGCTTCAAAAATTAAAATGACTGAGTGACTCATCAAAAATGAAATACAAAAAACAGATAAAAGCAACAAGACCTAATACTAATGCATTGTAATCGCATGATAATAAATAAGAGCTCGTAATTTATTGCTTTACCTTTATTGTTGCCGTTGCTCATTTGGTGCATTTTCATAAAAGTTGCGGAACAGGCGATTTTTTTGTGCACTGTGTCTGATAAGTTCTGCCCTTTTTCAGTGTGTGGGATGTGAAGACAGGTGAGATGGTGAATACCCTGATCCATCACTGTGAGGCTGTGCTTCATCTGCGTTTCAACAATGGCATGATGGTCACCTGCTCTAAAGTAAGGAACATTTCTTTGTAATGATTCACTGGAACTTTGAAAGTACTGCAGCTGTTTCCTCTTTGCCGCCACGCCACTTATTAGCCAGTTACCATCACACATTCCATTCACTTGTGTAGCTGACCCAGTGCGATAATTCTGCGGTGACTTGGTCATGCTTAACAAAGTAGTGCTGTTCATAACATGGTATGTCTGATTTGGAAAGTATGCCGAAGAGTTGCACTTTCAGATGCAGCAACAGAAAAAAATTCGTCTGAAAAGAAAGGAGCAAATAAAGACTTGACAGGTGTATCACATTTGGTGCGACCACAAAAGGCACTCGTCTGTACGAGATGAGTGGCGTGTGAACTTATCGCCTGTGGCATAAGCAGGATTTCATTTATCCTGCATTTTGTCATTGGGATGTCACTTATGGGATTCCATGAGTAAATAAATCTTCACTTAGTAATATCTGTTGCTCGTTGGGATTGCTTCCATTGAATCAGCATGTCTGCACAGTGTCAAATTATCCTAATCAATGCTCTCTTTATTTTATTTTTTTAAGTACCGGTATATTTTAACCGAGAGTATTGTGCTCTATATAATATCAACTTTTTGCGGGTCTACAAATGTGCAATATAAATTAGTAGTATATTTCAGAGAAAAATTTTACAGCTCTCACTAATGTGTTCTTACTTATTGATCAGACCACTTTCTACTACTACCCAATCTATGTCAGTTTTTACTCTGAATTGGACCGCAAAGAGAGCTTAAATAGGATCTAGTTCCTACAGCATTCTTTTTTTTTTTTTATGCTTCACTTAAAGATGAACGGAAACCATGATCCCCTATCGGACCCCTTACATACCTAAACCCAGCTTCTGTGTAGCACATGGAACAACTGAGTAAGCTGATTATTATTGGTTGCTTGAAAATGTTTTAACTGTAAAATGGGCCCCTGTGCTGTTAGTTTACTCTGTTTTTCACTTTCTTTGTGGCCCCAAATGCTAACCAGCGTTGTTCATTGAAAGTGAATGAAGTCCTGCCATTTATGGACACAATGTAGTGAAGGCCACACTTCAGGAACAGTCTATAAAATTCTGCTGGATTCCAATTGGGATCAGGGACAATGAGACAGCAGATGTGTTTGCTGCACAAGCCAGAACCGTAGAAATAAAATGTGAACTTGCCACACAGGGACTGCATGAAATTAGTACGTAGCAAACCAAGAGCTAAGTGGCAGGCTACCTGAGAAAATGAAGCAAACAACAAGCTGCACACTGTAAAGCCCATTTTAGAATAAAAGAAATCATGCAGCCATCGGGAACATTTCATCGAATTTTATGTCGTCTACACATAGGACACAGATATCACCCATAGTTTCTTGCTAACAAAAAAAGAAACCGGTGTGTAAAGTGTGTGGTGATCAGCTTGCAGTTAATCGCCGTTTAATCTCATGCTCACAGCTATGAAAAAATGTATTTTACAGTCAACATATCCCATTTCATCCAGCATTGCTTTTAGGCGAACAAGCACTGATCGATTTTTCTCATATTTTTACTTTTCTAAGGAAACCTAAATCTTACCTTGTATTTGGCACGTGATAACCACAGTTGCTTATGCGCCATAAACTAGCATGCGCAGATCACCTTGAGGGGGGCAGATGGCGCCACTTCTCTATCAAATGCCGGCAAAGTAGTCACGCAGGGGCAAGTCAGTGCCTGCCTGCACTATGATGGTAGCAGGGAGTGGCAAAGCTAAACTAAATGTTTTATCGATACCTAAACAAGCAGCACTAAAACATAGCGACATCAAAACTTAGGGACTTACTCGAAGAGCGAAAAAATGGGGGAGGGAACGGTGTCCTTGGGCACTTGGGTTGCGAAGGTTGGCCGCTTGACATCACGCTCTCTCCTTAGTTTTTTTTACCTCCATGTTGACAATGATAAATGTGTGCATTTTTATGCGGCAGATATTTCGAACTTATTCAGTTAAGTCCTCGTACCCAGACGCAAAGGCAGTACATGGGAAATGGCAGAAGGATAGCGCTGTAGATTAGAATTTTTATTGTTGTTGAAAGACTACCTGTGGCGGCATGCAGTGCCAGCTGTTTCTCAACTTCTGAATTACGCAGGGTAGGATGCATATGGTCATCCACTTCGCTTGTAATCTTCTACACTGATATATTAAAGTTTGTTTTATCATACTCCACGCAATTGACATACCAAAGTAGTAGGTACGGTTCAACCAGTGAAAAGAAAAAATAATGCTTCATTATAGACACAGTAAGCTTTTCCATAGCAGGGGAGCATCCTACCCCAACCAGTCGCCATTGCTCAACTAAAATCAAGCCATTCCCGCAGAGCGCGACCCGCGAAGTTTCTATGCGAATGAAAAAAAAAAAAACACTTATCCTCCTTTAACCGGGGTAGTTATGTGCTGGCTGTCAAAAAGCCCTTCACGTCCGAGGGGCTTGGTGTGTCCCTTTATTGGCGATCAAAGGCATCTCGTTTTGGTGACATATACCCCGTTCAAGAGGGTTGGTGTTCCCTCGTGTTAATGCCAAATACAGTAAAACCTCGTTACAAGAGACACTCAAGGGACCCGGAAAAGGTGTCTCTTGTAAGCAAAGGTCTCATGTAACCAAAAATTATAAAAGCACTGTGTGATGGTCTACCATGTTAACAACATTGCATACAAGAGACATGGTTACAAGAGACACTCGGTTACTAAGGACAACTTTTTCAGGTCCCTAGAGTAAATTCTTCACTATTTAGTAGAGACACAACCCAGATGTGCCCATGCAATGCAGCTGAAGCGCACCAACTCGTACATATGATGCACTTCAGATTCCCTTAGATAAATTCTGTTTCATATGAGCATCCTTTTTGTTGTATATGTCAGGAACTGAGAAGGAATGCTTCCCCATCATTGGAAGATCAAAACAACCCCATTGTTTCAGCCACTGGCATCACATTATCGTTATCTACGAAGCAAATCAAAATGCATGAATGACATCCAGCCTTCTCTTTGTTAAAATTTGACCACAAGATGAAAGCTCAGAATCCTGGTGTCTTTCTCTTTGTGGACAATGCTTCTAGCAGCACCAAAGTTCTCGTGTTCAAAGCCGCCAAAGTTATTTTTTTCTTCCAAACTCCACACGCTACCTTCAACTAATATACAAAGCCATTATGCACTCTGTCAAGTTGCTGTACAAAACAAGGTTGGTAGAACGCCTGTTGCTCGACAGGTAGTGAGACTGTACAATAGTAATTGATGCGAATTTTGCTGCTCAGGTGATTTCAGGTGTCTGGAATGGCCTGAGAAGTGAAGCTGCGAAAAACTGTTTCAGACAAGCAGGCTTTAAATCTGGTGACATGATGTAAGAGGGCCCATATACGGATACTGTGGAAAGCTTCCTTGAAAATGAAGTTTGGGCGAGCATCCAAGAGAGTGCTGAGGTACCAGAATCTTTTGAGGAATTCGTATCTGCAGATGTGCATCTTGTATGCTACCTAAGAGCTTACAGACTGTGCAGTTCTCGCGCAGGTACTAAATGGCACATGTGCAACAGAGGATGACAACGAACCTATTTCAGAGGAAAAGTGTCAACATCTGAGGGTGACGAGCATGTAAGAGTGCTTCAAAGGTACTAGAGCAACAGGAAGGCTTGCAAAGTGAAGTGCTTTACCTTCAGAATTTGGGAAGGAATATATTCTGCACTCACAAAAATACATACTAGTATGAATAACTTCTTTAAGCTTTCCTGAACAATTTCCTGTTAATGCGTGCAAATGCATTTATGTGCTGATGTGCAGTAAACTGATCAACACAGTGCTTTTAGAATTTTTGGTTACAAGAGCCCTTGCTTACAAGAGACAACTTTTTTGGGTCCCCTGAGTGTCTTTTATAACTAGGTTTTACTGTAGTACAGTCGAGTCCACTTATAACAATAGACAACTTTTTTGGGTCCCCTGAGTGTCTTTTATAACTAGGTTTTACTGTAGTACAGTCGAGTCCACTTATAACAATATTCAAGTGCCACAAAATTTCCATTGTTATAACCGATGATTGTTATAAATGGTTTGCACGAAAAAAAGCATAACTGCTGAGAGGGGTCACGGACGGCAAGTGACATGCGAGCTGCACCGAGACATCGTTTTGGTGGGGTCTTGTAAAAAATATGAGAAGGTTGCCGCGGCTGCCCCTCAGCTTGAGAAATCCCAAAGTAACGCTGGGGTGAAGAGAGAGAGAGAAAGGCGAAACATTTATTTAAAAGCAGAGGAGACTAGAGCACGCAGGCCCCTGGGGTGAAATCGCCGCAAGCATCTCACCACGTACATCTCACTGGCTTGCACGAGAAAACCCCATGTCTGTTAACCTTGCTTGCCTCTTCTCCATGGTATCTAGGTACACCACGTAGTGCAGCGGAAGGTCCCTCGCGAAAACAAAGCCCCAGAGGGACTGAATAAACTGCAGGGCCTCTTGCGAGAACAACGTTGAGGCAACCTGCCCTACCGCGTCATCGTCGCTGTCGTCGTCAGGCGCCTTGTTGAACGAGTTTGTGCCCACTGTCAAGCGAGGACTTTTTTTTGTCGAACTTCTCAGAGGAGCTGATGATTGTCGACTACGTCGGTTGCGATAGTGCGTACTCCTTCGCGATACTGCACTTGTCTCCAAATCGATAGCCTGCACTTTCTTTTCACCGGCAACATTGTCCAATTATCAGTGGATGGATCAGTCATCTTACGTTTCGGCGGCGATTTAAACGAGACGAGGAAACCGCGTGGCCAGGAACGACTTCGACGCAATTAACTTACACGAACAACCAAATCCGTTTGCTGAACTGCGCAAAATGAGGGGCGAGCGGGTGAGTGAGCAGATCAGTGTTTCGGAGGGTGGCGCAGCAGCGCAGAGCTATGGGCGCAGTCCATTTATGTTCTGAGGGGTGGAAGAGCAGCGGGAGAAAGGCGCGCGGGCTTACAATGCAGAGAAGGCCAGAAAACAGGTTCTATTGTATGAGCGCGCGGCGGGGAGGGTGCAGCAGCTGGAATTTCTTCCTTTTTTTTTTTTTTTTTTTCTTTTCAAGGATTTCGCATTCAACCTTTGAATCATTCTTACATGCTCGTCACCCTCAGATGCTGACATTTTTCCTCTGAAATGTCCTTGTAGTCACCCTCTATGGCACATGTGCCATTTACTTGCGCGAGAATTGCACAGTCTGAAAGCTCTTTGGGAGCACTCAAGATCCACATCTGCAGATACGAATTTCTCAAAACATTATGGTACCTCAGCAGTCTCTTGGATGCTTGCCCATGCTTCATCTTCAAGGAAACTTTCTACAGTATCCATATATGGGGCCCTGTTACATTCTGTCACTACATTTAAAGCCTACTTGTCTTCACGGCTTCACTTCTCAAGCCATTCTAGACACCTGAAATCACCTGAACAGCAAACTTCGTATCAGTTACTATTGTACAGTCTTGTTGCCTGTCGAGCAACAGGCGTTCTACCAACCTTGTTTTGTACAACTTGACAGAGTGCACAATGCCTTTGTCTATTGGTTGAAGGTAGGGTGTGGAGTTTATAGGGAAAAAATAACTTTGGTGGCTTTGAGCACGAGAACTTTGGTGCTGCAAGAAGCATTGTCCACAAAGAGACGTCAGGATTCTGAGCTTTCATCTTGTGATCAAATTTTAACAGCGAGGAGTTAAAAATGCTGGATGTCATTCATGCATTTTGATTAGTTTCGTAGGTGACAGTAATGTGATGCCAGTGGCTGAAATAATGGGGTAGTTTTGATCTTCCAATGATGGGGAAGCATTCCTTCTCAGTTCCTGACATATACAACAAAAAGGATGCTCATATGAAACAGAATTTAACTGAGGGAATCTGAAGTGCATCATGTACGAGTTGTTATGCTTCAGCTGCATCGCATGATCACACCTGTGTTGTCTCTTCTAAATAGTGAATATTTTACTCCAGGGACCTGAAAAAGTTGCCCTTAGTAACCGAGTGTCTCTTGTAATCATGTTTCTTGTATGCAATGTTGTTAACGTGGCAGACATAGGAAAACCAATCAGGCCATTTTTAAATTTCTCTTATAATCGAGTGTCTCTTGTAACTGTGTTTCTTATAACGAGATTTAACTGAAATGGCGCTATGAATGCCCAAAAAGACACTTTTGCAATCTGGGCCATGCATTGTGCTAGGATACTTTGACAGATTTGTGTAGCTAGTAATGTCTGCTACTGCAAGGTCTGTGCAAAAGGACTGCCCCCCCCCCTCCTTCCCCTTGTTGAACCCAACGTTTGCTCTCGCAAAGTTGGCAGGTATGCATTAGTGTGAAAGTTGGTAACATACTATTTGGTTAGTCAGTGGCAATGGTGAAGATGGCTGGATTCTCTCTCTTGTTTTTATAGTCTTTTTTCGCGCCTAGGAAGAAAATAGCCTTTAACACGGAGCGCACAGCGCCACTCCTCCTCTCTGTGGGGATGTGGTGGTAACAGTGAGGGTGCCAGGGCATACTATGCAGAAAGCGCACGCGCTACAGTTTTTTTGCACACAAAGTGTCTTGAAAAGCCGAAAAGTGTCGAAAGTGCTCAGCTGGCACGACAATTGCAGGCAGGCAATGCACTATCTTTACAGTCTTTTTATGTTTTCTACGGTTTTTTACATAGCCTACTCCTGTTCATTATTCCTATTGTCCCCCTTCTTTCCTTCCCCTCTCTATCTCTTCTCCGATCGTTTCATTTCCGCCGGCTGCAGCTCAAGTATTAACAAGTGCCGCAGCTAGGAAGGTCTTTTTTTGTTTGAGTTAACAAGAGAATAACAACCGAAGACAGATGATTGATAGAAGATAAAAAGTTTAACAGTGGTGGTATACTTGCGTGTGGCTGTAAGCTGTTCCAGATTCAGATCTTTTAATCGGGCAAAGACAAGTGTCCTCTGGCACAAACTGAAAGCATTTTGTCTTGCAGTCTTTCATGCAAGTTCCGAGCGCTTTAGTGGTAGAAGAGGGAGAGGAAAAACAATATCTATGCAACAAGCAGCCATTGGGTAACATGAGCGGATGATATTATTTGCGACAAAATATTTACAACGCGCCGTCTGGCATAGAAAGACTGTCTCAGCACAGGCACCTGAAATTTATAAAGGTAGGAAAGAACATGCGTGTCCGTTTGAAGACAGTAACACATAATAATTGGGTGTCAACTAATTATTTGTGAAACAGCGCTACAGTCTTTTTTTTTTTTTTTTCTTCTGAAAACATGGATCCTGCAAGCTTTTGCAGTTGATAATAAATGTGAATGTGGTCACATGAAATGAATTTTTTGAAAGCAAATAGGCTATAAAATAATTATTTTTAACAGGGACTTTTGCTGAGGTCAATTTATGGACATTCTTCCGTGAAGTAACTATTCCATAAGCATCAATTGCTTATTTTCAGTTTCAGACTGGTGAAAAACCTAGACTGGTGAAAAACCTTCAAAAAGCACACACCCACATATTTTCCCATGCATGTTGGCTTGGCAGCTTACCAGCAATGAGTAAATCAGGTTAAGGGGGGACACGGCTCTTTCGGACCGAAAAATCGCGAAAAAATCAACTTTTCAATTGTACCATATTCGGATTCACAAGGTCATTTTGCACCTGCCAACAAATTTTTAGAAAGAAATAATCAGTATTTGCTTTGTAATAAGCACCTGAAATTACCAAGGCATGAGCGCTGCCCTTTAAATTGAGGTCGAATCGTGCCCTTCCCGTTGCACGGCATCTACGCCGTCTACGCGCTCCACCGACGCCGTTTTGGTCTCGTTTGAAAGCCCGCGCCTCCAGCTTTTTTTAAAAATCGGTCGGCAACACTGTGCTCCTTCTGTTCGCACACAAAACCACCACAAAGAAAACGTGCGCGTCGCATTGTCATTGGCCGAAAAGGGCACGTGACCAAAATGGCGTTTTGTGATTGGCTAAGCCTTGGACAAGGCTTGTCTCCCCTGAAATGCTGCGCCATTTTGAAAGAGTCTGCCATCCACGCCATCAACGCGACGTTCGCAATGCCAGGAGGATGGACGAAATATCACTGTGCATCGGCGCCCGGAAACGGAGGAAAAACAAACGGCACAAGGAGTCTGGACCTGCGCAGCCTCCGCAAGGCGAAGGTCAAAGTTCTGCTGCCGCGTTGCTGCCGTCCGACGCCCGCGCCGTGAACGACGACGCATCGCCGGGGCCTTTGTCGGCTCTGCTCCCGAACGAGAACGACGAACGCGCACGTCGTGTCGACATCAATCGCGTACGCATCGACGTTGGAGCTGTCACGGATAGTGATGTCAACAAAGCTACTGTCCGTGAACGTGCGACACTTCGTCTCGAATCGGCGCCAGCGACAACGCGGAAGACTGAGCCTTTCGCCGCGTCTCTCTCTGCGGCGTCGGCAACAGAACCTGCGGCGGCGTACGTGATTGTTGACCTACATGTATTGAATTCGCTGTTGAGCACCGTTCAGTGCAAAACGTGTAGCGGCCCAGTGCATTTGCTCCGTGGTGATCGCAATTACGGCCTCGCGACGAAGTTGACAGTCGTGTGTGATACCTGCGATGTGATAGTGGAAAGCTGGAGTTCGAGACGGGTGGAAGGCTCCAAGAGGTGCAACCTCTTCGAAATCAACATGCTGGCCTGTCGCGCGATGCTTTCTACTGGAAACGGTCAGACTGCATTAAATGACATATTTGCGGGTATGGGACTCTCGCACCGTGGAATGCACAACAAGACATTCCAACGCCATCTGAAGCAGACACTAAAGCCTGCAGCAACACGGGCAGCTGAAGCTGCCATGAGCCAGTGCGCGCGGAAAGTGGAGGCACTATATGAGGACTTGTGCTTTGGGCACAAAGGCAATATTGCCGTGTGCTACGATGGCACATGGATGACCCGAGGCCACTCTTCCCATATAGGCGTCGGGGCCGTCGTGAAGCTGTTCACGGGATACGTGCTCAGCTACATTGTTCTGTCGAACTTGTGCTTGGGATGCAAAAATGGCCCGAAACCTGACAGTGAGGGCTATGCGCAGTGGAAAAACAACCATCGGTGCCAGAAAAACAGCGAATCTAAAGCTGGACAAATGGAAGTTGAAGCTGGCCTGATTCTCTTTGAAAGGTCACTCCAACGGCATAACATGCGCTACTCCACCATTCTGTGTGACGGCGACAGCCGTACATTTAATGCTATTCAGGAAGCAAGAGTTTATGGCTTTGTTGAGGTGGAGAAGGAGGACTGTGTTAATCACATTCAAAAAGAATGGGGACAGTGCTCCGCAATTTAGTCCAGAAACACAAGGTAGATGGAAAACGAGGCCTTGGTGGAAAAGGCAGATTGACTGCGGAACTCATCACCCGCCTCAGCACATACTATGGCCGTGCCTTGAAGTCGCATGAGGGGGATGTAGATGTCATGCAACAGGCAGTGATGGCAACATACTATCACATAACTTCTACTGATAGCTGCCCAAACCACAACCTCTGTCCGACTGGTGAGAGTTTTGTGCCGCCACAATGCTGCCAAGGCAAAAAATGAAGTTCAGCCTAAGCACCAGTACAACTTGCCCAAGGATGTTGGAGAAGCTCTGCTGCCTATCTATCAACGCCTGGCCGAGAAGAACCTGCTTCAGAGGTGCCAACGGTGCAAAACACAAAACTCCAATGAAAGCTTGCGCTCGGTAATCTGGAGCCTTGTGTCCAAGGAAAAGCATTCTTCACTGTTTGCAGTGCAAGCAGCTGTTGCTGAAGCAGTGCTCAGATTCAACACTGGCAACGAGTTCACCACAACCGCAATCTTGGATGAGCTGGACATGAACACCTGCAGCACTGCCTCAAAAAGGGCTAAAGAGAAAGACTTGCGTCGCAGCTCCAGTTCCACCAAGAAGCGGGAGTCATCACTCGGCATCGCCAAGATAGCCAAAAGGCGGCACAGAGGTGCAATGCACCCAGATTATGCCCCTGGTGCATATCTATGAGTGTGAAGTTACTCAGTGTGCATAAAAATGATTTGAAATGTTTTTTCTCGTTTTCTCAAAACCACAGTTTTGACACATTTGCAGTAGTGCAGGGAAAATATCTCGGGTTCTAGATTGGCTAGCTTCATAGTTCTTTTTTTTTGTGTGTGTGCATTAAGACTAAAACAAGACCAATCACAACTTAGTACAATTTTAAAACAATACAATTTGTCCGAGCCTCCATATTGAATTTTTTTCTGGTGAAGTTTAACATGCTGTAACTTCTGCTCAAATGGGCCTAAAACGTTCATTTATGTCTTAATGCATTTCGTTGGAATTCTAGATCATTTCTATGTGCAAAACTTTGCTGTGGCTTTTGTTACTACTTAATTAATTTACCTGCATGTTTTAAACAGTAATTATGTAATATTTTGAAAACCACTTGTTTCACAGAAAAAGTAAAAGCATATTTGAAATCAGCACATTTAAATACATAAGCTAGGAAAGTTGCATAAATATCTATCAAGAAATAAAAAAAAATGGTTCTAAGAGGGGTGTCTCCCCTTAAAAAATGCTAATCGTCTTAAAGAGCACTAAGCACTATTAAATAATCAATAGCCATAAAATAACTTAAAATACTTTAAAAAGTCTGAAATTTGTGCTCGCTTGAGCAGCAGCTGAAGCTTGGCAATTGCTGTAAGCATCGCTTCGTGAAAGTCCTTTTTGTGGGCACAAGACCGTTTAGCAATTGGATGAACTGCAGAACATCCCTGACCTTGTTGATGTTAAAATCAGGTGGTGTGAATTCGCTTTTTTTTTTTGCGAGGCTTCCAATCTTGCAACCCTGCCAGAAATCCCGGTGAATCTGTGGTTTCATCTCGAGAGCTATCGTGCATTTGTGGTCGGCGCCATCTTCCACGGATGCACCATCTGTAATGTGATGCCGATATGGCCGCACCCTGCGCACCTTTAGCACGGTGACAGGCAGCGATTGCGATGACGATAACGCTCATCCGTTTTCGCCCCATATGTCGAGTTTTCATGGCATTGTATTTTTTATCAAACAAATTTTCGTGGTAAACATCTACCGTGGGGCGATAAAGCTATCGTTGTATCCGACATACCGCCGATAATTGATTGTTATATATGGTTTATTTTTACATAGGGACATTGAGAAAACTAATATATTATAAGAATTTGATCGTTATAAGCGATATATTGTTATGTCTGGTATCGTTATAAGTGGACTGCACTGTGGCTGGTCCCGCCGTTAAGGACAGCCACTCACTGCACGCACTGACAAACCGTTGGCTGAATCATGCAGCTGATGCTGAAAATCGATCGCCACTATAGCCAATGCCACAGACGCTTGAATGCGATGGCTTTATTACGCAACAGTGACCTAGTGTAGATTAAATGGATCCGAAATGGGTAATTGATCCGTATTGAATAGAACCTCACTAAAATTGTAAGAACTCCACGCAGTAGCCGTTGAAGCAGTAAATGGAGTATATGCATGATCAATGCACAGCCCAGTTAATGTAGTGCGATTAGGATTGCTCCTAGAAATGTCATGAAACGGCTAAATTCGCTTACTTTCACTGCTAAAAATGTTACAGTAGCAAAGGAGCCCAGTGTTTCGATCAGGTACCGGAGATAATCTGTGCAAAATGCTACAGTGACATGCGTGCCGCAAAGCAACGAAAATAAAAATCAAACCTCTCTCATGTTTTCCTTCGGGAAGCCGGCTTCCCCATTCCCTGCGCTGGCCCGTCGAGCCTTGACTATGACATCTTAGTCCATTGGTCCGTCTCGCTGTTCGAGGGTGAAGGATGGGTGTCTACCGCTCACTGCGCGCTTTTCCTTCACCACGACCGGACTGAATCCAACGGCGCGCGTTCCCTCGCCAGTTTTTTTTTTTTTTTTTTTTTTTTTTTTTTTTTTTTTCGCACATGCTGAGTGCCACGCCTCACCTCCTGCCAAACGCGGAGGAGGAAGGGGAATTTGTCTTGCGAGGCTAGACGACCGGGCAGGAGAGTGAAAAACCTTTGCGAGGGAACGGGAGGAGAGAAACACGACAGAATCGGGTGATTGCGGTGGCTGTAACTGCGTTATTAGTAACTCTCATCAAAAACATTTTGCGGCCTTGCGTTCTGGGGGCAAGGTCTCACAGTCACCGGGGAAGAAAATATTTTCGACCGGAGGGTGGACAGTGGGCCTTTAACTGGGGCTGAAAAGCTCTTGAATGCAAAAGCTTCAAAGTGATTATGTGTGCTATTTGTCTCCTGTTCCGCATATGCAACCGCACATACCAGCATGGTTCTTAACGTAGCTGCTAGATGGTGCCGCCTGCACAAAATGCCAGCGCCCATGATCTCTGGTTTGCACCAACTGTGCGAGCCAACTGTGCGTGATGGGTAGCTGACGCAGCATTGTATTCTTAATGCTGCAATCCACAAACTTGCTTTGCATGCGCAGATGGTTTACCACCTTACCTTTAGGCACTGCAAAAAAGCCATTTTGTTCCTTTTCATTTTTGTGTTCCTATGGGAACTATCCTCTTGTATGTTAGTGCATGCCTCAAAGTTTCGCTGATGTATATCTTTGTTCGTGCACAGTTGGCTATAAATATATTTTGTTGAAATTCAATAGTACCCAGAAAATTGTGTTATCCAGGAAATTATTAACCTTAAAAAAGTAATGTAGCTGCCTTTTTATATCTTTTTTTTATCAGCAGAAATGACCAGTAGATGTACATCTTAATCATTAAAATGCTTAGAAAAGTGCAGAACTATAAATGTAATTAAAGAAACTTATGATCACAAGCTAGTTTCAAGATGTGGTCACCTCTTTATATGCAGTAAGTCTAATATGTGAGAATCTACAGTTAACGCCAATTTTTCGGACCCTCTAGGGAACGCAAAAACGTCAGAAAATTTAGGCAGCCTGAAAAAATGAGTGCATGCAAAAGACGTACCATTTTACGAATACTTCTACGAATATTTCTAGGATCAAAAGGGCCAAGGACGAAGTATCAGACAGCGGGTTTATTATGTATGTGTCGTTAGGGCAGCCAGTGCTATTGCTGCAGTGTCTTGAACTTGTCGATCATGGTTTGGACAGCATTCCGCTTGCATGCGATCATATTCGCTTCGATCTGATCAAGGGTCATGCCAGCGCTGTACACCGATGAAAGCGTGAACTACGCTCGTGTCAACTCGGCTCTCGTAGGTGGCGCAGGCGTTGGCTCCTCATTTTCAACATCGGAGTCTTCCGAATCCGCCACATCAGTTAGTTCTGCACATAATGGCAGCTTTCTTCTCCATCGGTAATCGGCGGTACTGTTTTCTGCGCTTCAATGTCATCGGTGAAAATGGAGTGGGGGCCATCGCGGGCTAGTGAAATCCAACGTTGCGAACAGTGGAGTCTACTGACGAGTGTCTTAAAACCTAGACCTTGCCAAGGCCTCTCGTCTCAGAGCACAACCACGCACCAGGCTAGCCAAATACCATGTGGCCAGCTGTGGGTCTGCGCAACGAAAAGGCTAAACTGCACCGCGGTGCCGACGCTGCTTCCGGAAACTCCGGAAGAGGTGCTAGTGAACATACCAGCGTGGCCAGACCAAATCGGTGTGTGACGGCTAGATGCGGCTAGTTGCTCAAAGCGGTGATATGCAGACTGGGAGACAGCCAAAATGGCGGCTTTGTATGATGCAGTTGTAGTTTCAGACCTTCCATTGCATCAAGAAGTCTGGAAAATTGGACAGCAGGGGGTTTGAGCATCTGAAATTTGAGATGCCCTTATACATTGATTCTATGGGGCTCGTGGTGGTGTGGCGAAGACGTCTGGAATGTTAGTATTGGGCATGTCCGAAAATTCAGTCATTGACCGTATTAAAAAAAAGTTATTGCTGTGGGCATTTGATGGTATATGTTTGCAGACATGTTCCTCATATGCACATGTGTTAAAGGTATAGAAAATTGTACTTTCAGCGCCCAATTTTTTTCTGTGCAATGGAAAGCTTGCTGTCTTAAGTGGACTATTCTATAGTGGTTTCATTAGATACGCTGATCAGCGAGTGTGATGGCGACTTCGTGCTGGCAAATGTGCTGTACCGAGAACTAATGTAAATCTCTCGCCAGACAGTAATTGAACTTATTTAGTATGGAGTAGCGCTCATTTCAATTTGCACGTTCGAAGCTTTTATGGCAGAGAGATTTACACGTCTATGAAAGGATCAGTGCACTGTGGTTGCTACTTAATCTAAAAAATTGAAGATAGTGTGGCACCAGCTATTGATGGAAGATAGTAATTGTAATGTGAAAGGATTTCTTTTTATATAGGGTGCGCTGAAGAAATTGCAAAATACGTATGATGGGTACTGATGAAAGAAAAAAAACACTGTGCACGCAAAGAAACCAGCAATATTTTCTCGATATGTGGTCACATGAGGGGTACTGCACCAATAATGTTGCATTTGTCCACAAGAGGGCTCTGCAATTTTTTTGCGCGACTTTCACTGCCATTTTAAAATGCTAAATCTAAGTTATTGGATATTGAGCTTGATCTGTGCTATGTGAGGCAAGATTTTTTTCGTTTCCTCTATTATTTCGGGGCGTATTTTGGTCGCTGTTTTGTTCCCTCAATGTTTGCAGAGTGTCGATTTGCTTGCTTGCGTACGCCATAAGGAGACAGGTGCAGTTGGTTTTTCTTTTTTTTATTTTCTGTGGTGCATGCCTGTCTTAGGTGGTAAAAGTTGATTTTAGGCCATGTATGCTTTTTAGCACTCATCCTGTGCTTGTAAGCCAGGTGCAGGGCGTCGCATTTGAAGTGACACGTGCCCATGTACTGTATGATGTCAGTGCAATTTTGCATTTTTGTGTTTTAAGGTGATTTCGTATTAAAGCAGATGTCATATGCATCTTGGCAGTGCTAAGCAGGTGTTATGAAGCCCTCATTTGGAATTGCTCTTTACAGGATCGTTCCATTGCTGTGTGGGACATGGTGGCCCCTCGTGAGATCAACTTGCGGCGAGTGCTTGTTGGCCATCGGGCTGCAGTGAATGTGGTGGACTTTGATGAACGCTATGTGGTGTCTGCCTCAGGAGATCGCACCATCAAAGTTTGGGGGACACCAAACTGTGAGTTTGTACGAACCCTCAATGGGCACAAGCGTGGAATCGCCTGCCTGCAGTATCGAGACCGGCTGGTGGTGTCTGGCAGCTCGGACAATACTATTAGGTGAGGAGTTTGGACATGACTTATCCTTTCTTGTGTCTTGGTAAAGCACTGTTTGTATTATCTACTTTACTTTTCAGGCTCTGGGACATTGAGTGTGGTGCCTGTCTGCGAGTGCTTGAAGGCCATGAAGAACTAGTACGCTGCATCCGCTTTGACACCAAGCGCATAGTGTCGGGTGCCTACGATGGCAAGATCAAAGTATGGGACCTGGCTGCAGCCCTGGACCCTCGGGCACCAGCAGGAACTCTTTGTCTGCGCACTCTTGTGGTAAGCCTAGTTTGTGGGCGCCCAGCGCAGCCCGTTTCTGATCGCCTTTATGTCTTCCTCGCAGGAGCACAGTGGCAGAGTGTTTCGGCTGCAGTTTGACGACTTTCAAATCGTGTCATCGTCTCATGATGACACCATCCTCATCTGGGACTTTCTGCACCTGCCGTCGGAGGCTGCCTCATCTCCCCTGCCACCCCGCACTTACACCTATGTGAACAAGTGACATCCACCATCCCCCGGGGAAGGCGACTCCTGAGAGCCTGGCTACTTCTCTAGTGGACCCTTGAGCCTAGCCTGGCTTCAGCCTCAGCTTGGCCGTGTGAAGCTTTGGGGTGTTATGGGGGCTGTCCTGCAAGATGCGAGGTTTTCTTCCTCTTTGTGTTGTTCGTTGCGGTTATGACTCTGTTCCTGCCAGCCTCAGTTAAAGCTCTGAGGAAGCTCTTTCTAATGCTAAACCTGTGGGATCGGACTTTTTGCTTTGTGATAGTTCCATGACTGGTGTGGTGCTGGTCTGATGTGGACAGCTGGGTGTTGTGTGCAGCAGCAAGCAAAGTACCATCATTGGTCCCATTGAGGCTTGGAGCTTACTGAGAGAGATGCTGTCCTTGATGGTGTTCATTTTAGGCCGCTGTAGATACGGCAGGCTTCCTAACCATCTGGCTTGTGGGTGTTGCTTCTGGCATGAGTGGCAAAGTATTACTGAACCTGCCTTTGACACATGGAGGGGGGCGGGTTCCACAGCCTGCTTCCAACCACACTTTCTGTTTTGTTGTATTTTGCATCTTGGTATTCTGATGCTGTAAAAAAGATGCAGCTGAACGGGGTGATGTTGTTCCACACTAAGCACGGTCAGTTGCTGAAAAAAACGTGGGTGGGGCGTACATGACTACTCTCTGCAGTGCTGACTGGTCTGCTGCATCACATGCTGCAGGAATTTTGTGCCGTTTTTTGAATCAGGCCTCTTTTCAGGCTTGCCATAATTGTCTGCTGGAGCTTGGCCAGCTTTTTTGTGTTTCCAATAAGAAATTGGTTATGAGCCACAACTATGCTGTGAAACTATCCTGACCATGTGAGTGCGCGTGCGTGTGTTTGTGTGTGTGTGTGTGTGATGTCTGCGTGATTGATGTTGCATCATGTTGTCACTCTTTAAAAAAGTTTGTTTTGAATGGTGATGAGACTTTTTACTCAAGGTGCAATTCCTGTTTGCCAGTGCCCATAGTCCTGGGCTGGAGCCCCGAGTGTTGATGAAAACTTACAAGGGAATTCCTCTAGGGAAATCGGCAGCTTCAGATATTTGAGGGGTATTTATTTAGTGTGGGCTCTGTCAGCAAATTTGTTTGAAGTGATCACCTTGATGAGATATTTGCCTGCATTCCAAAGCTGCTTTAGGAGGCAAAACAGTTGTAGCGTTTTGATTGTAAATAAATGATGTTGCCGGTATAAGAGTTCTTTTCAACTTGAACATTCGTGACTGAATCAAGATGCTTTTGCTTAGCTGTGGTGCTGTGCAGGTGAATTTGAGCAGCACAGTACAAAGTGTAGCGGGCAGCATCTCTTGCCATTGCTAAGTGGTCAAAATTATCTGGAGCCCTCTACTATTGTGTCCCTCGCAGTGCAAGTTGCTTTGGGACACAAGACCCCATGAACCAAACCATTTTTATTTGTGAATATTCAGCAACCTTTGCGTAACGAAAATAGCAAGAATCGTTGCTGAATGAAATGTGGGCTATGCTTGCTGGGGAATGTGTAATCAATATTATGAATTGTTTCCAAGCTTCTTATTCATGCTTTCTAAGTGGTGTTCCTTGTTACGTAGAGGAGGAGTGCTTCCAGAGATGTGCAAGGAGTAATTGTGCACCTGTGAGCAAAGCAAGCTGCCTCATGTTTTGATTGCATTTCAGAAATAATGCAATGTGTGTTTTCATGTGGGAGGTGTATTACAGTCACCGCCCAATTTTCCGAACATATCTGATTATTCGAACTCTGCCATTACACAATCGCACACTCTGTAGATTCAGTGTTTAACACCGACCAAAATTTCGGATGTTTAAAACTTTTCTTGTTTTGTTTTCAGAACTTCTCGATTGCAGGTAGCTATGAAAAACTGCCGCAACGTCGCTGCCATTTCTTTTTCTGCAACCTCGAACTCTCATTGCATGCATTCCACATGCCCGCTATACTCTCGATAACAGGCACCACTGGCTGCACACTCCTGCAAGTTACAATTTGCTGCAAGCTGTCACACGCCTGTTAGGTGTCGTGCCGGCATCTGACAGAGGTGGGGCGGCTAACACGGAGGGCGGGCCAGTCACGGGCGTGCTTCTATCACATGTCATGGCTTGTGTGTAGCTGCGAGAGAGAGCCAGCACCATGTGTCTCCGCAGCAGCACGAGTACGTTTGCAGACGGCTATGCGCAATCTCATGGAGAGAAGAAAAAAATTGCATGTGTCGTGTGCACTAAAAAGCGTCCATTGCCAACTGACAGCAAGCACTGATTTTACTTAATTTTGCAATACACTGGGTTTCCCAATCAGAGATGACCACTCGGCGAGCTTTGCATTCCAACTCCAGACGGTTGCTGATGCTTGCGAGACAGCTTCACTTTTTTTTTTTTTTTGAACGAACCCACGCAGCAGACGACTTCTACTGCTGCCATGGAGACAGCCACCACTGCCATTTTTTTTTTTTTTTTACGCTGGAGAAAAAAGGTGGTGATGGAGAGTCAAGTGGGAGCAGCGCGCCACTCAGACTGCACGGTTTTCTGCAGAAGCAGATTGACCAGTTTTTCAAACTGCTTGGTAAAGAAGGTGATGCTTTTAGTGTGAATTCGTTTTTTCGGACTGCCTGGTTTTCTGGACGTTATTTTGGCCCCTCAAGGGTCCAGAAAATCGGTCAGTGACTGTAATATCATAGACAGTAAATAATGCTGCAGCATATGCTGTTGTGGCATGAATGTAGTTTGAAACAAGGTTGGTGGTCTCTTACTTATGCTTGTGGGTGCACTAGTGCATCAGTTTCTCTTTTAATGCATTGGCCATGCGCATGCACTGTGAACAAGTTCGGTGCAGCTTGCAGTTCTGTTTCCACCTGCAGAAATCTAAACATGAGCAGCAGTTTATTGAGCCAGTCTGAACATGTTTGTCTGCAAAAACCATAGGTGGTCGAAATTTCTGGCGCTCCACTACGGCATCCCTAGTAGTCACTTTGGGACATTAAACCTTATAAACCAAACCAAAACACATTTGTTGCTAAGGTGGCTTGCAGCATGTCTGGCAGCATGCTAGCAATGAGGAGGAGTACATAAAATGAATGCTGCATCTTGTGCAAAGGTAAGCTTTCTAGCTGCAGCAGCATAAACTGGGGATAGTAGTCATTATTTTGAAGCGCCGATTTCCACTGTTTTTGGCAAATTGATATCTGAGGCTCTAATTTACATGCTTTTTTAGTGTGTACAGTATATGTAGGCTACATTGATCTTTTTAGTGTGTACAGTATACGTAGGCTACATTGATCTGCTGGACGCTTTTGCAGAAGTTCAGGGCGTAGCATGAGAACATCTGCTTTTTTAAGATGTTCCATATTTTGAAACATATAAGGGTCTGGGAAAAAATTTTGATCTGGGGAGTGGCATTTGTAAATCAGAATAGTTTGCAATATTTGTGCAGGGAATTGCAAATGCTCTGCGTTTAATTTTATCATTGAGTTTCAAATAAGGGGTGGTGTTGCTCGGGCTGATGCAGCTGAACACATTTGGTTACTGCATGTTACAAGCACCATGTAAATTGGCGTGCTACAGTAGTATCGATTGACAACGAGTTTCACTGCGGTTTGTTGTGAAGGTACCATTGATTCAGCTTTACAACTCAAAGCACTTGTATTTCTGTATACATGTTCACATTTTTCTTTTTAATTTTGTTTCATAGAGGCATTCGAGGAGGGAGGGGGAAGGTTTCTTGGTCATGGGCTGGAGGGTAGTAACATTATTAGACCAGGCAATTTTTATTGGCTGGGGGAAGTGACAACTACACATCTGGATGCACAGTCTCAAAAATATGCAGCCCAAGGGGCTTAGGCTTGTAGCTGGGCTTTTTATACATTTCTAGTGTTGGTAATCTCACAAGTGAAAAATCTTGCCCCCAGCCTTCTCGAGAGTAGTTTCTCCAGGAGCCTCGTTAAACGCTGTAGGTATGACCAAGAATGTAGAGCGTGCTCCACAGTATATCTTTTATGCACTCGGTAGAGTGCTCTCGGCTAAACTGGTGAATTGTTTGAGCTGATATTTTGCACAGAAACGGCATTTAGTTGGCAGTAATGTTTTATACCACCATTTAAAGAAACTTGCCTGATTTGATCAGATGAATTTGGATGTTCACGTTGTCTTCGGAGACTTAAACAAGCTGCTGCCCCAATGGTGTCATTGGTGCTGCCATCTCGTTTAGTTTGGAGCAACTCTGCCATGGAGATTCGCTCACGGAAGGGAAGGAGGCATTTTGTGGGAGGTTTCAGAGCCGTTGGAAAAATAAATGTGCACTCTGTTTTTGTCTCTTAAAACCTCCCACAAAACGTTTCCTTTCTTTCCTTGAGCGAATCTCCATGGCAGAGTTGCTCCGAACTATATGAGATGGCAGCTTATTTTTCTTGGCCATTGCCGCAGACATTGCAAATATCAAAATAATTCAGATTGAATCTGACACCTTAAACAAATGTATAATGGAAAAAAATTTCAGCTCGAACAATTCACTGGTTAGCTGGAAGAATCATTCTCCTGGGTTAAATTCTTCAACATGCTTCACCTTCTTTGTATATCACTGCATCGATATAATTTCAGCTGAATGTGTGACCACGAGCTGAATGAGACAGCGAGATGTCTGGCTGCAGGCTGACGGGCGTGGGGTGCAGAATGAATTGCGGGATGTAAAAGGTGCCTGTATACTGTGCTGCAAATGGAGCTTGTGTGTTTCTGTCGCCTTTATGACTACTCTGCATCCAAGGCAATGGCAGATGGTCCACAGTCTCTGCTGCCTTCCATGGGTAGCAAGGATAATCAAGGTAAGGATAATCAATCAACAGGGAATCTTACTCCTGAGTGGTTGGTGCTATGATAAGGGAAGGGAGTGCACATTTATACAAGAAGGAATATACTTTCAGTTGACGTCTTCAGCTGGGCCACCCTGGACAAGTTCACTGCTGTGTGAGATGTTGACAGCATACGAGTTTAGTCGTTCTCTGCTCATGGCTCAAACTAATGCAGGAAGGATTTGTGATGTAAACATCGAAGTAAATGATATGGATTTGGTGCACCTACAGCTCTGAATCACTGATGTTCACTGGTTTGGAAGTGAACGTTAGTGATGTGCAGGCGGTATTTGTGAGGTCTTTTGTATCCTTATGTATCCAGTCCTCTGCAGTACCAAAAATGTTGGAAGGTGGAACTCATGAGTATGCATGAGCAAGAATACCCTCGTTAAAAGAGATGACAGACCTGCATGTGCAGTTGGGAAGTGCCAAAATGTGAAAACTGCTAAGAAACTTGTGGAAACCTCAAGGAAATATTGAAAAGTAAGAACCGATGATCTCTAGAATGGGGAGAGACCACTTTTCTCACAGAGCAGCAACAAATGCAGTTTACTGCTGGAGAAGGTGCACACTGAACTGGTAGAAATGCTCCAATATAGCAAATGAAGCGACAGTGCATCAGCAAGAAGGGCACCTGCTGTGAAAGAGCTGTGCTATGATCCACCTGGGCAAGTGCCCAATATGATGACCGCTCAGGAAGGCTGCAGCATGGCCACTTCTACCAAAGCACACTATAATCTCGGGTGTGTGTGCCACGCCGTTGAGCCAGTCCTTGCAACTCAAATATGAAGACTGCAATCGTGGCACTACTGTAATCGCCCCGCTTTCTACAGAAGAGAATTTCTCGATTTCCAGTACTTTCAATATGTGAGCTGAATATTTCCCGAGCAAAACTGTCTATAAAGAGAGTCCACAATAACGAACCGCGAAGGTTTAAAAGACCCACACTAGCATTAGTTTTTTTTTTTTTCTTTCTTTTTTTTTTTTTTTTTTTTGTTCAGAGTGAGGACCAGTGAAGCTGAAATTCGTTTTTTTGATGTAAAAGCCTATTAGCCCAGATACCATTATGATTGAAATTGTGTGGTGCGACTTTATGTGTGTACTGGTATATGGGCTAATAGCGTATCGTGGATATGAGTAAACTTCTGCAAAAATATTCACATATCTGCTCAGAGTCTGAGCGACTAATCGGGCTTTATATTTTGCACATATTGCAGAGTTTTATTCACAGCCATTCGTGAAGTGTGGAAAATGGTAAGGTGCATTGACTTAGAAACTGCACTGGAAAGCACAAAACATTAGCAGAGGGGCATCACCGATGTCATTTACACGTTTGCGCGATCCTCAACTGGCCTGCACTCAAAGTGCAGAAAATGAAACGTAGTGGCAATAGAGATTTGCTCTCGTCATCCATGTTAACCAGTGGGATCTGTGCATTTCCCCTTTGGTCAGGACAGCGAGTTTCCATATGGTTTCGTTTCGTTGATGGGGCTTAACGTCCCAAAGCGACTCGGGGCTACGAGAGACGCCATAGTGGAAGTCTCCGAAAATTTCGACCACCTGAGGTTCTTCAACATGCACAGCAAACGTATTGCTTCGCGCCTTCATCGAAAGGCAGCCGGCATTCGATTCCGCATCCTTGGGTGCAGCAGTCGAGCGCCCTAACCACTGCAACACAGCGGCGGGATGTTGCGACTAAAAATTAAAGCTACGTTCGAGCGCCTGCAGGGATAACAATACCAGCTGCCTCTATACGTGCATCGCCTTGCTCGCAGAGCCCGCCGAGCACTCGTCGACAAAAGATCCTGCAACTTTATTTTTCTAAGCTCCCTTCGGATAAGCACTCCACGCTAAGCATGCAGTTCAATGGTCAATGCTTTCTCGGAAGGTGGGCACTCCTCCCTTTCACTGTGACTGCCTGCTGCCAGCTTCGCGACAAACCTAACGAGCGCGTGTCACGATTACTTAGCCGGGGAGGTCGGCTATCACGTGGTGCAGATACATCGGCAACAACGAGAACTATTTGAAAGCCAATAGAGTATTCTAGCCACTGATCTAGTCACTGTACCAATAGAAAGCTGACTGCACACAAAAATACGAGATCATTGGAGAAATAGTAAAGCCGAAGCGTTGCTGCTGCACTGGTACGTCGTGCGCCCCTTTTACAGCTTTTGCTAGCAAGTGCCGCATAGTGAAAATGTTCTTGTCCCGACCGCCGGCGGCTGCGTTTCGGTGGAAGAGGTGTCCGTATGCTGTGCAATGTCAGTGCACTTTAGATCCTCAGGTGGTCGAAATTATTCCGCAACCCTCCACTACGGCCACCCCTTCTTTCCGCTTTCACTTCCCTTCCGGTGCGGGTATGTGTCAAGTTAAAGCCCCTCCAAGTGACAGATCAGTGCCTCCTGTGTAGTACTGTGGGTACTACATTCGATTTTCCAGTCTCAGACTACGTGCTGACAGGTATCAGCTTCCGCTCTGACAGGAAACAGCGTGACGTGTGGTCACGTGACCTTGCAAGCTTCCTGCATAGTTTACTTTCAGCAGACATTCCAACCTTCACATCACCACCAGCCAGTTCTTTCTCAGTGACGCCGCACGCACGTTTATCTTTTGGCGTGTGTGTAACACTAAAATAGATAATAGAGGCGCCAGTTAATCGGTGCTTTTTGCAAACGGAGCGTACATGCATGCCCCGAGAAGTACTTTGCTTTGGGCTAGTTGGTTCATGTTGAAGTGGATTATGAAGACGGCGCGAAAGGGACGAGGACACGGAAGGAACACCAAAATAGCGCCTGTCCTGTTATTTTGGTGTTCCTTCCTTGTCCTCGTCCCTTTCGCGCCGTCTTCATAATCCACTTCAACCATGCATGCCTGAATGCGAAGCGTTTTACTGACCGCAGTGCAGGGTTGGCTTGCCGTTGTTTCTAGCGAAGTTCTTCCAAGGGCCCAGCTCACTGCATTCGAAAGCTAACTAAAGCGTTAGAAAAGAAATTTACAATAAACATTAGTTGCTTCTGAGGAATTAAGACAAGAGAGCGAAGATTAAAATCTGGGACTTGTGTCATTATTTAGCGCACAATATCGTCTGCAAGAACACGAAAAGTACTGCGCTCAGTCTGACTTAATATGGCCACTGGCCCAGGAACTTTGCTAATGGGTGGGGCTTTTGGGCTGCCCGACGAAAATCGAATGCCGGGTCAGCAAGTAGTCCCAGACAGTCCGGGACTGATAATCGAATGCACCCAGTGCCTGCAGCATCACGCCCGTTCCCGCAGTATAGGCAGGGCTTAGAGTCAGAGGGTCTGAGACCCCCATTAATATTTAAAAGGGGTCCGAGACCCCCCCCCCCCCCCCCCCCCCCGAGGCTTGACAGTATAAGGACTGTATTCTCTGAGAATCCACAGTGGGGGGGGGGGGGGGGGGGGGAGGAGTCAGTTGCAATCCCCCAAACTATGTTGGAGAGGCGCAACAAAAATTTCAGTTAGCACTTGTTGAGTAATAATAGCAGCACGGTACAGCACAATTATTTTAGCTACAATCGGAGGAACACAGTATGCCTTTTGTTTTTGGCATTAGTAGCGAAATGTGCGGCGCTTGTTCACTCGCTTTCGTGCAACATGATGCATGATCTCAGGCAACTGTTCTGGAATGTATTTAGGATGGTCCCAAACGGAGTAAACTGGACACCCAATGGAACTCCTCCTTTGGAGGTTAGAACATATCGCAGAAGGGAGCTCGCGGGGATACCCTGCGGATTACCCTATTAGAATGTGGAGACTTAAGCGGCATGTCCCTGGGAGTTGATGTGTTGTCTGGGAATGCCATCTTAATTTGTATTGGGACAATTAGGGCAGGGCTGGTGTGGGAAAAATATTGAGGCAGAGTTGAATTTCAGTGTAAAAGTGGCCACCGTGCTGCAGTTGATCATTCTCAACATCTCTAGTTATAATTATTTTGTGTTGAACTCGGCGAGCTAAAATATGGGTTGATTCAACACATGTATATTTCGCCAAACGTACTCAATGAACACCCATGTGCAGAAGCAATATTTGGGGGCGTTGAACACTGCATGCTGCAGCCTACACTATAATTCAGCGTTATGCGCATATGCCTAGTACTGGGTGTCGTTTTAGACGCGTCGCATATTATGTATAACACACACAGGAAACTTTTTCATTTATTGCAGTTCTTGACAAATTACACGCACTGCAAGCTTACGCTCACATTCTCAAGCATACAGGAGTCACTATCTTGAGATTAGCACTTTTCTCAAGCACTTCTACATATGCTCCTCCAAAGGGGTGTCCTGGTATGCGCAGGCACTAGACTGCATATGAGCAGCTATATCAAATAACCTATTGTATAGTTATTTATTTTGTTTGGACTACAGTTAATCAGGGTCCCATGCAACATTATGCTAATTGTTAATTGAGCCCCTGCATTTCTTTGTCGACAATAAAAATAAAGCGATTAGTTGGGCGCCACGTGCTAGTTGAGGGCCACGAACTTGGACGCCACGTTTAACTGTTGTAATTGACATACGCCCTTTTTTACGAACATGTGATTCACATTGAATCTTACCTCTCACATCATGGTAAGCTGCATGTAATGCAGCATATTTTGTGGCCGCCTTTTATATATTTTCGCGTAATGGTGACAAGGTAGACGACACGAATGAAGGGTCGATGATTGCACTGAAGAAACTCTTTATAACTTGCGCCCGCAAAAGAACTAAGCAACTCGGCGGCGGCGATAGCAACAAACGTGCTCGTCGATGGTCGAACAAAGAATGCCCGTCACACTCGTCAACGCTCAAATTAAAGGCTGCTCAGAACAATCTAGATGACGTCGCAAACTGCTACTAGTGCACCCTGGAACAGTGGAAACTATAGTGAACTAGAGTGGAAACATACGCAAGTGATCAGAATCCTCGAGACAGATCTCGGTGCATCTTTCGCGACAAAGAAAATGATAACGCGTCGTATATCGCGACAACGGGCATGAACAAACACGGGATACAGAATTGATATGCGTGCCAGAATCACAGTGATAAGGCCGCATGCCGGCGGCTGTTAAAAAAACAACAAATACAGTTTTGAAGGTTTCGGGGCATTACTCCCCCCCTTAAAAAAACATCGCCTCGATGTTCCAAAACAAAGCAACTTAAACATAAACAATGCAAAGTTTAAACACCACAGATTCTTTAACGCGCGTAATATGGCTTCAGTCGTACAACATGTACAATTTCTGGGCGTGCGCGTCGCCGTTGTGAGGCTGACGTTCCGTCGGGAATGACTTCATAGTCCAGTGGTCCGAATGCGGCGAATGATTTTGTACGGTCCAAAGTATCGACGCAACAACTTTTCACTTAGGCCGCGACGGCGAATTGGTGTCCAAACCCACACTTGGTCTCCTGGATTGTATTCTGCGTGGCGTCGTCGTAAGTTGTATCGTCGGCTGTCGGTGCGCTGTTGGTCTTTGATACGCAGCCGTGCGAGTCGTCGGGCAGGTAGGCGGCGACGTCAAGGTTGTCCTCGTTGGTTACGTGCGGCAGCATAGCGTCAAGCGTCGTCGTGGCCTCCCTGCCGTACACAAGCTTGAACGGGATCGCTCTGGTCGTCTCCTGGACTACCGTGTTATACGCGAAGATCACGTACGGCAAGATGGCGTCCCAGGTCTTTTGTTCAGCGTCGACGTACATGGCGATCATGTCCGCTATCGTTTTGTTCAGGCGCTCCGTAAGGCCATTGGTCTGGGGATGGTACGCAGTTGTTCGTCGATGGCTTGGATGCCTGTATTCCAGGTTGGCTTGCGTCAACTCTGCCGTAAACGCCGTTCCCCTGTCCGTGATGAGCACTTCTGGGGCACCGTGTCACAAAAGAATTTGTTCGACAAAAATTTGGCGACTTCTGCCGCGGTACCATTTGGTAGTGCTTTCTCTTCGGCGTAACGGGTAAGGTAGTCAGTGGCCACGATGATCCACTTGTTACTCATAGACGAAGCTGGAAAGGGGCCGAGGAGATCCATCCCAATTTGTTGAAAGGGCAGGTCTGGGAACGGAATCGGGTTTAGTAGTCCAACTGGTCTGATAGGCGGCGTCTTGCGTCGTTGGCACTCACGACATGTCTTCACGTACGTAGTGGGCAACTTCGGCAGTCAGTCGCGGCCAGTAGTACTTCTCCTGGATTCGACGCAACGTGCGTGCAAATCCGAGATGGCCTGCTGTGGGCTCATCATGCAACGCCTGCAGAATTTCCTGCCGGAGGTTTTTGGCACTACTAGGAGTTGCGCAGTCCTGTTGGGTGCGAAGTTCTTCACGAGGAGGCCATTGCTTAACGCGAACGAAGATAATTGCCGCCTGAACACTACAGGAGGGGAAGCGGTCTTTCGTTCCAAGTAATCGGCTAGCGCTTTGAGCTCAGGGTCTGATCGCTGTTGTTCTGCGAAACTGCTGGCGCTTACCGGTCCCAAAAAGGCGTCGTCGTCATCATCCTTCGGGGGAGCGTTGACGGGAGCGCGTGATAAGCAGTCTGCGTCGGAATGCTTCCGGCCCGACTTATTTAAGTCAAATTCTTGAAAGTCGTAGGCTCCATCTGGCAAGGCGGCCGGAGGGATCTTTCAAATTAGCCAGCCAGCAGAGCGCGTGATGGTCGCTTACCACCTTGAATGGCCGGCCGTATAGGTATGGACGAAACTTAGAAGTGGCCCAGATGATCGCGAGGCACTCCTTCTCGGTCGTCGAGTAATTGACTTCGGCTTTTATGAGGGACCTGCTAGCGATTACTTTCTCCAGTCCGGCACTCTTCTGGACGAGAACGGCTCCTAGGCCCACACTGCTCGCGTCAGTGTGAATTTCGGTCTCGGCGTTTTCATCAAAGTGGCCGAGTACAGGAGGGCACTGCAGGCGGCGCTTGAGTTCGTCAAAGGCTTCTCCTTGCGGCACTTCCCATTTAAAAGGTACGTCAGCCTTTGTAAGCGGCGTCAACGGTTCGGCGATGCGCGAAAAGTTTCTGACAAATCGTCCATAATAAGCGCACAGCCCAAGGAATCGGCGCACAGCTTTCTTGTCGGCAGGAGGTGGGAATTGTGCGATTGCAGCTGTTTTCTCCGGGTCTGGGCGCATACCATCCTTAGGAACCGCAGTTCTTCGCAGGCGAAGTGATACTTCTCTGCTTTTAGCGTTAGCCCCGATAACTTGATGGCTTCCAGCACTGTCTGCAGTCGTTTTAGGTGGTCTTCAAAGTTTGACGAGAAGACAACAACGTCGTCCAAATATACCAAACAAATTTGCCACTTCAAGCCTGCCAGGACTGTGTCCATTACTCGTTGAAATGTGGCTGGTGCGGAGCAGAGGCCAAATGGCATCACCTTGAACTCAAAAAGACCGTCTGGTGTGATGAATGCGGTCTTCTCGCGATCTCCTTCGTCGACCTCAATTTGCCAATATCCGCTCTTCAGGTCCATAGGTGAGAAGTACCTTGCATTGCAGAGCCGGTCAAGAGTGTCGTCGATGCGGGGAAGCGGGTAGGCATCCTTCTTAGTAATGTTATTCAAGCGGCGGTAATCAACGCAGAAGCGAAGTGTGCCGTCTTTCTTCTTCACCAAAACGACTGGTGCCGCCCAGGGGCTGTTCGATGGCTGGATTACGTCATCACGCAGCATTTCTTCAACTTGATCGCGAATGGCCTGGCGTTCTCGCGGCGATACACGATAAGGGCTTTGGCGCAGAGGTCGGGCGTGTTCGTCCGTTATAATGCGGTGCTTGGCCAGTGGTGTTTGTCGTACTTTCGATGCTGATGAGAAGCACTCCCTGTAGCTTCGAAGAAGACTGCGAATCTGGTCTTTCCTGCTGTGGGTCAATGCCGGGTTGATGTCAAATGTGGGCTGACAGAATTTGTCCGGTGTGTTTTCCAGTGGTTGGTCGTGTAGTGCGAATACGTCTTTGAGGTCCGCTAATTCGTCGAGAAAAGCGATCGTCGTGCCCTTGTTGAGATGCCGGTATTCTTCAGTGAAGTTTGTTACCAGCACCTGAGCTTGTCCTCTCCGGAATTTCGTGATGCCTCTTGCGATGCCGACACCTCGTTCCAAGAGCAATTGGATATTTTCTTCGACGATGCCTTCAGCGGTTTCGATGTCTGCGCTACCTACGCTGACTGCGATGCTTGATCGGGGCGGCATGGTCAATTCTTCGTCGAGGACGTTTAGAGCGACGTGTTGCGTCGAAGTCGTTGTAGCAGGCATGGCATTGCCTGCAGAGAGCTTGATGAGCTTGGATCGGAGGTCGATGATAGCCCTATGTTCATTTAGGAAGTCCATGCCTAAAATCACGTCTCGGGAGCACTGCTGCAAGACCACAAAGTTGGTGGGATAAGTACGCCCATTTACGGTTATTCTTGCAGTGCATTGTCCCGATGAAGTAATCAGGTTGCCACCTGCGGTGCGATTCAGCGGGCCATCCCAAGCGGTGGTAACTTTCCTAAGCTGAGAGGCTAACGGTCCATTGATGACTGAATAGTCAGCTTCGGTGTCTACTAGGGCAGTGACTCTACGACCGTCGACATCAACTTCAAGGTCGCTTATTCGCGTCCTCGCATTGCACGTGGGCCTTGGTGTCCGATCTCGGCTCCGTCGTTTCTTCAGGTCATGGCCGGGGCAGACCGTTATTATTTCGCTGGGCGGCGGTGTCGGCTTGCACTCTGGTCGTGTTGTCGTCGATGTCGTCGTGTTGAGCGGCAATGAAATAGCTGCGTCGTAGTTAGTGGTCGTCGTCGGCGGAGGATCTTCGTCTTTTCGCCGTTGAGCAACCTCACCTCCGTTTCTGCCTTTAGTTTCCCCTACGGGGGCTAGGAGACCGTCCTTGTACGTAACTGCGGCCCGGCGACGCAAATCGGGCATTGTATGGCGATGGGGAGCGTGGCAGACGCCTTGGCGATGAGTGCTCTCCGCTGCGCAGGAAGTCGTTGATTTCCTGTGGTCGCTCGCCAGGACGGGGTCGTGGGGCGTCGACAGCAAAACCACGGAGGCCAATCCGCCTGTACGGGCAGTGACGGAGAATGTGTCCTGCCTCACCAGAATGGAAGCAGAGCGGTCGGTTGTTTACTGTCCTCCAGGCATCGCACTTTCTGGGGCTTGGGGGTCGCTGGTAGGCTTGGCAGGCGGGGGCTAAGGGGCGGTTTTCAGGAGCAGGACGGTAGCGGCGAGGGCTCGGAAAGTCATCACGCCGGGGCGCAGGGCGACGTAATACAGCAGCGTAGTTCATCGCTGTTGCCTCTTGTGCTGGACCAGTCGCAGCCGTCACTTGAGGAACGCCCAGCGCCTGCTGGACTTCTTCACGGACGACGTCCGCAAGCGTCGCCACCTGGGGTTGTTGCGAGGATGGCATCAATCGGCGGAACTCCTCTCGCACGATCTCCCGAATGAGGTCCCGAAGATTCTTTCTGCTTGCAGATGCGCTGGGGTAGTGGCTTGAGTAGTCCGGTTGAAGTGGTCGCTCGTAGTGGCGCATCCGGATGTCCAATGTCTTCTCGATGGCAGACGCTTCCGTTTCAAATTCCGCCACAGTTTTTGGCGGATTTCTGACAAGACTTGCAAAAAGCGATTCTTTAACGCCTCGCATTAAAAATTTGTCTCTCTCACCTTCGGTCATGTTAGGGTCGGCGCGGCGAAAGAGGCGCTTCATCTCCTCAACGTACGCCAGGACAGGCTCGTTAGGAAGTTGAAGTCTTGACTGAAGGAGGGCCTGGGCTCTTTCTTTTCTGACGACGCTTGAAAAGGCAGTCAAAAACGCTTCCTTGAAAATCTCCCAATCCTTCATAGCTGCCTCATGATTTTCGAACCAAACTCGGGCATGTCCTTGAAGAACAAAGTAGACTTGCCTGAATTTCACGGCGTCGTTCCAGCCATTGAATTCTGCCACACGGTCGAAAAGGTCCATCCAGTCTTCTGCATCTTCGTCCGGTCGTCCATGGAAGCAGGGGGGTCACGGGGTTGAACGAAAACAACCGGTGCTGTAGGCTGGGCCACTGTCAGCGTCGATACCTTCCGAGATCGAGTGGGGTCCGGCAGCAGACCGTGTTCAGGTTGGAGCCCTTGAAGCCGGCGACTGGTTCGGTGGCCTGTTGGCTGTTCCTCCAGGGTAACAGGAACAAGGCTTGGGTCTTCGCTTGAAGGATCCAAGGCAGCACCTCCACCAGATGTCACGTAGTGGTGACAAGGTCGACGACACAAATGAAGGGTTGATGGCTGCACTGAAGAAACTCTTTATTGGGTTGACTTGCGCCCGCAAAAGAACTAAGCAACTCGGCGGCGGCGATAGCAACAAACGTGCTCGCCGATGGTCGACCAAAGAATGCCCGTCACACTCGTCAACGCTCAAATTAAAGGCTGCTCAGAACAATCTAGATGACGTCGCAAACTGCTACTAGTGCACCCTGGAACAGTGGAAACTATAGTGAACTAGAGTGGAAACATACGCAAGTGATCAGAATCCTCGAGACAGATCTCGGCGCATCTTTCGCGACAAAGAAAATGATAACGCGTCGTATCGCGACAACGAGCGTGAACAAACACGGGATACAGAATTGATACGCGTGCCAGAATCACAGTGATAAGGCCGCATGCCGGCGGCTGTTAAAAAAACAACAAATACAGTTTTAAAGGTTTCGCGGCATTATTTTCCACAGGAACCAAGTCACATGCATCAGTTAAATGTAATTATGAGCTTACATTCGCTGGTCATATGCCCTGAAAAACCACAATGAACAATGAGTTGCAACCCCCCAACATACACTCTTGGAAAAGCACAACCGAAATTTTGTTAGCAGCTGTTGAGTATCGTAGCAGGGACAACACCAATTTGTATAGTTATAATGACAACCAGTATGCATTTTGTTTTTGACATTTCAAGCGAATTTGTGCGGTGGTTCTCGTTACCTCGCTTACCTACAAGGTGCATGATCCCTTACAACTGCCCTGGATGTATTTAGCATGGTGTTATAAAGGACAAGGAAATGGAACGACCCATGGAGATCCTTCTTTGGAGGTTCGAACATAGCCCAGAAGGGAGCTCGCAGGACATCCTGCGGATTACCCTGTTAGGATGTGGGAGGTAGGGATTTAAACGTGACGTCCCTGGGAGTTGGCGTATTGTCTGGATTGTCAGTGGCATAATCGGAAGATTTCTTCTCTATCGTTTCGACAGTTGAACAGTGAGTATTAAGAACCACTAACATGTTTTCAAAAACCAGAGATGGAGAAAAATAATGATTTCTCCCCTTTGTATAAGACGATATGCAAAACAGGCAACCAGCCGCTTTCTCTCTTTCCCTCTCGATTTTCTTTCCACCAGTGGCCGAATCACTACAGACCCCCCTCCAATGGAGCCAGACTTTAAGCACTGAGTATAAGGACTGTGGTGGCGCTAGTCAAGCCCGCCCTCGTATGTTTTCTATTTTTTTTAGCATTCATACTTGTAACAGCTTCTTCGGCTGAAGCGCACTGCCTCCGCGCCGGTGCGCAGGAACTGACGTCAAACACGGCAGGAGTAGACCGTCCCTGTCGGCTCCAGCCGAACGTGTGAAAGACACGTAGAGGGCCGTCGTTCTTTCTGCCGCCTTTTCTGTGAGCCTCCAAGGCTCTTGACTATCTCGGAGGCCATCCCACGTTCCTAAAAATGGTGTGCATAGCTAGTGCTAACTAGCGACGCCGGTGCATGCCGGCGAAATGGTGCGATTGTGGCGGTGCAAGTTTGTGAGGCACTACAATAGTGCTATGCTTACCGGTCTCTATCTGTATTGCACAATGCGCTCATCGTAGACCTTCAGCTACGCGGGTCGTCGGCCGGTGGTTGCGTAATGGCAGTGTGCATTGCAGTTTTTACATGTTCATCATTTATTTATATACGCCCACGTGAAATGCTTCCTCTCTTTTTTCCTTTGTCAAAGCTCGCTATCGACTGTTGTAGAGCGAATACGGATACGATTACAACATCGTCTGCTAGCGCGCGTGGCCCGACAGGATTGCACTACGCTCCACCGTCGTTCTCCACGGTGACACGGTGTTGCACACTGTCGTGCTCGCCCTAGCCGAACAGCCGAACGTACGGCACTGCACGAGTTGCTCACCAGCCGAACATGTGGCAGCGCACAAGTGCGTAGAAAACTCCACGAGTGCCGTATAAGCCGAAGACACCATAAGTATTAATAATGCAGACAGTATTTTATAAGTGTTAAAAACAGGCCATCTTTGGGAAGTACGCAAATCCCTACTTTTGAGAGTAGTTTGGCGTTCTTGACGCAAGGGGCGCCACACTTACGCACTATTCTTTTGCCTTTTCGGAAAAAGACAAGGGGAGAGGGTGAGGCGGCCACGCAGACCCCTCACGCTGCTCATAACGCTGCAGGCACTGTTTGAAGGAGGCACTGGACAGCTATTTTGCCTTTCGTCACATCTACTGGACGTCGAAATTTGTCGTATGGCTAATGTCGACGTATGTTTGATTTTACTTTTACATTTTGGTTCTAATTAATTGACCTATCATCCTATCGACATATTTTTTCTGCAGCATCCGCATTTCATCCTCTATCGATCACAACCATTCGTTTGATCTGAACTCGAACGACACAACGACTGCGGGCACGACCTTGCCGACATAGCCTAGAAGGGCTGTCGTCTTAATAATGAATTTGGCCTCACCACGCACCAGGGCTGGGCAAGATACCTCGAAAAAGTATCTTCGATACCGATACTCGATACCCTGAAAAATTTTATTTTCGATGCTGATACAAGATACAGGACCGAAATTGAGTTTCGATACAGATACTCGGTAGTATCGTCGATACTTCGATACGTCACTGAAATCCTAACATAATAAAGGGGGTAATACGATTAGCGCCATTAGGAAATTTTACCGTGCTTTCCGGAAATTTTGGAGCATTCCTATTCGCCGCGAGATCGACCTAGTGGTGGCGCCACCATCGCTCCGGTAGTGTGGATCGGCAGCCGGCGGCGCTCGCAGAAACGCACGCTGCGTAGGTCTGCTTCCGAGTTTACGGCGGGTTTGTTGGCGATGAAAACGTGTCTTCTGCAGTATTTCTGCAATATTGCTGAAAAAAATCCAAGGATTTCGCCAATGCAGCAGAAGAAGAGCAGATTTTAGGAAAACAAAGCATGCAACCACCAGTGTTCTAGATTTACTTTGCACGTTTCTTGCGCTGAACCGCGCTCACGCGCCTAATGCTTGGGCCTGCCTAATGACAGCTTTGTTTTTCTTATCGAATTTTAAACAGTTTGCAAGTATCTCATGCGAGTGAGACCGGCGAATTTAGTGTCAAGCCCACGCAGATACAAGGTTCGTGCTCTGACCTGCAGTAACTTAGATTGAATCGATGCAGCCTGGTTCATTATATCGTACTTGACACGAAGATTAAGCAGTTTAACTGTAGCACTGGCAGCGTACTGCCCGGCGGGTGCCATAGACTGAGTGGACATCAACTCTGGCCCAGACAATCACGCACAAGCATTCCCCAAATATGAGATCACGCCGACACTTTAAAGGAAACCTCACCGCACAGGAAAGTTGATTGTTCACGTGTACAGCGCTGAGTGGATTGAATTTGCCGAGGTGCTTTTTGCGGCCAGTGTCATAGAATGTGATAACGTATTAATGCATGCGCCACTAACTTTAAATGATTTCCTGAAACCGAGGAAAGTATAAGGGATTCCTGATGTGTGTGATGTTAATATATAACGGTAAATTAGTAGTGTAATTATTTTGTTTTGCAATGCGAATAAATTTAACCCTGTGAGAGAACTTTTACGCAACTTGACAGAATTTACAATAGTCAGCGATTAATTTTTAGTAACGTTAAAGTACAAGCTACGAATTACTCGCTGCGAAGACATCGTTATAAACTGCGCATGGGACTGTCATGTTCTGGGAAGCAATTTTACGAGCTGAAAATTTCTTCATCACTAATTATTTAGCAGTGACTAAATCTTATGCGAAGTAAAATATTAGGGTTGCTTCCAAAATAGGTGCCGGATATAAAACTATTCCGAAAGAAATGGAGGTCATCTTATCATGCGACTATAAAAATGTATTTATTCCCGAACTAAACACTGATATTTAAGCCCGCATGAAGCTGTTTCACTCCCCCTGTCCGAAATGACGAGTTTTGTCGGAAGACAGCACCTGGACGAAAAGGGATTGTAATGATTATAATAGGCTACCAGTAAAGTACAATGATCTAGGTGTATTATGTAATATTTAGGGTAACAATTAGGTGCAGGGAATATGTTTCCCAAACATTCGATCATTTCTCTAAAGCGAAATGTGCTCACTAAAACTTTTACGGATGCATAGAAGCCTTCAACAACAAAAGAAAATAAAATAAAAAAAAATGCATATTGGCCCGGGTTGAACGCATGAAAGCGGCATCGACTATGACGGATGATTGCAGAGGCTCGTTTTGGTGTTGTTTTTTTTTTTTTTTTCATTATTAACACCACCTTTACCACGTGGGATTGTTTATTGTGCAGTCAAATCCAACAGCAGAGGAACGCCTTTCGAAACGGTTGTGATTGGATCCCCCGTTCTCGAAATCAGCAGTCGAGCGTCCTTACCATTGAGATACCGCAATAGAGGTGTAAAAGCAAGAAAAAAAAAAAAAAGAAGTACTCACACATCTCTATCGTGCATACAGACGGCATAGCAGGCAAAGAGTGGTCTGTTCAAACTGCATTCTGCTATATGAAGCAGTCTGCAGTGGCATATGTTTTAGTAGCTGCGGTATTCCAAACAGAAACGGGAATATGCGATTTCTGAGAGTTTGCATTAACTGTTATTGACGGCAACGACCTTTTTTTGCTTTGACACGGCGGTAACGTCAGTACCACTTCGTTTGAGACATTGCATGTCAAAGGACCTCAAGCGCCGAAGACCGCGATGGAAGATGTCCTTATCCAAGCATGACATGCACGATACGGACAAGTATTTATTTTTTTAATGAAGCATGGGGGGGGGGGGGGGGGTTATAGACTGTTCATATTTATTTTGCAAGAGGCATATAGGTAAGCAAAAGCTCACAGGAACCGCGAAACAAACAAAAACACTCGTGTACACGCCGCATGCGCGCGCGTGAATCACTGCGGGCTGGCACGCGACGCGAAAACGCATCCACACTGAGTAGGTTTCGCCGCTGAGCCGCAAGGTGGCGACTCTGCTCGATCTCGAGGCCAATAGCGTAGTTTTTCTGAAAGGGCTTAATAAATACGCCAGCACGGAGTTATTGCTTGAGCAGCTGCCCTTGTCAGAACTTCACATTGAATTGAAGCCATGATTACAGTTAAGCGATTGCTTCCACAAGCAGACTAGCGAAATATTTCTTTAAACTAATTTTCTTAATGCGAACCGCACTGTGAGAACTTTGCTATACATACAAATACAAAGATGCAACCTGCATGCGTTTGGAGAACTGAGCAGTTATATTACCATTAGTCGATAGCAAGTTACCTTTTGAAGCTCTGAATATTGTTAAAAACTGGAAAGAAAACAAAAAGCACAAGAAAAGCAAGATAAATAAAATGGCTAAACGTTATTCAGTACGGAAAGAGCGCGACGTGGGCGTCCTAAAAGCGACGCAAATGAGAAAAGCCTCTCTACATACGCACACGAGCATACCGTAGTGTTGTATTAGATGAAGATACTTTTTATCAGCGTGTAAGAGTGAACCATAGCCGCGTTGACTCAAGCGTCCTGGAGGTAGTTAGGAAACTCGAGGTTCACTAGCATTATTCCGATTCCTTTACTATTCACAGCTTGCTTAGAGGAGGTATTCAGAGACTTGGAATGGGAGCAGTTAGGGATAAGGGTAGATGGAGAATACCTCAGTAATCTGCGATTTGCTGATGTCATTGCCTTGCTAAGCAACTCGGGGGATGAACTGCAAATAATGATTGATGACCTAGACAGGAAAAGTAGAAAGGTAGGCTTGAAAATCAATTTGCAGAAGACTAAGGTAATGTTCAACAGCCTCGGAAAGGAACAGCAGTTTACATTAGGTAGCGAAGTACTGGAATTAGTAAGCGATTATGTCTACTTAGGACAGGTAGTAACCGCAGATCCGGACCATGAAAAGGAAATAAGAAGAATAAGATTGGGATGGAGCGCATTTGGCAAGCACTCGCAGATTATGACTAGCAGCTCACCGGTATCGCTCAAGAGGAAAGTATACAACAGTTGCATCTTACCTGTACTCACCTATGGGGCTGAAACGTGGAGGCTAACCAAGAGAGTTCTACTTAAGTTAAGGACAACCCAGAGGGCTATGGAACGAAAAATGGTAGGGGTAACATTAAGAGATAGAAAGCGTGCAGAGTGGGTCAGAGAAATAACTCAAGTTACCGACATTCTAGTGGAAATTAAGAAGAAGAAATTGGCATGGGCAGGACATGTAGTGCGAAGAGAGGATAACCGATGGTCGCTTAGGGTAACAAACTGGATTCCAAGAGAAGGAAAGCGTAGCAGGGGGCGGCAGAAAGTTAGGTGGGTGGATGAGGTTAAGAAGTTCGCGGGGGTCAAGTGGATGCAGCTAGCACAGAACCGGGTTAAGTGGAGAAATATGGGAGAGGCCTTCGCCCTGCAGTGGGTATAGTCAGGCTGATGATGATGATGATGCTGATTCCGATTCCATGGCACGCGCTTGGGGTGCGGCCACTCCTCAGATAGATGACCCATCTCAGAAGCACAAGGTAAATAATCTTTATCCGTGCATTTTACAACTTGTAAAAACGCGGTGCTGCCGCAGTCGCGCAACGCGGTTAGAGAACGAAAAGTTTCTCGCGTAAGATAAAACTGCTGCTTGCTGCTGCTGCCGCTGCCGCTGCTATTGCTGCTTACTTCTGCTTCTGCTTGCTGCTGCTGCTGCTGCTGCTTTCTGCTTGCTAGTGCTTCATGCTGCCGCTGCTACTGCTACTGATTTCTGCTGCTGCTGCTGCTGCTGCTGCTGCTGCTGCTGCTGCTGCTGCTGCTGCTGCTGCTGCTGCTGCTGCTGCTGCTGCTGCTGCTGCTGCTGCTGCTGCTGCTGCTGCTGCTGCTGCTGCTGCTGCTGCTGCTTGTTGCTGCTTGCTGATGCTGAATGCTGCTACATGGTACTGCTGCTGCCTTCTGCTGCTGCTACTTGCTGCTTCTTCTGCCGTTTGCTGCTTGCTGCAGCCGTTGCCACCGCCGCTGCCGTCGCTGCTTGCTGCTCCAGCTTGCTGCTTGCTACCGCTCCTTCCAGCTGCTGCTGCTTGCTGCTTGCTGTGGCTGTTTGCTGCTGTTGCTGCTTGCTGCTGCTATTACTTACTGTTTGCTACTGCTTGATGCTTGTTGTTGCTGCTGCTTACTACTGTTGGTGCTGCTGCCGCTGCTGCCGCTGCTGCTTGCTGATGCCTACTGCTGCTGCTGCTTGTTGCTTGTTGCTTGCTGCTGCTGCTGCTGCTTACAACTGCTGGTGCCACTGCCGGTGCTGCTGCTGCTTGCTGCTGCTCCTGCTTGCAGCTACTTGCAGCTGCTGCTGCCGTTGCCGCTGCTACTGCTGCTGCTTGCTGCTTACATCTGCTCCTGCTTGCTGGTGCTGCTTTCTGCTTGCTAGTGCTTCCTGCAGCCGCTGCCGCCACCACCGCTGCCGCTGCCGTTGCTGCTACTGGTTTCTGCTACTTGCTGCAACTTGCTGCCTGCTGCTGCTGCTTGCTGATGCCGCATGCAGCTACTTGGTGCTGCTGCTGCCTTCTGTTGCTTACTGCTGCTTGGTGCTACTTTCTGCTTGCTAGTGTTTGCTGCAGCCGCTGCTGCCGCCGCCACTCCCACTGCTGATGCTGCTGCTTGCTGCTTGCCGCAACTTGCAGCTTGCTGCTTCTGTTTGCTGCTGCTTGCTTCTTCCCCGCAGGAGCACCTTGTGTAAACTAGGTGTTGGTGCTTGGCGCCACCTCGGACCCTGAGCCCCCATATTGAAGTTGTAATTCGTACCATGGCGAAAGGTTGAGAGGTGGAGGGAAGAAACCTTGAATGGTGGCGGTCGAGGCCGTGGTTAAGTCTCGGCCGATGGGCTCCTCGCCTGTCCACCAGGCGAGGGGCTCCGGGACCTTCCTCTGCGTAAAAGGGTGAACCAGAGGCGACATATATTAGGACCCCTTAGACTATCCATACTGCATGGAAAAACTACCTTAAAAAAAAAAACCTGATCGACCTCCGAAAAGGAGTCGCACCGAAGTGACACAAAAAATCATGGCACCAACTGAGAACTTTCCAAAATTTCTTGTCTTGCGCTCTATAACCGAATCTAAACCTGTAAATGAACTGTCAGTCTTTCCAATTGCCAACTCGCTGAAGGCCATCATTGGGGCGAACTATAAAGCGGAAAAACTAGGATCTGGTAACCTACTAATAGAGGTATCAGACAAAAGTCAGTCTGACAAACTCCTCATAATAAAAACGTTTGCTCACCTTGACGTTCAAGTATCACCCCACCGCAGTTTTAACAGCTGCCAGGGAGTGGTTTCTGAGCGAAACCTCCTAAATGAAACAGAATTAGATCTCCTTGAGGGCCACAGAACCAAGGTGTAATGGCGGTTCGAAGAATAACAATCAGGCGAAAGAATGAGGAAATAAAAACGAAACATATTGTTCTCACTCCCAACCGGATCACACTTCCTGAATTCATCAATGTGGAATTCATCCGATGTAAAGTTAGCCCGTACATACTAAACACCCGCAGGTACTTCATGTGCCAGCGGTATGGGCATGGTAGCCAAACATGTCGAGGACGCCTTACATGCGCAAAGTGCAGCGCTCACGACCATGCAACCGATAACTGCAGTGCAAATGAGTTCAAATGTGTGAACTGTGAGGGCACACCCCCTGCGTACTCACGGTCCTGTGTGGCCTTTAAGGCCGAAAAGGAACTGATAAATTTCAAGGTCACTGAGAATATATCATACGGAGAGGCGCGAAAGAAACAGAATGCTTTCTTCCGCTCCCTATGCCGACGTAGCTCGCAGAGGGGCCAGGCCGTGTCTAGTAACGGTGGGCACGGAGTGCAATGCTGCTGACGTGCTCTCACCACGGCTCCTCACTGAGCAGCCACCGGCTGCACCAATTTTTGCAATCCCGGAGGTCACTTTCTCCCAGACGTCCGGGACACCAAAGACATCTGAGGACTTGGTTCCTCTTGAAAAATTTCCTGCTCCATGCCTTCACCAGAGGCGATGGAGGTGAGCGTGGACTCCGCAGCGCCAGTGGTGCCTAGGGAGTTCGCCAATGAGAGGCGGGGCCTGTTGGACCGCTTCAAATCAAAAAGACATACGCCAGTTAAGCCACCTGATAAAGGCGACGAGTCTTAAACCCACCGTCTCTTTCCCATTCCGCACTTACAAGAATGGCTACTGATAGCATTGTTTATTGGAACTGTCGAGGACTGCTAAATAACCTGGATGATGTACATGAAATCCTCGCCGAGCACCAACCAAGCATACGTTGTCTGCAAGAAACCCACTTAAAACCAGCAGACACAAGTTTCCTGAAGCAGTATCTTGTGGTCAGGAAAGATAGGCAAGGCAGCACTCGCCCCTCTGGCGGCGTTGCCATTGTAATTCAAAAACCAATCCCATGTCAAAACATCTCTCTGAATACAGACTTAGAGGCAGTGGCAATACGAACCTTAATTTTCGATAAAATAATAACAGTGTGTTCTCTGTATATTCCTCCAGATTATAGGCTATGTAGCGAAAGTTTTGAAAAGCTGATTGACCAGCTTCCAGAACCATGGCTGGTGGTCGGAGACTTCAATGCTCACCACCCACTATGGGGATGTACAAGAACGGACTCCCGAGATGTGCTAATTGAAAAATTCTTATTGTCCTCTTGATCGTGCTTACTTAACACAAAAGAGCCAACATACTACAACATAGTACATAACACATACACAGCCATAGATTTAGCTATTGGCTCCCCAATGCTATTGGCAGCTACAGAGTGGGTTGTTATTAACAATCTATATGGAAGTGACCATTTCCCGATCTCTGTAAAGTATGCAGGCAATAAAAAGGAAAATGTATCTTACCATAGAAAGTTTAAAGAACATGCAGCCAACTGGGAGATGTTCAGGGAACACTCATCATTGCCGTGTTCATCAGTTGCTGACTTAGGCATTGATGAAACTCAGCATTTAATCACGCTGCACATTATAGAGGCAGCAGCAAAATACATTCCACAAACGTCAGGCAAGCCACGAAATAAACGAAGACCCTGGTGGAATGCGGAATGTAAGACTGCTCGTGAAACTCAAAACAGGGCTTGGTCGAAGTTACGCCGATACCCCACAGCCGAAAACCTAATACTTCAAGCGTGAAAAGGCAAATGGCAGGCGTATTCGGCGCATCTCTAAGAGAGAAAGATGGGCATCTTTCCTTTCCTTTGTGAACTCTTATTCTGACGCACACAAAGTTTACGACATAGTAAGAGTACTCAAAGGATATAGCACTCTCAACACTCTTTGTCAGCACCAATGGTGACTTCCTTGAACATCAAGCAGACACTCTAGGGAAGCACTTTGAAACATATTCAGCTCGGCGCACTATACAGATTCTTTTTTGCGGCACAAGGCAATTGAGGAGAGGAAGCCTATACACGATAAAAGACCGTGCACAGGAGGGTACAATAGCCCATTCACCTTGCAGGAGCTGAATATTGCCCTAGGCACATGTAAGAACTCAGCAGTAGGTCCTGACACACACATACGGAATGCTCAGGCAGCTGAATGTGGATATGCTTCAAACCCTGCTCTGTCTGTATAATAAAATATGGGCCACAGGACGCTTTCCTAAAGCATGAAAGGAAGCAGTCATCATTCCAATATTAAAACCTGGAAAAGAGCCCACACTTGCTGCCAGTTATCGCCCTATTTGCTTTACCCAGCTGCCTATGCAAGCTTTTTGAAAAAATGGTAAATCGAGGCCTTCTTCATTTCCTTGAATATAATGATCTTCTTGACGAAAACCAAGCTGGTTTTAGGGCTTGCAGGTCAACAGCGGATCAGCTCATTGCATTTGAGTCTTATGCAAGGGATGCTTTTGTACACAAACAACATTGTTTATCTGTCTTTTTCGATCTTGAAAAAGAATATGATACCACTTGGCGCTATGGTATCATCCGCGACCTCTTCTCGCTTGGCATCACAGGGAACATGTTGAATACATACGAAGTTGCTTTTCTGAACGGACCTTCAAAGTTCGTGTTGGCAATGCATACTCAAAGCAGTACATACAGGAAAATGGTGTCCCTCAAGGTGGTGTTCTCAGTTGCACACTTTTCATAGTCAAAATGAACTCTCTAAAAAGCGTGCTGCCAAAACCCATTTCTTGCTCTGTATATGTTGATGCCATCCAGATAAGCTTCAAATCTTGCAACTTGGCCATCTGTGAACAACAGATTCAGCTAGGTGTTAACAAATGGTCGAGGTGGGCTGATGACAATGGGTTTAAATTTAACTCTGAAAAGAGTTTGTGTACTTTTCTCTAAGCAGCGTGACATCAAACCTGACCCCAACATTACACTGAATGGTCAGAACCTTGCCTTTAAAAAGGAACATAAATTACTTGATGTAGTTGTTGACGAAAAACATTCCTTCATTGCCCACATAAAGCAGTTGCGACTGAAGTGTCTCAAAGCAATGAATCTGCTAAAAATTCTCTCACCTTTCATGGGGCACAGACCGCGCGACTGCCTTTTGAGCCTTCTGAATAGTGTAGTTCTAACACGCATTGACTATGGCTCGATGGTCTATGGGTCCGCATCATCCTCTGCTCTAAAATTGCTCGATCCCATGCACCACTTCGGCCTTCGCCTCGCCACAGGCGCTTTTCGAACTAGCCCAATTGCTAGTCTTTATGTCGAGGCGAACCGATGGTCACTGCAGCAAAGAAGAGAATTTAATTGTGTAACTTATGCTCTATGAAGGTACTATGCCAACTGGATCATCCATGTCGCCGGCTCCTGCTTGAAAAAACTAGCACAGCACTTTTCTCAAGAAAACCATCTCTAACACCACCATATCCAATCAGAGTAGCCACGTATATTGAACATCTGGACGTTCCTGTTACCAGTATTCATGCAACTTCCATAAAAGACTTCATTCCTTCTTGGGAAATACATGATGTTAATTGTGATCTGTCATATCTTGAAGTGGGGAAGCACGCATCCCCTATTGCCATACAGCAGCACTTCATGTCACTTCAGGCGAAGTACACTTGTGATGAATATTACACTGATGCTTCAAAGTCTGCTCAAGTGTCCTGTGCAGCACATGGACCGCAATTTTCACTTTCAAAAACACTGAACGGATATACAAGCATGTTTACCGCTGAATGCCATGGAATCCTGCTAGCTGTGAGACACATTATTGAAAACAAAGTACGTACAGCGGTAATCTACACAGACTCCCTCAGCGTTTTAACCTCTCCTCTCTTATCTTCTTTGAAATGGCATAAGAACGCAGTCCTAAACTCTCTCTTTTACAACCTCATGTCTGCACATAAATTAGAACTTAAAATTACGCTAAGTTGGGTACCAGGCCACCGTTGTATACCAGGCAACGAGGTTGCTGACAGGCTTGCTGCATCAGCTGTCCTTCGAAATGACACAGACATTTACAAGATAACTTATCACGACCTCAGGCCACACATAAAAAACATGATTAGGCAGCAATGGCAAGAGGAATGGGACACATCAACAGAAATTAAATTGCATACAATAAAGCTAAGGATAGGCAGGTACACCACAGAAAAACGAGCCAGATTTAAAGAAGTAGCTTTGAGCAGGCTTAGAATTCGTCACACATACGCAACACATACATATATTTTAACAAACTCTCCTGCACCACACTGTTTGAGATGTGGTGATCGGCTTACTGTAATTCATGTTTTAATTATATGTGCACAACTGGAACCAGAAAGGAGACATCATTTTCCTCCTTGTACACATATCAAATACGTACCCAGCCATCCATTTTTATTGGTGACAACCCAATGTTTCCTTTAAACCATGTGCTCATATTCTTATCGAAAGTAGGCTTTTTACATGAAATTTCTTATCGACGCGGGTCTCAGCCCGTTCCTCCTTGAGAGGACGGATGAGATTTTTTAAAGCGTCTACATATCCTTTTTTTTTTCACAGCTCATCATACATCGCGAATGAATTTTAGGCCCTATACACCACTGTTTTTAGTGATTTTACAGAGTGAATTAATTTTTAGACCCTATACACCACTGTTTTTTATCCCTTCAAGAAATATCAAAACTTTGCACATGACATCAACTTGAGTAGACTTCACCTTGTGTTTGGCGCTCTTTGGCCCGAGACGCCCTTGCGCCATTAAAATCCATCATCATCATCATGCTTGCTTCTTGCTGTTTGCTACTGCTACAGTGCCTAGCAGTAGTGCAGTGGCTGGTACTACTGCTGCCTGGCACTTGCTGCTTGGTGGTAGTGCTGTGCTGCCGCCACCGCCGCTACCGCTTCCGCTGCTGTTGCTGCCGCTGCCACTGGCGCTGCCGCTTGCTGCTTGCTACTGCTGCTTGCTGCAGCTTGCTGATTGCTGCCGCTGCTGCTGCTTGCTGCTGCTTGCTGCTGCAGCCGCCGCCGCCGCCGCCGCTGCTGCTACTTGCTGCTCATTGTTGCGCCTTGCTCCTTCTTGCTATTTGCTGGTGGTTGCTGCTTCTGCTCCTTGCTGCTGGCACTGCTACTGCTTGCTCATGCTGCATGCTGCTACGTGGTGCTGCTGCTGCCTTCTGCTGCTTAGTGCTGCTGCTTGCCGTTTGCTGCTGCGGGCTGCTTGCTGCTGCTACTACTTGCTATTTGCTGCTGCTGCTGCTGCAGCTTGCGGCTCCTTACTGCTGCTGTTACCTGCTTGTTTGCTGCTGCTGCTTGCTGCAGTCGCCGCCGCTGCCTGTTTACTGCTGCTGCTACAGCTTGCTGTTTGTTGCTGCTGCTGCTTCTGCTGCTACAATTGCTGCTTGTTTGCTCCCGTTCTTGCTGCTGCTTCTTGCTGCTTGCCGTTTGCTGCTGCTCCTGTTTGCTGCTGGTAGGTTCTGCTTGGCGCTGGTGCTGCTTGCTGCTTGCTGGTGCTGCTACTTGCTCTCTGCTGCTTGCTGCTTGCTTCTGCTGCAGCTTGCTGCTTGATGATTGCTGCTGCTGCTTCTGCCGCTGCTGCTGCTTGCTGCAGCCACTGCCGCCGCCGCCGCTGCTAGTTGTTTTTGCTGCCTGCTCCGTGCTGTTTGCTTCTGCTTGCTGTTGCGCGCTGCCGCTGCCGTTGCTGCTGCTTGCTGGTTGCTGCTGCGTGCTGCTGCATGCTGTTGCATGCTGCTGCTGCCGATGCTGCTGGCGCTGGCGTCGCCGCCACCACTGCTGTCGCTTGCTGTTTGCTGGTGTCTGCTGCAGCTTGCTGTTGCTTCCAGCTGCTGCTGCTGCTGCTGCTGCTGCTGCTGCTGCTGCTGCTGCTGCTGCTGCTGCTGCTGCTGCTGCTGCTGCTGCTGCTGCTGCTGCTGCTGCTGCTGCTGCTGCTGCTGCTGCTGCTGCTTACTACTGCTGGTGCCGCTGCCGCTGCTGCCCACTGCTGCTGCTACTTGCTGCTTGCTGCTGCTTACTGCTTGCTGCTACTGCTGCTTACTGCTGCTGCTTGCTGCTGCTACTCTCTGCTTGTTGCTGTTTTCTGCTGCGTGCTGCTGCTTACTGCTTGCTGTTTGCTGCTACTGCTGCTTACTGCTGCTGCTGCTACTTGCTGCTTGTTGCTGTTTGCTGCTGCGTGTTTCTTCTGCTTGCTGCTGTCACTTGCTGCTGCAGCTTGCTGCTGCTTACTGCTTTTACTACTTGCTGCTTTCTGCTGCTGCTTGCTGCAGCCGCTGCCTCTACCGCCGCTGCTGCTTGCTGCTTCTTGATGGTGCTTGGTGCTGCTGCTGCTTGCTGCTTGCTCCTTGCTGCCGCTGTTGCTCACTGCTGCTGCTGCTGCTATGTACTACATGGATTTACAAATGTGTGAATCCATATTCGGCATGATTGATGGTTATATCATTCCTTACTATGAATCTCATCGTTTGTTAGCTTTTCTGATAGATCGCAATCTATCATGGTGCCCTCATTGACCTGACTTATAAAAAATCTGGCATCCATCGCTGAGTTACTCCCCTTTCTTAGCTGGAAATCATGGGGCTTGTCGTACAGTCAGTGCTGCTTTGTACAGAGCACTATTTTAGGATTTCTGGGGTACAGTACTCCCGGACGTTTAAACCCGTGCAAGACTGATTTGCGTGCCCTGCAGGCAGTCCAGGGTCAGGCCCTTCGCACAAGCCTGGCCTTCCCTCGGAGCGCATCAACATTGGAAAGTATTCCATTCGCCAAAGACCATCCGCTTTCGATGTATATTGCGCTAGGCTCCTTGCGAACGCCTATACGTCATATTTTGAGGTTCCATAGCGGCACCTTTGCAGATGCTTCTGCAGAGACCACATTCTGAATTTGCAAAGATCATAGCAACGCACCATTCATACATCCCAAAACAGTTCACTCCGGCACCACGACCTCCGTCGCTACTGTGGTGTCCGCGGTTCCCTTTGTGCGCCTTGCTATTCCGGGACATCGAATAAGTCGAATTTATCAACGCCAGCTCTTCAGCAAGTGACACTGTTTATGCTACACAATGACTATTGCGACCGTACTCACGTCTATACGAATGGCTCGGCAACCACTACTAGTTCTTCCTGCGAGGCAAGCGAAAATTTACCATCTAAGTTTGCATGAGACTACCTCTACTGTTACAGAACTGGCCGCACTTCGTGCTGCTATAAAGTATATCACTGAACAATCTCCTCAAAAATGGGCTGTGTTCTGTGATCCTAAATCTGCACTACAATGTCTTCAACCGGTGTTGAGTCATGGCGACCATGAGCAAATTGTACCAGAGGTATGACATCTGCACCACCAAGCATTACAAGAGGGTCACAAAATCATCTATACCAGCTGCTACCAGGCCATAGTCGAATTGATGGCAACTGCTTAGCTGACGATGCTGCTCGATTGGCAGCGATACAACCAACATTGTCCAAATATCATTGACAAAAGCTGAGGCAGCTAGGCCCCTTCGACTGGTCGCACGAAACGTGACTAGACAATCATGGTCAGGCTGGACATCCCGCTCGCATCACTTTGACCAATTACTGCAACTGCAGATACAAATCGGCCTCCCCCGCTATGATGCTACAACACTGTGTCGCCTGTGGATAGGAGTGGCGTTTACAAACGCCCATTCCCATCTCATCGAAATGGCAGACTCTCAAACATGTGAGCGGTGCGGGAGTAATGAAACGATTGCGCACATACTTTGTGACTGCTCTCAGTTTGAGTGTGAGCATGCCTTTCTGGCTGCTACACTCCGCCGCTTGGATTCTCGCCCTCTTACAGAAGCTAAGATTCTGGGCCCTTGGATGACACCTTCACCAGATAGACAAGCAGTGAAGGCGCTCCTTAAATTTTAAAGGACTCGGGGGGGGGGGGGGGGGGGGAGTTTTTAGACTTGACTATGGTCTCTCTACCCCCTTTTACTATCTCTCAACATATGACAGACTTCTTTTCTTGGCTCTTTTTCTTTCCCTTTTCTCCCTTTGTTCCCCTCCCCACCTGTGGTGTAGCCTACTGGGCATCGCCTAGTTAACCTCCCTGCCTTTCTATTCTACTATTTCTCTCTCCAATATTGAAAGTTTTCACGTGAACTTAATCTTTGCTCGAAAACTAGCTCGACATTCGTGAAAACGCAACATACGTATGTATACATCGCTGGCGAATGGTCACTGAGTGCACTCACCTCGCTGTGCTCGGTCTATCGTCTCCCACGACGTATCAGCCCTTCAGCGTGCTGAATTTGATTAGGTTGTCGATCCGAGTCGTATCCGAACAAGTTCCGAAGAGATGACGGATAAGCGGTGCCGCCCACAGCGAAATGCTGCTTTTCGATGGCATCTGGGAATCTTAAAAGGCGCGGTCCAGTGCTCACTTTCACTGTCTAACGTAGGAGTGGTGAGCGAGCCCCACCGCACACGAAAGTTGCAAACAAAAATAATCACCACCGCGACTGCAACGAGTCGAAACACAAATGATTCACGGCGGTACAGTTGATGCAAGTCGCGGAAGCGAAACTAAACTGGGGTGTCGTCGTGAGACATAGGAGAGATTTCGAAGGTCACGAGCACAAAACCAAACACGGCTGTAGCTGTCGTTACACTGACATGATGACATTACGAGCACATGAAGGAACAGAACGGCTAAACGACCGGAAATGCAGTCTGCGAGCCGTAAGCAACACCGGCAATGCTGCTGACGGCGGAGCTCACGACACACACGCACACGGACACGCACCATTCAAACGACGCGCGGTGCAACGGTCGCGAGGTGGCAGTGGCGTGGTAGTCGAAAATTTGAAAGGAACAGACAGAAGATAGGGAGATAAGTTAGAAATAGAAGAAGGAGAGGCAGTTCTCCTCGCGTCTACACTTCGACCTCCAATTGCGAGGAGTTCTGGGATGAAAGTGGGCCGTGCTTTCCTCCCTGGGCCTCTATTGCGGCACCTCTTATATTTTTCCCAATCTCACTCGCACATTCCTCCTTTCTTTTAGGGCACGAAACAGGTGTCCACGTGTGGTGTGAGCGGTTGATATGCGACGTATTTACCAAATTCAAAGTTCCAAATAAGGTGACCTTGAAGAATGCTAGCGGTAGAGCTCACGGTCTGAAATTAACCTCGTTAAATTACGTGTAACAGTGAGAGAAAGCTCGCACCGTACTAGAGGTTATGGTAGGCAAAACGAATTTAATAAAATGAGTGTAATCCCAAGAGAAAAATTAAGAAAAAACAATCAGAAGAAAAAATTGCACAAATGACGGGCGTGCGAAAGTGGTTTGTAAGGCCACAAAGAAGTCCCATAAAAGACGTCCCACAAAAAGACTAATCATTATAAAAAAGCTAAATCCAGCGTGCCCAGAAGCTTGTGTGTTCGCAGGTGGCCAGGAAGACGGAAGGTACAGGGTAACGTGGACAGGAAGTCAAGAAAACAGGAGAGATGTAAATGGGGAGGGGGCGAATAAATAGGCTAAAGAAAGCCGAATGTTACTGGAAAAAATGTGGAAGAGAAAAGCAATTTTATAAGAAAAGGCAAACGGGTGGGTAAAGGGGAAATAATGCGCAACGTATACAAGGAAGGCGAAGACCACTCAGCGCTGTGGCATCTCGATCACCATATATATAGCTCGTCTCCGGCGCCCTTCTATCTCGCGCTGAAGCTGTGGTCTGCGGCTGGCGGTTCTGAAGTACTGCCAACGTCACTTGGTGGAGGTGCGGGGTATTACCCTGGAGCTACGCATTCGAGCGCTTGCTACAACATATCTATCCGACATCAACCAACAGCCGCTTTTTCATCGCTACGGGCAACCTGTCCCGATGCGCTTCGCTAACGGGATCCTGTCATTTCCAGTGGCATGGGCGACCAGGATGTGGAGGACTGGCTGTCCTCCTATGACCAGGTGAGCGCTCACAGCCGGTGTGACGACAGCGTGAAGCTCACGAATGTCTTTTACTTGCTCGATATTGCCAATCCCTGGTTCCAAAACCAGGAGTCGGAATTAGCCACCTGGTCCACTTTCAAGTCCGCCTTCACTGATATCTTCGGACGTGCGGCCATGCGCCAACTTCGCGCTCGCGCCCAGCAGGCTGGCGAAAGCTTCAACTCCCCCCTTACACAGAAGACATCCTCGACTTAAGCGAATCAGTGTATTCATGGCCGAGGCTGACCGCATCAAGCATGTGCTGAAGAGCATTGAGGACGACGCATTTCACATGCTTGTTGGAGAGAGCCCCACCTCTGTCAGCGAGATTGTCAACATGTGCCAAAGCTATGACGAGCTGCGCCGAGGACGAGTCTTCTCCCGGCCGCCTTCAGCACAGGTGGAGAATTAACAGCATAGACTCGACGACGGAAATTAGCAGTACTCTATAATGGTCCGCATCAAGCAGTTTGTCTATATTGATGTCGCTGCTCCCCTCTGTTCCGATCCCGCCATACAATCTGGAACCGACTGTTCAACACATGACCCGGGAGCAAGTGTCCGAGGCCATGCTGCCAGTTTGCCACCCGCCTCCCAATGCGGGTGCCCCCCTCCCCCCCATTGCTGCGCCTCCCGTTGCTGCGCCGCTTACCTACGCCGACATAGCCCGGCAGCCGCCGCTAGTGTTTGCTCATTTTCGAGCTCCCCCTCGAGTCATATCCCAGCTCAAGCTGTCCGACTGCGCTCCCAACGTTTCCAACCATGGCGTACACCGGACAACTTGCGGATTTCCTACGCATGCGGCATCGCTGGACACGTGATGCTTCACTGCCGGCGCCGCGTCGGGTCCTCTTTTGACGAAGCCGACCATCAAACCTACGCTTACGACCCTCCTCAGCAGTTTGCCCTACCTTCAACTTCTGAGCCCCTTGACTCCAAATACCGCCTGTCTGCTCGTCGCCGCTCTCCACCACCGGTGCACCAGCTGCTGTATCGTGTGTCCTCTACTGAGCGCAGTGTTATCTCCGAACAGGTCGACAACATGCTGCAACGCGGTGTCATTCGAGAATTACGTAGTCCATGGTCGCCTCCTGGGGTTCTCGTTAAGAATAAGGATGGGTCAATAAGCTTTTGTGTTGACTATCGTCGCGTCGACAGATTTACTCGCCGAAATATGTACCCCCTCCAACGAATCGACGATTATTCTCTCCCCTGATTGGCGCTCCGGGTATTGGCAGGTGCCAATGGTTGCGGCTGATTGTGCGAAAACCGCCTTTGTCACCCCGGACGGACTATTCGGACTCTGTAACGTGCTAACCACATTTGAAAGAATGATAAACACCGTATTGCGAGGCCTAAAAGGGAACGTCTATTTGTGCTATGTGGATGAAACCATCGCCTTTCAACTGACTTTCCCACCCACCTGTCTCGCTTTCGCCAGGTAATCACCTGCCTCACCCGTGCCGGTCTTCAACTCAACCTCAAAATTGCCGCTTCGGTACCCGCCAGCTCACCATACTCGGAGACGTCTTGTGCAAAAATGGAGTTCTACCCGATCCTGACAAGCTGCTCGCCGTTGCTGACTTTCCGAAACTAACCTGTAGGAAAGAACTGCGGAACTTCGTGGGCATCTGCTAGTGCTTTCATCGTTTTGTCCAGAATTTTCTTTCCATCAACTCCCCCCTTACACAGTTCTTGAAAGGCTCCCTTAACCTCTCTTTCTGGGCGCCAACCTGCGACGATGCATTTGCAGCGCTGTGCAATGGTTTGACGTCACCGCAAATCCTTCATTACGACCTCCTGTTACCCCTACATAACTTCACACCGATGCCCACGGTGTCGCAATCGGTGCGGTCCTCGCCCAGCGCAAGCCTGGATACTCCCCAAATACATTGTCGTCTACGCCAGCCGTGCTGTTACAAAAGCGGAGTCCAATCACTCCGCTGCCGAAAAGGAGTAGTAAAGTTCCTTTGCACCAGGGGTGCGGCGTCAGAGACGGTATACGTGCTGCAGCGGAGATTCCTTGCGCCAGAGGCGCCCCGTCGGACACGGTCTGTAGTGAAGACTTCAGTACACGAGTTTACGAGAAGAATTGAATATTTATATACACCGCAAATATTTACAACATTTACAGCAGAGGTACAAGGTGGAACTGGCTAACAGGGAATATTCCCACCTCGACACAGCCGAAGATGCAGAGCATCTAAACCTAGCCCAGAACGCCGGACTGGGCCTTCGGGCACGGTTTTAACGCCTGATGTCCAGCCCTAGTTTCCACAACGTCCAATCACCACAAACATCAACCTGATTGGTTGGTTCCAATGTCCAGATTCCCCTTCAATTTCAAGAAAACTAAATCCTCTCTCTCTCATTGAAAAAAAAAAAAAAGCAAAACTCCTAGGGTTACGTCCTTCCTACATTTCGCGGTACGCCTGGCCGTTCACCCGGAAGTTGCAACGTTCGAGGTAATGAGTAGCCTCGCTACAAAAACAAAAGAAAAAAGAAAATAGCAGTCAGTGGTTCTGGCACAGCTCGGCTGTCCTCACGAGTGTACCGCTTTTGTTATGCTCGCCACCACATTCCATTGGGCGCTTGCTTGAACGAGCGTCTCACCTGCGACTGCGAGGTCGAGACAGCGCGCTCAACCCGGTGTACAAAAAAAGAAAAAAGCGGTCAGCAGTCCGCCACGGCTCACCCGTTGTCACGAGTGCAGTGCTATTGTTAGGCGCTCGCCACCGCATTCCATCGGGTTCCCGCGTGAATGTATGTATCACCTGCGACTGCGGGGTTGAGACGGCGCGTGCAAGCTGGTGTTCACTACGTCACTGACTCTCACTCAGCTCGTAACGCTCGTCATCCTGAAATGGGTTTGCGTGCTTCTCCAAGTGCCTCGCGGCGCCCTCCTGTCTGCGCACCACCTGCATCCACTCATGCTACGAAAACAGAGGAGCTGGGCTGGTAGCCACATACTTTCCCCGAATTTCCGCGCTAATCCGTTGTGCCCATCGGTCCCCTACACGCCCCTTCTAAGATTGTACATGGGGCCCAATGGCGCCTTTTAGAATTAGTTCATTCAAGAAACCGATGAAACCCAGCGCCCCTTCAGGGATATGTACCACTGCCCAAACGCGACCACAGCACAAACAACACTACATACGGACAAACAATACTCAAATATTGAGGGGGCACAACAACAACAAACAAAATACCATGCTCACAAGCATAAAAAGCAAAACAGAAGTAAAATGCTATAGTGATCACTTCACACACAGCCGTAGACAATTCTGCCCCAATGGACGACTACGAATACGGGGAAAGCACTGTGTCCCACTTCCCCATGCAGTGTTCACTAGTTTCGCACTCTTCAGCCCCTGATTCACTTTACTGTTTGCGGCCGCGAGAAGTGGTCCTCCCCCGCCTCCGCCCCGGCCTGCGCGCCACTGTCCGAATTCCAGCAACTATTACGCAGCGGAGACAATGCGTCAGCGTTACCATGCGAGCTCCGTTTCCGGTGCTGCACTACTACATTGTACCTCTATAGCGCTAGCGCCTAGAGTGTTAGCTCCCGGCGGAGCGCTGAGCACGAGAAATGAAAGGGGATTGTGGTCCGAAACCACGGTAACCGGGGCGCCGAAAAGCCAGACGTCAAGCTTCTTTAATCCCCAAATGACCGCACATGCCTCCCTCTCGATCGTAGACCATCGGGTTTGCGCAAAGCCACCTAGACTACTCAAGGCCTCTCCGCTTGCTCCGTGACGTCACGCTAGTTGCCCGTCCGCCGCTGGCCTCCGCTCGCGGCTGGGAGGGTTCCGCGGCAGTTTTCAGCGCATTATTGTACTATCTGAGGTACAATGGCTATAGCAATGCTTCTAAAGAATGTATTTTTTTTTAACCACTTGCATAGTTTCTCTATGTATTTTCCGCGTTAATTTATAATTCGTGCTTTCTTTCGTAGTCCTCCCGATACACCTCCTATTGCAGCTAAGTGCTTCGTTTTTATAGTTTCATGTGAAAACTTGGGAATAACCTTTGCACTGCTATAATTACTGAACTTGAGTTTACTGCAGGTCACATTAACACAAGCATTATTTCCCAGACAGCATATAGCACAAGAATATATGAAATCAATGTGCAAATGCATTTTGCGTCTTTTTAAGGAGGCGTACGTTATTTTTTTGTACACTTCGAAAGCGGATGCCTTGTTAAATATCGAAATAAACAAAACTCATGAAGCCGTACAAAACAGTAGCATGAAGCCATAATGATCATTATATTGCTCTGTGCTTTTCATTAAAATATTTCAATTCTTTAATTTTTTCAAATTGCTGACAGCTGCCTTCCCGAAGAGTTTACTTTTCGTTTCCAGTGACTGTCGAGAACTTGGTGTCGCAAACATTTACTAGCTTGATGATTTTAGCATTTTTTCTTCTCCGCTTGCCTCTGCAGGAATCATTAAGGGCTTCCTTGATGGAGTAATTTTCCCAACAAGCCCTCTTTCTTGCTGGGGTCTTGTAAAAGAAGGTGTAGAAGAAATGTACGATGACAAATTAGGGAACTTCGAAGGCACTGAGACCGCGCTTGAGCGACATGGTTCTTACAATTTGTTTGTTAGGATATGATAGCTTGGTGATGAAGTCTTGCTCATGAAAATTGAGTGCGAGTACCAGCCTGACGACACTTAAATATAATATCATCCTATCTTAACTACTATCCAACAACTTTTAAATTTACAAAAGGTTTTTGTTGTGTGTTGGTTTTTATGGTGCGTGCCTAAGCTAAATCTATCAAAATGGGTTAAATTTTATTTACTTAGCTTGGAATGTATACGGTTGTAGTAAAATCCTTGCAGGAGCTCCAAGCTTTTCTGTAAGCTTCATTGCTGCGAAAACCAAACGCTAATGACTTATGGGCTCCCGTCGTAATCCAGGCACACACTATCGTCCCATGTCGTGGCGGTTGCAAAAAGCGCGTGCTTGTCTTCAGCACCACGTTCATTATAGTATCAAAGCGCACAATAAAGCCAAGGTAAAGCAGTTTGACTTCCTGAAGCTCGAAAACCAAGACGTCGGAAAAGAGAAATGCCAGCACGTTCGCTGCCTAACATAAACATAGGCAGATAGAGCTGAAATATCCACCTGTGCTGCCTTCCAGGTGCGATGCACCTGCATGCGTTGCCTCCCCCTGCGCTGCACAGAACTCCTACTATCGTTCGCGGTCGGGCAACCAGTGTGACGTAGACCCCTGTGGAGAGGAGGAGCGCGCAGGCCTTGTCCAGTCTAGGTGGCTTTGGTTTGCGTCGGAGAAAACTTGTGACTCGCAAACGCGATCGGGACTTCTGCGCCGTCCTCATCCCGCTGAGATAAGCAAACCCCTGCGGCGAATGCTGAGGCGTCGGTGTAAAGCCAAAATGGCTTGCTCGGGTCTGGCTTCCCAAGAGAAGCGGCCTGACAAAGTGCATCCTTGAGACACTGCAACGCCCGTTCGGCTTCCGCAGGCCACGTAATTTTGTTCGGCCCCTTTTGTTTCGTGAGCTCTGTCAACGGCCTCGCCATCTCAGCATAGTTGCGCACATACTCCCGATAGTAGCCGCACAATTTGAGGACACTCCGCAGCTCTCTTTTAGTCGCTGGAGCTTCCAGCCCTTTGATTGCAGCCAATTTATCGGGGTCCGGCACATGCCGCCCTGATTCGACAATGTGTCCCAGGTAACGTATCGACCCCCGGGCCACCTGACACTTTTCTACCTCTACCTTGAGATTGGCCTGCCTTAGGGCCTCAAAAACCTGGCGTAGACGTGGCAGGTCCTCCTCTAGCGTTCCGCTGAACACCGCAATGTCATCGAGGTATGCGCACGCGTACTCTGAATGTGGGCGCAAAAGGTTGTCCATCGCCCTCTGAAACGTTTGCGCTGCGTTCTTTAGCCCGAAAGGCATCACTTTCCACGCGAAATGTCCTCGGTGGCACACGAATGCTGTTAAGAGCTGGGCGGAGGGGGCCAACGGCACTTACCAGTACCCCTTTGTAGGTCGAGGAACGTGATAAATCGTGTCCTGCCTACCTGCATTATCAGTTCTCGGGGCGGGCTCACCGGGTAGGCGTCCGCCACCGTACCCGCGTTCAACATGCGGAAGTCCACGCATAACCGTATGCTCCCATCTCGTTTGGATACGCAGAAGACGCGTGTGCCTGCGAGCTTTCGCACGGGAAGATTAAGCCAAGGCTCAGCAGTTCGTCTACCTGTTTGCCCACTTCCCCTCCTAAGCCCCTCCCAGGATGATGTCACGTTGCTTTACATTGGCCACTCCGGGCTTGCCGCCAAACAGGCCTTTGTAGTCTCCGAATATCCTCATGATCTCGTCTCGCACCTTGCCCTGCAGGTGGGCGGTCATGTCCGCGGGGAATAACTCGGGATCTGTTGGGCGAACCGGTAGCCGAGGTGTGCATTCTACCTCCCCGAAAGAACCGTCCTCCTCGAACATGACGCTCAACGCCTTTACCCTACTCTTGTATAGGCCCGGCGTTTACTGGCATGAACTAGCTTTCGGCTACCTTCGGACATTTCGACAAAATATGAGTGGTCCCTGTACCGGCCTGTGACCATTCCCGGCCCCTTCCATTTTGGGAGCATTTTTCCCGTGCGTTTAACAGGAAACCCGCTCTCCACAAAACACACACACACTGTGTATCATATCAGTGCCGGTGCCCGTTTGTTATCACCAGCTCATGTGAAAAGCGCTGTACTGCCTCCTATCTTCCTAACCCTGCCTTCTCTCCCCACGGTCCTATATATGCACTTGCCGTAATAAAGCTGGGGGTTGTTCCCTGACGGTGCCGTTCGTCATTCCGGTCGACTGCTCGATACATGGTGTCAGAAGTGGGATAGCCACCTTCGTCCGAGAGCAGCGGTGGCGGTTGCCGACTACAAGAGCAAGAATGGATAGCATCAGACCACCGGAACAACTGCGCATCACCGTAGACGGCGGTAAGAGCTTGAGCATCTTCAAGCAGAAGTTTTAAATATTTTGGCAAGCAACGTCGTGCAGTGAAAAGCCAAGATCTAGTGCCGTGAAAACTGCACAGCTTCTCAGCTTTGCGGGTGAAGACGCGTTAGAAGTCTTCAATAACTTCACGTTTGCCACAGGGGAAAGCAAAGAGGACTTTGATACAGTGGTCGCAAAGTTCGAGTCGTACTGCGTCGAGCAGCAAAATGACGTTCACGAATGATACATATTTCGCACTCGCATTCAAGAAAAAAGGGAGTCCTTCGAGCAGTTTCTTCGGGATCTTAAGAAACAAGCCAGGCATTGCAACTTTGGCACAATGGTCGACGACATGGTGCGCGATCAAATCGTTTTTGGCACAAACTCTCCCAAACTTCGGGAGAAGATGCTAAGGGACAAAAAGTTGACGCTTGAAAAAGCTGTTGCTTTATGCAAGATGGCGAAGACTGTAGCCCGTCAAAACGAAGTTTGGAACGCAGGAAAAGAAGAGACGGACGTGGATGTCGTTTACTCGAGCACGCATACTTCAAAAGCCTCGAGACGTCCTCAACGAGACAGCCGGTGTACTCGCTGCGGCCGAGTACACGCCCCTCGCCGTTGCCCAGCATATGGAAAGACATGCTACTCGTGCCATGGGCTGAACCACTTCGCGTCTTGTTGCAGAACTGCGGGTGTAAATGAGATTCAGCAAGAAGAAAGCTTCAAAGTGCTAACCGTCGCTGTTGGAACCGTCGACAGCAACCGCGAGTGGCGCATCAAGGCGAAGATGGGCAGCCGAGAAGTGGTGTTTGAAGTTGACACTGGCTCACAAGCTAACATCATACCCTTGTCGGTGTACCGCAAGTTACGTATGGCTGCATTGCAACCCAGTAATACCACACTCCGGTCTTATAACGGTGGGCTCATCAAGCATTGCGGTGTGGTTGCAACAAGCGTACTAGTTGGAGACAGAGAGGTGGCCGCTGACTTTTTGTGGTAAGAAAGGACCACCAAGCCATTTTGGGACTTGAAACAAGCGAACGATTGGGCCTGATCCAACGAGCGGTAGAAGCAGTCACGACCACAGCGGGAAGCGTAGCCCAGCAGTTTCCTGGACTGTTCAAGGGGACCGGATGCCTTCAGCGAAAACACAGAATAACGCTCCGCAAGGACGCCGTACCCGTCGTACAGCCGGCGCGAAGAGTGCCACTGTCTCTTCAGCAACCGCTGCGTGCCGAACTGGACAGGATGGAACAAGAGGGCATCGTACGGAAAATGAGCAACCCGACCGACTGGGTAAGCCCATTAGTCATTGTGCGCAAAAAAGACTGCAAGTTGAGAGTATGTCTTGACCCCAGGAAGATTAACGAGAGTCTGAAACGAGAGCACTACCAGATGCCTCGTCGAGAGGACATTGAGGCGGAGCTGGCAGGCGCGAAATTTTTCTCTCGTTTCGATGCGAATGCGGGGTTTCACCAAATTCCGCTCGATGAGGGCTCGTCAAAAATATGCACTTTCGCGACGCCCTTCGGACGCTGTTGTTTTCTACGCCTTCCGTTCGGCATAGCCTCAGCCAGCGAAGTGTTCCAGAAAGCCCTGAATGAGATATTTGATGGCCTCCCAGGTGTGCGAGTGTATGTCGACGATGGTCTAATTTGGGGTGCAACTAGGGCAGAGCATGACGAACGGCTGCATAACGTCCTAAGGGCGGCTGAAGGGGCAGGACTGACCTTTAACGAGGCAAAATGTCAGTTCGGTGTTGAAGAAATTGCATTCTTGGGCGACATTATTAGCAGCAGAGGCTTAAGACCAAACCACACCCTCGTGAAGTGCCTTCTAGAAATGCCAAAACCGAAAGATAAACAAGCGGTGCAGAGAATGCTTGGCGTTGTGAACTACTTTAGCAAATACTTACCAGCACTAGCTCAGCAAACGGCAGCTTTGCGGTCCCTTATCAAGCAGAATGCGCTGTTTGAGTGGACACTTAATCATGAGAAGGACTGGCAGGACATTTGCAAAGCATTGACCAAAGCACCTCTTCTGGCAATATTTGACCCAACTATGGAAACGAAAGTGACATCAGACGCATCACAAGCTGGCATAGGCTCAGCCCTGGTACAGCGTCATGGGGCTACCTTCAGACCGGTAGCATATGCATCTCGAGTCCTGACAGAAGCCGAGCAACGATATTCACAAATTGAAAAAGAAGCACTTGCCCTTGTCTTTTGTTGCGAAAAATTCCATCATTTTGTGTATGGCCATCCGATATCTTTAGAAAGTGACCACCGGCCGCTGATGGATATCGCTAAGAAAGCAATTGGGGACATGCCGCCTTGAGTGCAGCGTTTCTTTTTGCGGCTTTTGAAGTACAACTACGTGTTATCGTATGTTCCTGGCAAACAGATGGAGCTCGCCGATATGCTGTCAAGGTCGCCGCTTCCTGCTGATGTCGTCGCTGTGGACACGGATGATGTCGAAGTGCACGCCATCAATGTCCTATCGTCAACCGTGAGTGAAAGAACAATGACGCGCCTTGTGCGCGAGACATCGGCGGATCCCTATCTGCAGGGTGTGATCGAGCGCATTTCGACAGGCGGGCCTATAGGCGGGTGTTTGAAGCCTATCGCGCCGGAGCTATCAGTTGTGAACGGCGTACTCATGAAGGGCACCAGGGTCATAATTCCCACAAGTATGCGTGCCGAGATATTGCAGCGCATTCATGCAGGCCACCTCGGTATAGCCAAGAGCAAAGCAAGAGATAGGCAACTGGTTTACTGGCCTGGGATGAACTCTGACATAGAATCATTGAACCAGAAGTGTGGAATCTGCAGGAAGTACACCTACAGTCAGCCAGCAGAACCACTAATGCTTCGTTCAACGCCGAATCAAGCTTGGCAGCGTGTGGGTGCCGATATATTTCAGTACGGGGGAAAGTACTATTTGTGCGCCTATGACGCAATGTCAAATTTCCCGGATGTAGAGAAGCTCTCCGATCTGAGTGCGAGCACAGTCATTGACAAGCTCAGTGCAATGTTTTAAAGATATGGCATCCCAGCTGAACTTTGCACCGATAATGAACCTCAATTTTCTAGCCGCGAGTTTGCATGTTTTTCGAAACTGTATGACTTTAATCACACTACATCCAGCCCACAATTTCCGCGCTCAAATGGTCTTGCTGAAAAGGGCGTGCAGGTGATCAAAAGGATTCTTAAGAAGACAAGCGAAAGAAATGAAGATTTTTGGCTTGGTGTATTAAATTACAGGACGAGTCCATTGGAAGACGGCCGATCGCCTGCAGAGCTGCTTCAAGGAAGAAGTCTTCGCACTCCACTACCTTACTTCCGCCCGCAGCCGACCATCCAGGTCGGCAAGCACAAGCAGTCGAGCCAGAACAGCCGGAACCTGCCAGCCCTTGCAGAAGGTGGCGTCGTACGGATAAAAGGGTCCTCTTGGAAAAGAAAAGCTAAAGTGATATCACCTGCCGGACCACGGTCCTATCACGTTCAAACCGGCGGAAGCATCTTGAGGCGCAACCGGCAGCACTTGCTCGCCACAAGGGAGCGCTTCACTTCATACTCATCGGACGGCAGCGACTCTGCTGACGACCTACCGACTGGAGCCCAGCATGTCACCTCATCATCTCAGGAGCCTACAGCCACTTCTGCGACGGCACAGCCTCTCCTCCCAAGGCGGTCCACGCGACCCACAAGGCAACCCATGCGTTTAGGCTATGACAGGAACTTTCAACAAATCACTAACGACTGATTTTTATTATTAAAGGGAGGGGGATGTATCATATCAGTGCCGGTGCCCGTTTGTTATCACCAGCTCATGTGAAACGTGCTGTACTGCCTCCTCTCTTCCTAACCCTGCCTTCTCTCCCCACGGTCCTATATATGCACGAGCCGTAATAAAGCTGGGGGTTGTTCCCTGACGGTGCCGTTCGTCATTCCGGTCGACTGCTCGATACACATTGGAACGCTCCAAATTCGCTACAAACTTGCCGAATGGCGAGTCCCGCCCGTACCTTCGACAGTCTGGGTAAAACGTTCTCCCTCTATACAAAAAAAAAAAAAAAAAAAAAAAAAAAGAAGAACAGAAACCACGAAATGTCGCTGTACCTGCGTTCACTGTACGCCTTGCAGTTCTCCCCCATCAAAGTTAAAGGGCCATTTCCCGCGTCGGATCGCCGCCGTCTCGAACACAACACTTTTCCTGCAACTTTCAAAGTCGTGACCTCTGCTTTGGCGGATGCACAAAGAAAAGGGTGGTCAAGCGGTTCTTCTGCGAGCGCCTGTCTCCGCGAGTGCGTCTCGTTTGTTCGGCACTCGGTAATATTTTCTTTCCCCGGCGTCTGGCAACACCCCTTTGACTGGACGCGGCTTTCCCATGAAATGACAAACAGAAAATTTAATTATTCCATTTTAAGAAATCATCAACCCTGGCTGCAAGCAGAAAACAATCTTATAAGCACTGAGAAGACTCTGGATATCGCGATATCGCATACAATATAATGTAACTAAAATCACCAAATACTAAATCGAAGGCCTAAACAATTCTATAAAGACATGCCCTCAGCTTTGTATTTCTTATAATAATCTTACTCTCTATAATGCAATACTTTCTAGTGCCTTATATTTATGAAGAAAATATTATTGTTTTATGGGCTTCTCATGAAAATCGAAAATGGCCTTTTTTTCAATTCGAATCAAAGTTGTCCCTGTTTTGATAATTTTTAACTTCGGCCAATTCCGAAACAATGCGGAGAAAGAAAGGAAACTTCCAGAGTTACAAGTTTTTTCCAGAATAAAGAACAAGGCCTGCATAATACAGAGAAAAAGTTTCAATGACAACAATTTATGTACCAGAATGTATACGGATAAATTTGGCGATTTTCAGTAGAAGAGCAGTTTTATGTTTATTTTTATAATTTCAAACATTATAATGCAACATACTTAGCCTCTAATATTTTCGAGGCATTAAGGATTGTTGAGGGAGATTTTAATAAAAATCGAAGATGTTTCTTTTAAGTTAGAATCAAAATTCTCGTTTGTTTTTTTTTTTTGTTTTTTTGCTCTTTTTGAAATTTGGCAGAATTCGATGCATTGTGGAGAAGACACCTAACGGTGTAGAGTACCAAATTCTGTCTGAAATATAGACCATAAAGTGCATAATAAAGGCAAGAAGGTTTAGTGGCAGCAACTAAGTGGCTCGGGCCAGAATGTAGGACTGAAAATGGGCGTGTTTTGCAGCGCGTCGCTCCTGGAGCAAAGTTTGCGATTTTTTGCTAAAACAACTGCGTAAACAAAAACTATTTTTGTAACTCTTCCAAAAGTAAAAGTTTAAGAAATAAATTGTGTAAATAATAATGCACGACAAAACATTTGTGTGCAGGCAGCAGGGCTCCAAACTTGCAACTTTTTGAAATGGCAAAAACGGCGTTTTCCACTTTAGTGATCGACGATTTTTTTTTTTTTTTCAAGAGAATTACTGCGTATGTTGCAGAGCTAAGGTTCATACCTTAGCAGTAGCGAAAGAGATTAAAACTGTTGTTTAGGTAGAGTCAGTATAACAGGATACAACCTAAATGAGTCAGCACTTCGGATCTAGGGGCAATACTACGCGGCATGTGTATTACAGTGCTGAACAGAAAAAATACATCAGTTTTTTTTATATTTGACTGTACTAAACAAGCCAAGTCATCGAAATTATTGAGCTCATAATTCAGTTTGATGCTTAGCTTTTCATGTGGTTAAAAGAACAAAAGCTTTAACAACCGAGTAATTTCTGTTACGGAGGAATTCTGTGGGGTGATCACTGTAGACTTGGGTGCTATCAAACTATATTGTACAAATAATAATAATAATAATAATAATAATAATAATAATAATAATAATAATAATAATAATAATAATAATAATAATAATAATAATAATAATAATAATAATAATAATAATTAATAATAATAATAATAATAATTCATTGGCAACAAATTTACAAGATAATAACCAGCCCGTTTAAGCATACATATGCTTGTGAACGGAGCTGGCAAAGTTACTAAAGTAAATATTTAAGGTTAATTACTTTGCTACAAGTCACATTATCTGTAGTGAAATGGCAATCGCAACCCGAAAGTAAAGAACTGGCGATGCAATAAAAAATGACATTCAAAATAGAATGCAAATGCTTATAACTTCATATGGATTTGATGCGAATAAAGACGTGCGCTTAAGCGTTACTGCACAAGCATTTCAGGATTGTAAAAAAATCATTACCTCAGATGAAAATGAGGTTAAAAGTGGCTGGTAAAATTTTATCCCGCTTTACTAGCACAAAGTACAAAACTGCAATAATGAACAGAATTATGGAAAGGTGTTTCGGATGAAAACAATAACGAAAATATGTTTCGGCCGTGATTACAGGGCAGACCATGTCGCATGTACCGAATTCATAATAACCAAATTATTCTTTATATCGAACGATAAGAGCGCTCCTTGGGATGATTAATGTAATGATCTCAACTCACTAAATTTTTTAGCTCCATTGAAAAGGTAACAAACAACACAAGGAATTCAATCGTTTCTATCCTTGCAAATAATTTGTGGTGACTGTAGTTTATTGGGTATATCAGGCTTAGTGAAGACAATGTAAGCTTCTGCTACGCAGACAGATTTCAGGCGTTTCATATTTCTTGGTTATCATCTATATTGCAGTTCCAATCTATTTTTTTCTCATTCTAGTCTCTATCCTTCTAAACTTGCTGCGTTATGTGCATCCGCACTTAGAAATATTCATTAACCTGCTGCATTATTTTTGGCGCAATGTTTTCGTTTGCCATTTCGGCATTAACAATACATTTTAAATATGCTCAGTGCTGCCATTGCTCATGCACCATAGGTAGGCTTCAGTGTGGCTAGTATTGATATATATAAGGGGAGATGCGAGAGAGAAAAAAACATTCATTGATTGACCATGGTCCGGTGAGTTGGGGTGATAAAAACACTGAATCACTCTGTACGTATCGTTTTATTCGTTTTGCGCCATGCTCGCATTTTGAAGCAATAAAGTCATATCTCACTTCGAAACTCATGCTATTTTTTTTTTTTCAAACTGTCAAGCAGCAGCTTTTCTTTTTTTTTTTTTTTTTTCAAGAAAGCATTGAAACAGAACTCATGAAGCTACAACGCTGCAGGCATGCCCTCTGATGCTTCTGAAAGCATATGCAAGGCTCCACACCACCGAAAAACACTGCTTAACTTGTGGTTTCTACATGGGCACAGGTCCCCAACCACCGCGGGTTCGACCGTCGCGCGAGCCGAGGCCCCTATCAGCCGTCACCACGCGCCCACTGAAGCATCGCAGCGCGCACTCAACATCCACTAGGAGGAAAGCGCTTCGCTGCAATGACACAAGCCTCCAAGTTCACAAAGGAGACGTTTATTGAACGCCATTCTCCAACGACACACACACACACACACACACACACACACACACACACACACACACACACACACACACACACACACACACACACACACACACACACACACACACACACACACACACACACACACACACACACACACACACACACACACACACACACACACACACACACACACGCACACGCACACGCACACGCACACACACACGCACACACGCACGCACGATAACACACACACACACACACACACACACACACACACACACACACACACACACACACACACACACACACACACACACACACACACACACACACACACACACGCACGCGCACACACACACACACACACACTGGTCTGCGCGGACAAAGGCCGGCGAACAAGAACAGTAGCGCCCCTTGCGGTGTCTCGGAGGGGTCTCTCGGCCCCGCTCGGACGGTCGTCGAAGCAGTGCCGTGTTCCTGCCAAAAAGTGCCAATGAGAAAATCCACGCCGAGGCGGAGTTGTGACCAAGCGACAGTGACGGGTCATCCCGACACCTCTCCGCCACTTTAGGCAGGAGAAAGGGAAAGAGGAAAACAACAGGGGATCGAGTGGCGGCCGCTCAAAGGGCAGCCGCGGAAAGCCCGAATCCCACGAAGCTGACCGCAAAAGGTCTAATGGCTAACAAATATTCCCTCCAGTAACAATAATAACCCCAATTAATCATTGACACTCCCCATGATTCTTGTAAAACTCCCGGAGGGTTGTAAAGAAACGCTTTCAACACACCTAAAAACACCGAAGCTAGAAGGGAATGGAGATTTTATTCATTTTTAATCCCAAATATCTCTTTAAATAGGGATTAAATGAATTACTCTTTTAATATGAAGTAAAAGTAGTCTCTTTTGTGGTGTGCGCTAGACGACAAACTATTTACTCCACTTTGGGAGTTTTGTTGCTGACAGTGTAACTGCGAGAACGAGCTTGCTGTCACGTACACTGCCTCGGTGGAGGCGAAGGCACGCATGGAAGTACTGTCTCATGAGTTGTGCCATTACGGCTATAAACTACAATTTTTTTCAAGAAAGCACAGGGATGGTTCCTTGTATCGCGAAGAACAACGCCTCTGGAAAACCTGGCACGAGTGTCCGCATGTAATGCGTAAAAATTGCGAGAGCACCGTAGAATCTGCAGTGGAGAAATGCGAAAACCTGAGCGTTGATGCTGCACACGGTACATGGCGCGCCTCTTGTATATAGTTTTTGCTAGCAAGGCCAGGGCTGGTGCCGCTCAGTGGAAATTTTCTTTCCTTGTCCCGACCGCCGGCAGCTGCGTTTCTATGGAGGTGAAAGGAAGAGGCGTCCATGTGCTGTGCGATGTCAGCGCACGTTAAAGATCCCCAGGTGGTCGAAATTACTCCGTAGTCCTCCACTACGGCTCCCCTTTCTCTCTTTCCACTTTCACTCCCACCTTCCGCTCTTCCCTTAAGGCGCAATTCAGGTGTCCACAGAAAGTGTGATAGATACTGCGCCTTTCCTTTCCTGAGAAGCTTTTATTATTCAGAAACACATCCACTTCCGGTGGCGTGTCGTCACATCCACTGGGAGTCGACATTAGTTATATGGCTAAAGTATGTTGGTTTTACATTTACATTTTTGGCTCTAATTAATTAACTAATCACTCTATTGACAATTTTTTTTTTCGGCGGAATCCTCATATCATCCTCTATCGATTGCAACCATTCGTTTCATCCTAACTCTTCTAAGAATGACACAACGGCTGCGGACACGTTTTGCGATACGACCTTGCCGTCATGGCCCAGTAAGGCTTTCGCTTTAAAAATTATATACAGCTCATGCTCATGTATACAGTTCATGCCAAGAACACCAGTGTTGAGGCTGCAAAAGAGTTCCACCTCCATTTTTTTTTTTCTATTCTGCGATATTTTCAGCCGAGGGAAGTAAGTGCCATGCCTTTTTTTTTTTTTTTTTGTGCTCTATCTTTTTCAATGCACCGCGCTTGCTTTTCTACATTCGTTGGACATCGCTCTGAGCGGTGAAACGGGCGAAAGGCAACAAGTAAGCTGTGCAGGGAGACGGATGGAAAACAAAACTGATGGTGGGAAGTCTGCAATGTTAATAACCCAGCCGCAGAGATCGAACGTACAGGGGAACTTACTTTCGTTTTACTGCACAGCCTGTTCGAGAAATCACAGGCGCAATACCATGTAAAAAACAACTTCAGCACAGACGTTCGGAGTCTTTCTTTTTCTTTTTTTTTTTCCGCTCATGACGCCAATCCGCATCTTGTCTAGCTTTTGCTGGGCGACGAAGAATGAGGAGACTGATGAGAAATACCCCAACATCGAATAGATACTCTTCATGGCTACCCTTTTCACAACATTTCTGTGTGCATGTCTGTAATAATAATTCTATCATGCACAGCGTCGATCGTATTGAACGCCGGTCGGCAGCCGCTTCTGTCTCCTGTGTTCGCGTTTCATGCTACCCAAAGTGCACTGTGCAAATCCGGAAGCGGAGAGAATTGGAAGAAAGGAAAATCGCACCCATTCCAATCCCTTTAGAGGTCGATTAATTCCCTCTCGAGCTGCTCATACAGAGCGAGTGAAGTGAGCATTGTCCGTAGGCTCGAGTCTGGAGCTATGATGAATTCGTTTTTTAATACAAAACTTTCTTTCGAGGAAGTCACCTGTGCTGAGGTTTCTATTAAATTTCAGCTCCATCTTAATCTTTCTGGTAATTTGTCGCTGCGACGCCATGCTTCCGCCGGGTCCCTTCAGACGGCGCGGCGGACAGTATTCTTAGAACGAAATAGCGCGTAAGAAACACAATCCTTATAAATCTGGTCCCGGTTTGCTTGGTGCTCGTATGGCTGCATATATGTGGAAGGAGCGTGTCAATTTCTTACGCTTGGCAGTGCTGAGCATCACTCCACGACTAGACCTAACTTAGTTTGGAATTGAAATATTACTCTCCCTATCAGTTTTTTAAATGTTCAGGTTCTCGCATCTGGGCAGCAAAAATAATGGAAGTGAATAATGAGTTACCTTTCCGCCTTATGAAAAGATATTTTATTGTGGCGCTTGTGACAGCAAGATTACAGTGTTCTGTGTTTATGTATAGCATACAGAAATATTTACGTGCCCTTATTTGAGCTATCAGGAACTAACAGAGTGCGATGGGGGGCTAGTTGGTAAGGCATTATTAAAGAACAGAACTACCAGGAAGTGTTTTTCGTTCTTTCAAACTACATTGGTTAAAATGCTTGTCAAGCATGCAGTCACAGTTCGGGTCATATAGAAGGTTTCTTTTGTAGCCAAGTGTATTTTGAAATATCTTCGCTCGTGATTACGGTTTGTGCGATCTACTAAATGAGTAACGTACCTTTGCTTAATATTTGGGTAGCGACTCGCAACACATCTTGAATTTTTAGCACATTATGTGAACGCTGATGCCTCCTTTGAGTACAACAAATGCCTTTCCTCACGTGTATCTCCCGTACTGTATTCTCGTCACACTACGCTTTTCACTACTACAGTAGGGAGTTGCAATAGAGGCAAAACCACGTGTGCCAAGCCGATTGCTGCAGGAACAGAAATCTTCCCCAGCGAAAAAAAAAAAAAAACATCAAAGAAAACACACGTCGCAGCAAGCCCGTCCGTTCAAGCTTCTGACCTGCATGCCAGATGACAAGAAGGTATATCGGCCAATACCTCTCGGTCGTATGATATGCAGGCTTACGCCTAAAGCACATGTAATAGTGTTCAGCAGTTAGCCTACAAATAATAACAGCAGCAATGTTGAAGTTCGTGCGCACCAAACCACAAGAAGAAAAACAAGGAATAATTATAAAAGAGACGGCATACTAGATAAACTTAATCTGCTTATAAATGCACAATGTCTTCATGAGATGACCAAGCAAAGACTCATTGCGAAAGTTGCAGCTTTTTATGCATCTGAACGCGCCGACTGTCTGTCTATAGGTGATGCATTTTCTCTTGCGTTCGGGCACATGGAGAACACTCGTCAGCGTTTTCGTTATGGCGTGTGCGTTTCCCTCTTTGAGTGAGATAGTTGTGTCTGGTTGGCTCGTCATATACGTAAAATATCCACAAAAACGCTTGTGCCAGCGCTAACGCCGTCGTCTTTCCTTGCATGTGCTAAACCGGCGTCACCGTGATAACGTAAATGAAATCAAGAAAATATGTTTGCGCATAGACTCCGATAGAAGGCGATGATTTAAACAGACACATATCCTCGTCATCGCTGAAGCGCATACGGGCTCTTTACTGACAGCCTTCCGGTGCTTGCGTGAAACTAACCGAGCAGACACATGCGTTCTTGCATTAGGGTAATTTAGGCGTTGTGCGTGCGTGCGAAGCAAGTATAAAATGTTCACTGTATACACGACGCATGTGTCGTAAGGAAGATGTGATATCACCGCGTGCTTGCTGCTGATGAGCGCATCGTTCAAAGACGTAGGAAGGCAAGAGGGAGAGAGACACGTGGTCTTAATGACGCCAGAATGCACGCGCGCTCTTGAATCAGGCGCCTCGTCGTGTCCCTGCAGACCGCGTAGAAAGCTCGACAGCCATGAGACAGTGAGTGCGCGCTGCCGGCCAACGAATCCGACCATTGCAAGCGGTTTGATTGGAGAGGCCCCGTGCTGCGACCGAAGCAGCACATGACGATTTGTGCAAAAACTAGCTGCCGAGGAGAGGCATTATTGGAAACTAGGGCTGATTTAGAGCATGTTCCGCATGTATTCGAGCTGTACAACTGCGCCGAGTGGTTTTTAAATCTCTCTGGGCCGGCTTGCACGATAAAGTCCGAGCTAAGTCCAGACTTAAATGGTGTCTTTAGAAAGACCAAGCTTATTTATGACGGCTCGTGTTCCGAACGTCGAACGCTTCGGGTTCATGTTCACCAGAGTGGCTTCCCAGAACGGCCTCAGCAACCACTTGGGGCATTTTTCCTCGTAACACAATCTTAAGCCGCAAAAAGCAATGGCGCGGATTTTACGCAACGCAAAATTGACGGAATGTGTACATCTTACAGCAGGGACAGTGCCAGCGCATCCCTGTATTTCCCTAATTTCTCAGACACCTGGCGTCCTTGTGTCTTACCCAAGACAGCACTAGAGTCGTAATCATACAAGCGACTTATTCAAGTCAGGACTGAAGGCCAGTCTTGACTCCAGTCTTAAGCGGCTATGCTAGTGGCCTATTCTTTAGACTCCAGTTAAGTCTGGACTTAGCTAAGACAGTCTTAAGATTGTTTTGTGCAAGCGGGCCCTGGTGTTTTTCTTTCTTGCGTCGTCAAAGATTGCGCTATCACCGAGGCAAATGCATGCACTGAAGGAATGGCGCCCACAAAAACGCGAAGAGGACCGGAATAAAGCATCGAGTCGATGGTTTGAAGGAAGCCCTTCTGGTCGGGAATGCACGGTCGGCAACATTATTTTCCTTCCTTTTTATTATTATTATTTTAAAATAAACCATGCACCACCACCACCACCACCACAGCCGCACGAAGATGAGTGCCAAACATCGATGTATGAAGATCGCACTTTCACGCACTGTCTTATGAAAGACAGAACGCGGAAAAAAAATTCGCAGGCATGAGCTAATAGCACACGGAGACTGGGGCAATGCGTATGCGAATGAAAGTGAAAACTGCGCAGATACTGAAGAAGCACTGAAACGACGTTAAATTCAGGAAAGTTTCGTCCAATATGCGCTCGTCAAGCGCTGCAAAAGCATATATCATAACATCATCCCAATGCGAATTCAGTGATAAATTTTCTTTTATTTTCATTCACATATCTTTAAATATTTACAATTTTCTGTTCCCCTATGCTTCCTTCCTTCCCCCTCTCCTCAATTTTATATTTAAATACCCACTTCTTTTATTCGTATATATTAATTAATTACCATTTTTTGTTCCCATATACTTTCTACTTTCCTTCTCTCCTCAATTCTCTTCCCACAGTAGAGTAGCAAGCCAGTGTAATGTAAACGCCAGCTAAATTTTCTGTTTTTCAGTAAGGAATTTCTCTCTCTCTCTCTCTCTCTCTCTCTCTAGCATAACTTTTATTGTAGCAACGCACGCATTGCGAAAAAAAAAAAAAAAAGCCTTCGAAACCGTCTGCATTCTCTGATAATTCAAATTTAGAAGACACTTTATCACTGTAACGCTACTCCTTATGCGCATACGGTATAGAACGGCAACCTTTCGCACCTGCATCTAATTGTGAACAATCCGGCGCGAGAGCCGAAACGCCAAGAAACATATCTTAATTGATCAAGGAGTACTACACCTTCACTGAATACGGTATGTTCTAAAGTGGCAAGCATCATTTTACCAAAGAAACCTTGGCATGCTCTTTGGCGTGTTTCTGAAGAGGCGGCGTATACTGTCTGATTGACCCGTTCGTGGAGAACGCGGTTCGCGCGCGCCCAGGTGTGAGTCTGCATTAATACCGTTTCTTGGGCTAGTTGGTTCATATTTCTATTGTGAAAAACTGCGCCGAAATAAACACACCACAAGACAGAGGACGGGACAAAGGCGCTTGTCCCGTCCTCTGTCTTGTGGTGTGTTTATTTCGGCGCAGTTTTTCACAACAGGTGTGAGTCCCACAGGGTGCAGCCGGTAAGCTGCCTAGCTCTAATGCGTCACAGCCGGCACGCGTGCAGACTTTATCGGGTGCCGTGCTATACATGAAACCATACGGCAGAAGGGAATTGTGGCAAGGTATCCAATGAACGAAAATCGACCCACTCAACCTAAAGTGCCGGTGATGTTGTCTGAATTGGAGGCAGAGAGAAATCTCCGGGTAACATGTATCAAGTGTTTTGCAGGCATTGATGACGTGGCCCTGTACGCAGTTTCGAGAAGTGCCCAAGTAGGTAAAAAATGAAGGATTGAGTGCCGCAGTTACACGTGTCAAATCGGACAGACTAATCATACGGAGCCGGAAGCAATATTTCTGGACGCGGGGTCGATCACTGGGGCGTGAGGCGCCGTAGGCGGGTGAGGTTAGTGCCCCCAGCGTGGCTGTCGAGGCGGCCGTCAAAGCGGAGGTTGCATCGGCGGGCGTGTCACCCGGGGCGCTCGCGGCTCCTGCTCTCCCTGGCGGCCATGGCTGCCGCCACATGTACGGGGGACGGGCCGCTATTTCGAGCGCGGGCCACGTGGCCCGGGCCGTTGCCTAAATTTGGCGGCTGGGCCCAGTTTCAGACTGGCAGCGACCCGAGAGGAGCGGCTGCGACCCCGGGGGTTCCGACTTGTAAGTTGCCAGCAGCACAACAACAATCACGCGTGTTGTTGACCCGCTGGACCCGCGGCAGGTGGCCGCCGCATCCTAGCCATGGCGAGCAGCGCGTCCACGACTACCATCAGCAGCATCGCGGTGCAGTCGGGCAACACCCGGCTCGTGATCGCCCTCCTGCAGGTGAGACGCCGATGGACCTTGACACTTCCCGCTCTTGAACTTGGGAGGCGATCGGTCGTCTCCTTCCGTTGGCCGGAGCGCTGGTGATGTCCGTTTTGTCAGGTGTGATACGGTCGGCCCTAACCAGTGCGGGGCCCGAGCGGACGCCACGCGTGTACGCTCGTGCAGGCGAGAGGCGTAAGAATAATGGCCGGCTGCGGTTGGAAGCGAGCCAGATTTGCGGATCTTCCGAATGCATGAGGGCTGCACGTGAGCCTTTCAACCCACACGATCGCTTCCATGACTCGGAATGCCCCGGCCGACCGGCGCCTGCTCGCGTTCGAGACAGCGCTTGAGGCCTCGAGCTCGCCCTCTCTTCATGTTGAAGCTATAGCGGAAAACGTGACCTTGTCGCTTTGCTGACACGCCCCCTTTGCTGAGTAAAGACGTTCTGGCGACTCGAATTCATTGTGATTCATTAATGTACTCTAGTTTAAAGGAAGGCGATCGTACGAACAATGAAGAAGCAACCAGAAGTAACAACCGGACATTTGAACTTCCAAATTGACTGGTGGTACTCGAGTACCTTGGACTGACGTAACACAAATCATGTAAGGCGCTGCAACAGCGCGAACAGCGGCTGAAATACAGAGCGTAAGGTTCCGTGCGCTGTAATAAAGTGATGCCTGCTCTTCTTAAGGTTTCGCTGATTGACTGAGAGCTGCTGGCAGGCATATAAGGCCGCGCGTATATGCCGAAGAGATGTATGGAATGCGCCAGGACGATCGAAACAACCGCATGTCGTTTGGTTCAGATTTTTGGGACTGTCCACACCCTCATGCTAGCATTCTGAACAGTCGGCTGATGCAATTATTTGCTGAGCGAAGACGAAAAGTTCAAATGTGTGGTCCTTTCAGTGCATAAGCCTTCGGTAAACTCTTCATCGGGCCGCAAGATTTCTGTGTACCTTATGGAGCACTCCAGTTGTAGTCACTGCGCCGGCCTCATGTTCCGAGTTGTTTTTGTCTTGTCGCAGTGCAAAAAAAAAAAAAAAAAGAACAACAAACCACACAATGAGTCTCTTAAACGCATCGCCGTATAACAAGACCATTTCGAGGGCGTCGGTGCCCATTTGTGCTGTTGAACGCGGATTTGACACATAATAAAAGCGACAGCGGAGTTTCGGAGGATTCGAAATTGAAATACATCCGTGCGCAATGAGATTTCGTTTGACACTACATGAGTCAAGCTCTAGTCTAAATTATCCCGGTGGCCTATACTATATTATTGCGTTCCTCATAACCTGCTTTCGACGCTGAAATCCATTCATTCAAGCTAGAAAGTGCAAAATAGAATTAAACCGCAAAGGAACGGAAACAAATCAAGAAGTCGAGTTGCGGCCTATGCTGACGGTGTTTTTCTGTTTATATACTGAGGGAGAAGAGCGTAAAAACAGGATGCGGAGGCCGCCAAGAAAGTTTGCCCCGTCGGCGTCTGACCTGCTCGCCGTCCCGCCATCGCTCCTGCGTTTCCGCTCTCCTCAAGTCAGCTTATGGGGACCTCCAGACAGGCACTGCAGAAACTTGGAAACTGCCTGCGATGTGAGCCTACTTGGCTCAAGACCAATATCCGGATCAATTAGGGTTGTTTTATGAGGCGTAACAGTAACGCTGATGAAGGTGCCCTGTGAGCACAAAATGCAAAGTCGTGGTTCACATCTACTGATGATAACTTTCCATCCCACATCGCGGACAGCTTTCTGTGGCTCTGCAGTGAAGGCTAGACTGGAAAGTGAATGTACTGCAGTAGGATGCTGAGTTGGACGAGTTGGTTGGTCTGTGTGCAGTGAGTTGGTCTGGGTGCTTCCTGTTCATCTGTCCTTCGTTCTTTTGCGCTGTTTTTCCATCCTAAATGGAAAGGGAATGAGACAGGCCTTTGTCCTCGTCGCGTGGTATGTGTTGTTCAGAGTAGGGGATGCGATGGGATGAGGTGTAGTTGGAGAGACGGTGCGAAGTCGGTAGCGCTGAGGTATAACCGTACTCCATGGGACGGGGACAAAAGCCCGTCGCCTTCCTTTTCCTGCCTAGCCTTTGAGGTAGAGCCGCAGAAAATCCTCTATCTCGGTATTACACTGACTCATGTTACGGACACTAGACCTTCAAAAGACACGGAGGGTAAGAGACTTATAATTTTTCTTGCGCTTAGATAGCCAATACCAATTTATCAACGTCTAATGGTTTGACGAACCCCTCCTGCGCATGCGCATTGACAGGGATGGGGGCCATCGCGGCCACAGCACCTGAGTTAGAGGTAAACCGGTATACGTCAGCAACAGTACGTCTACGGTAAGGTTAATTAATCTCTCTAGTGGCAAAAATGGCTGGATTGATAGGCGTACAACAATTGTACGCCTTGCAATTACAATTACAGAGTTTGTAGTAAATGTACTACACGCTGTCCAAAACACTTTTTTTTTTTTTTTTTTTTTTTTGCGCAGACAAAGATTGTTACTGATTCTTGTTGGATTGTCGCCTCAAACTGGGTCTTTTTATCTACGCGTGCTGAAGCGTTCTCTTCCGCACGCAATCATGACTATCGGTAGCATGCAACTTGCCATGTTGCTTTTGAAGCGCCCTATGAGCATGGCTGAGCAGCCGGAAGGTTGCAAAATCTGTCCCGAACCTTCCGGTAACCTGACTGTAGACACGTGGACATTCCTTGCCATCACTTGGAGCAATTTCTTATTATAACCTGACTGCTGTGGGAGAGTGTGCAGCGAGAAACATTGCACTAGATGTTTTTTGTTGTTGTTACCGGAGCACTGCCGTGGTGGCTCAGTGGATAGAACACTCGACTGCTGTGCCCAAGGACGCGGGATCGAATCCAGGCCGCGGCGGCCGCTTTGCTATCCAGGCGAGAGGCAAAACACATGTGTGCTGTGTAATGTCAGTGCATGTTAAAGAACCCCAGGTGGTCGAAATTTCCGGGGCTTTCCACTACGATAGAAGTGTTTCAATTGGGCTAGTTAGTGTTTCACATTGTCATTCATTTTACGCTTGTGGAAAAAACAACAACACTTGAACAAAGAGGAAACGACACGAAACACATGTGCGCACTTGTGTTTCGTGTCGTTTCCTCTTTGTTCAAGTGTTTTTTTTTTTTTATTTTTTCAAAAGCGCGACAATGAACGCTCCTCTATTACGGCGTATCTCAAAGGCAGAGTTGCTTTCGGAAGATGAACCCCATAAACCAAACCAAACCATTTTGTTACTACAGATCAATAAGTAATCACCGCTGCGTATTGATCTCAAGTTAATCCACCCGAACACTGTTGGAAAGAGCATATCACAAGGCTGGACTAACAGGCGATGGTGAATACTTGGTATATATATGTGACGAATATGCATGAATTCCTCAGTCTCGACAAAGGCTGAAAGTCTGTCAGAACTGGTGGCCATTTTATATATTCCACTGACACTGATATCCAAAGCTTGCTAACACACTTATCGGTGCGCCTTTAGACGTTTCCCAGGCCATTTTACATTTTTGTTTTCGATAGCAATGTGGTGGCTTGAAGATTGGCGGTCGAGGAGTAATGTTCGCAAAGGAAAACGACATGACATTCCTTTCAGTGCCTCTATTGAAAATGTTTAAGCATTTTTCGGTTTGTCTCACAAAGGGAGCCCTGTAGACTAAGCATTGCGTTGGTGCGTATTGTTTTTCGTGCATTTTTTTTTTTCAACGCGACAGCGTTAAGGATCTCACGCTGCGGAAAAGTAACGTCGTTGGCCGTGAGCGAAAATCTTGACCGGTCTACAAGATTACGACGCCACAGGCACATCACCTCGTAAAAAGATTTCACCCCCTGACATGCGTAATGAAAGTGATTAAAAGATTACAAAAAAAATTCGAATTAAACGCTGCTACTTACAATTGATTCCTCTCGCAGAAAGAAAAATGTCAATAATTTAAGGTTTTAGGCAGGGCTAGACACGACGCGAGATTGATCGCGAATTCGAGCAAAGTCGCCACCTTGCGGCAAATCTCGACACGCGCTCCTACGGACTGGTGTCTGCTATTTGTTTCGCAATTTCGGCGAGCTTTATTTACCTGTCTGCCTCATAGGAAAAGAATGCGGACCGGCTGTCATCTCACGCTTCAATAGAGCAATGATTGTCCAAATCAAGTATATCATGCTGGATCATGACGTCCTCCGTTGATCTTCGGCACTTGAGGTTTTTTGCAGTGTAGAATTTCAAGCATAGATATAAGGCCATTAGCCGCCATGTCGAAGCAAAATGAACACCGGTCACCGACATCCACATTCGACTTAAAGCAACCGCACACAAATCGTATTCTCTTCTTTCTGTTTTGAATACAACAGCATGAGCATGCCTGAGTACCGTTGCCGAGCAGAATGCAGATTAAGCAGGCCATTTTGTGATCTCTGTACGCCAGATCAAGCTGTTTGATTGCTTTATTCATTTTGATAAAATCTATATTGGCCTAAGTGCTGATGCTCACACCGGTGCAAATACATTACTTCTGAGAAGCGGAGTAAAATAGCACCAGATTTCTACGGACTTAACTATCTCGCTTCCCTCCTTGCTTGACCATGCTTACTTAGGGATGAATAGATTTGAACTGCAGTTACACGAAAAGTCGAGCTAGTTTCTGCTTCATTTTTTTTTTCTGGAAACAGCGCTAAAACGCACCAGACGAGAAAGAAGACGGGACGAGCACTCGTGCCGTCTTCTTGCTTGCCTTGTATTGTGCTGTTCCTGTGAAAATAAATACATTTATTTGTTGCATGAATACGTAGAGAATTGACTCGGAACAGCTTTATATCCAGCCCCTGTTCCGATAATAATCCTAATTTTTTTTTGCATAATACTCAATCACTGCTTGATATTTAAGAAATCATTGCCTCAAAACTACTTGCCCGAGCAAAAGCGTGTCCATGCGCAGGTATTGGCAATGTCTTTGCAACGACTAATATTCGTAGCTTATCTTTCAACTAAAAATAATTCCAAAAGGTCCTAAATTTTTGCAAGCATGTAATATTCCTTTCAATAACGCAAATATAGTAACATTTTCTTAAATCATTAAACTACCATTGTACCATTAATCAGCGCCACATTAACATAAAAATCCTGTATAGTTTCTTAAGTTTCAGGGAACGTTGGCCTTGTTTATACTCGCTGTTATATTGATTGCCGCAACGTAACATTATCATATTCGCCGACATTAGCTGCTAAAAGCAGTCGCCTCAAAGTGCACTCGGTGCGCTACCCGTGAACAGCCAGCCAGCTTTCCTGTGAGACGAGAGTTCATGTGTGTGTGTGTGTGTGTGTGTGTGTGTGTGTGTGTGTGTGTGTGTGTATATATATATATATATATATATATATATATATATATATATATATATATATATATATATATATATATATATATATATATATATATATATAAGCAGATCAATTAAGGGGAAATGAGGGTGCTCGTTATAATACATGAAGGAAAGAAGCCAACAGTCGGCGAGGCCAAGGAATATATATATATACTTGCGTGCTGCCGTGATCCCATGCCGACTTTGTATAGGCAAAGTTGATATGCGCGCTAGTCTGGAGTAAACCCGCCCGGCCGTACGTTGTTTATGCTCTACATTTAATCAGCTTAATCAACGAATTAATGGCCAAATAGCGTCCCGCCGTGGTGGTACGGTAGTTAGGTCGCTCTACTGCTGTGCCCAAGGATGCGGGATCAAATCCCTGCCGTGGCGGCCGCTTTGCGATGGAGGCGATAAGCAAGGCGCCCGTGTGCTGTGCGATGTCAGTGCACGTTAAAGAACCCCGGGTGGTGGAAATTTCTGGAGCCCTCCAGTATGGCGTATCTCATAGACTGAGCCGCTTTAGGACGTTAAACTCTATGAACCAAACCAATGACTTATAGCGAAACAGACCGTGCCTGTTTTCTTAAGCCAGGTCGAAGCGTAAAGTTTGCATCTGCGGCATATAAGATGCTATCACAACTGGCATATCGTCCCGCGTTTCGTCCTGCATTTTGTCGTGCCCTGCAGTGCGCGTGTCGCGAAATACAGCAGCTTTGCTTTACAAAAATAGAGGAGGACGAGGGAAAGAGCATGCGCAGTATTTCTCTCGCAAAAAGTACAATCCGGGTGGCAGTTTTCTTCCCAGTGGAGCACCGTGTCAGCGCAATGACACTTTGCGAGGCGTAATGCACTAGCTGGAAGAGACACGTATTTCCCTGACATCCGTGTTAAGCAAGTGCACACCGGTGAAAAGCCGGGCAACAACGATAACAAAAAAAAAAAAAAACAAGAAAAAAAAAACATATGCTCCGGTATGTGTTACGCAACGAAAATATCAGGTCCGTGAGCGCGGTACAACGCAAACGCGTGAAAACGACGTCATCAAATTCAAAAGAGGGATGATTGCGTGCCTTATTTTTTTATGATCCGCGCTTCTTTTCCGCAAAAATGGCCAATATTACCATTTGTTCTCCAAGACTGCAATACTATCAGAAGGAAACCACTCATTTATTGCAGCGGGCATGTTTTGTTCGCCAGAAAACCCGCCGTAAACTCGCAAGCAAACCGACGCCGCGTGCATTTCATCGAGCGCCACCGGCTGCCAATGCGCACTACCGGAGCGACGGTGGCACCACCTCTAGAAGTTCAAGGTCGTTTAAACCTTACGAGACTCCTGGAAGTAATCGATATTTCGAATGCAGTATCGAGTAATGTTTTAGCTCGTTATGTCGGAACGCTAATTAACGCATGTTGCTACGACTCGAGGAAATAAGAAAATATCAAAATATGTACCGTCTTTGCCAAAAGTAACCAGGCTGCAGGGTTTGCTTCTCAGCCGTGTTTGAAGCCTTTGATCTATTCCAAAAGGCAAAAAATGGTCTTTACAAATATGAGTGAGGGGCTTTCTTTCCATACAGGTGATTAATAATTTTCTATGTCCTATAAACGCTTAACTATACAGGACTAAGGAGCAAACCCCGCAGCCTGGTTACTTTTGGCAATTGATAGGAAAATTTTAGTGGCATAGAGTAGTGGGATTGTGGTGGGCTATATTTTTTTCTTGGAGCCTCAGTGCACTGTGAAATCACTACATGTGCATCGACACATAGCTGGTACGCGAAATACCTTTCTCATTTAACTTTGTGTAAGAAACGTCATGAGAAGCATATGCACGTTCAAAGCCACCCCGCGGTTGCCGTCCATGAGCTTGATTACCGAGAATTTTATTGCGGCAGTAAATAATTTATTTCATTCACCAAAAAGCTGTTCATAAATTACCCAAACTGAGTACTGCTGATAGTAGGTTATCGGAAATGTTTTGGCAATGTCGCTGACCAGGAACTGCATTATTTTTCATAGCACTATCGGTAGTAATAGTACCGATTATACTATCGACAGTAACGCTATCGACTGCTCTATCGATAATACTATCGAGTACTACTATAGATATTTTCAAAACTTTATTGATACTATCAATAGTCGATTTACCGATAGTTTTACATCACTGTATCAATATATGCAGACATTTGTCCTTGGTTTACAAGTATCAACTCAAGTGACTTTAATAGCTCGACAGTTCTTACTTTTGGTACAACATATCCCCAAAGTGCGGGATTGTCTTTGCTCGTCGAAACATGCGGCGTTTCCTTTTTCCTGCTATAGGAAGATGTTACGCGCGGTTGAGATATACCTACCTTGGTAGTTTGTGCATTCGTCAATTTATTCACCTGCGCTTTCTGGGCGTCATTATTGACTCCCTTTTTTCGTGGCGAAGAACTGTCGAATCGACTGCGTCACCTTTATCTTCGCCCATCAAAATGTTCAGGGAATTGCTGGTGAACAATGGAGAAATCCCATTTGCTCAATGGTTAGGCTTCACGAATCACTGGTGGTAAGTAGCATAATGCACGATATTTCTTTACTTTCCTCGTCTACATCAAAGTCCTAGCGTCTCAGAATATTTCCCAGAAAGGGCTTTATGAAAACCCTTGAATTTCAGCAGGTGTCGGTGAAGAATCTAATTCTTCACGAGTCAATATCGAAACCTTCTGGCTTTATCTCTTCGCAAGGATTAAAAATGCAACTCGGTCGACTCGACCGCACGCTAGCTGGCGATTTTTTTACTGCGGCTCCGAAAGAGGTCTGAGCCCTGGCCCTACTTGGCACTTAAGGTTATTAGTTCTCTATGTCTCGACCTTCACACACGAAGCAAGCGATTGAAACTACCGTAGTAATTTGAGAGTCGACTGCAGCTTGACCGTCCCTAACGTTCATGCTAAGCGGAGTTCTCTATGGGCGGCACCGCGTTCGCTTGTGTTCGAGCATTTTGAAACAATATTTTGCCATCTTGAAGTCTTCACTTGTGGTTCTGCGTACAAAACCCGCGGAGCTAGTGTGGTGGCATTTTATATTCCATCTTTCAATACAACCTGGCCTGTACACCTTACTGACCCCTGAACTCCAGAAGCGCTGAAAGTGTTGTTGTTGATGCGGCCTTACGAAAAGTGGGGTCTTGTATTGTGCAACCTGTTCTCATCCTGACGGATACAAAGCATGCTCTTCAAAGGTTAGGGCTTGGTCTGCCCCACGGAAAAGGTATCTTTTAGCCAGTGCTTAAAGTCTGGCTCCGTCGGAGGGGGATCTCTAGTGATCAGAGCACAAGTGGAAAGGGAAATAAAGATGGAGAGAGAGAAACAATGCCTGGTGACCTGTCCGGCACATCGTTTTATAGAAAGGAGAGAAATCATTTCTCTCCTTCTCGGGTTTTAGAAACCATGTTAATGGCCTCCTATTAAAACTTACTTCGAAACTGTCGAAATGTTCCGATTGAAAAAAAAAAAAAGAATAAAAAAAAATGTCTGCCTGTTTCGTGTTCATGTAGTCATACATTCAAGTGCCGGTATCTCAGATCCCTCTTAAATTTTGGCGAGGGGTCTCAGACTCTCCGAACCCCCCCTCCCCTGACTTTAAGCTCTGCATTTAGCTTTCTGCGCTTAATGCATAACCTTCACAGCAAGTGCTTACCTCTACGTTTTCACTTGCTACTCTCGTATATAGGTGGCTTGGGAAATGAGGGAGTGGACAGTGTAATCATGATGCGCTGTCTGGGAATTCATCGAGAAATGTCCCCAAGATAGCAGGAGAATCTTCCAAGAAACAGTGCTCAGAAATATCAGTTGTCAAGGGGACGTCGAACTACTTTTCGCAATACTGAGGCTCGTACCCCGGCATGGATCTGGCATCCTCGCAGCTATGTTCCTCTTGTGGTGTGTGCTGGGATTTAGATACAATATCTTATGTGCTGCTCAGCTTTCAATGAGGAAAGGTGTGTCTTGTTCGCTTCCCTAAACAGGGAATTGGCGCTGCGTGGTTTCGTTGAAGAGATTGTTTGTTCAGGCTAGGCGGAAGGAGGCTTTTCTTCTTTTTCTAAAATTCTTACGAGATTGTGATTTGGACTGGAAATCGTGACAGCAGCAGTTGTATATTGCAAGTGATTGCATACTGTCTTTGCCAAAAGTAACCAGGGTGCACAGTTTTCAGTAGTGGAGCCCTTAAGGTACCACAAAAGGCATGCAGTAAATACCTTTAAATGTGGCGACGAGGGTTCTTATAATAAAAATCATGCAGCGCTTGAGGCACTCCATAAATGCATAAATGCTCTAATACGCACACGGCTAAAGAAACACACAGCCTGGTTGCGTCTGGTAAATACGCCCATCGGCAGCCACTGATCTATGTCTCAATTCCGGACTATTATCTGTGTCGCTATAGTGGAGAGATTGATTCCACAAGGCTAATCTCACCAGTAGTTAGCAACAACTTCAATGTATCTCGCTTTAGTGGACGGATTAATGCAGGCAATTTGGGGTTCTTTAACGCGCGCTAGCATTACACCACATTCCGGCTTTTCCGTATTCCGGCTCTATTAAGGGGACCGGGCTTTGTCAAGCCGCACTTGAGCGGCTTTTACCTGTCACCCCCTTTTCTTCTTGAGAGACAAAATAAAGTTTGATTTAATTCGAAATAAGGACGCCGCGGCCGGGACCGCTCGTGCGACCCTGGGATTAACAGCTGAACTTCAAAGTCACTGAACCACCGCCTTCACTAAAAGGAACTCCTCCTGCAGCCATCTAGCTGTCCGCTGAGAATATATTACCCCTCCGCCGCTATATGCAATGCCTCAACATTATCATAAAAAAAAAAAAAACATATAATAGATGCCCCTCAAATTCTTAGAGGCCTTTGCCGCTAGCCACAACGCTGCCACGTGCATTTCCCTTTCCTTTCACGTAGTGTCACAGCTAAGGCTGTGACACTACGAGAAAGGAAACACAGCTCTCATACTGCAGACATGCCGCGGAGAAACGTTTTTACATGGCTAAGCACAGAACATAAAATGACTAGCATATCGCAGAACTCCTAGCATTTATCACAACTTCGGAAATCATGTGTTAAGCATGTCAAGCTTTCGTCGTCAGTTGTCAGTTAAGCCCTGAAACGTCTTATCATCGGATCCCGTATATGCCCGGCGGAGCAAACCCGTCTTCAGTTCCATTGCATGTGCACGTTCGTGCCAGACATTCGCCAAGGAGTCTGATAATAACCTAGTGTTTTGTTTTTTCATCTTATTTTCCTATACTGCAGGGAACAGTCCGCTTTGCTTGGAGTTAAAACATTTTGCAGAAACCTCTTCTGTTATTAAAGCTAGCTCCATGGTGGTCGGCACCCGCGATCTCTGCAGTTATACGACAGGCAGGTAACCAGAAGATGGGCAAAATACGCGCCCAATAACCAACTTTGTGAATGCAGTCATCAACAAGGTCATGTGCCTCGAATGAGCGACAGCAAACGCTCTCCTGATTATATAAACCAGGCGCACTGCACACCACGGCATCAGTGAGACCTAGGTTGGCGACACGCCAACGCCGACATGGCGCTTTATCTGCCGTTAGGTGGAGAGGTAGCAAGGAAAAAATAGTCAAATCGAGAGGCCCAGCAGCCATCTTGTGATTGCGTAATTAGCGAAGCCTGCTGCGTACAAGCGTCCCAAACCACGCGCCCTTGACTGGAGTTAAACTTGTGCAATTGCTGCCTATAAATTCTCATTGCAAGCATATGGCGGTAAAGGGGTAAATAAAAATGTATCACATTTTAGCGAACCAATCCGACAGCCGTACGCGCACTTGTATACTGTCCTCTGTGGGGAACAGAGCACGCTCAGTAAATAAAACAATCCACGACTTCATCAAATGCCCCTGCGTAGTAAAGCACGAGCCTCGTCCCGAAAAGGAGCAGTCGTCCACTGTCGTGCTACGTCGTTGTTAGTTCGGAGAAATTCCTATAGGCGCCGTTTTAATAAAGGGACCTTGTACGAACATTGTTTTTTTATTATTACCACACAGTTACTTTAACGTAGACAAGCTCCCGCCGCCATGTCTCAGTTGTTAAGAGCGCGCAACTGCTGGACCCGAGGACGCGGGATCAAATCATGGCGGCGGCTGCTGCTTTTCGATGGAGGCGAAAAGCAAGGAACCCGTGTGCTGTGCGATGTCAGTGCCCGCTAAAGAACTCCAGGTGGTCTAAATTTCCGGAGCCCTCCACTACGGCGACCCTCATAGCTCAGACAGACACATACGAAACAGCTGGGCTTACATCTGGAAGGTTCTGTCCGAAACCTAAAACCGGAAACCTGCTCTTAAAAAATTTTGAAAATTCCTTTACATGGCATCATAAAGGAGATCACGTGGTGGAGCCCGGGCATTATTGTATTATGGATTGCTGTTTCATGGAAGCGCTTATCCTTAGATTTATTTATTTATTTATTTATTTATTTTTTATTTATTTATACTGCAGGCCATAAACTGGCCCAAGCAGGAGGGGCAATGCAATACAAGATACGACAATGGAAAAGAAAGTAGAAGGTAATTAAAAGGATGGAGGATATAGCAGTGTTACTCAAACAATGAATTCTCACACTAGCGCAAAAAAAAAAAAAAAAGAAGCAAAGCTCGTCATAGCAAAACGTACTTGTGGGTTCCAACTAGTGCGCTTCCATTCCACTTTCGACCTTTGCGCAGCATATATGCACATGCGCGTGTAGGCGCCCACAATTTGTCCACATTTAACTCAGGTTGAAGCTAAGCATTGTGGAGCTAATGATGAGATAAAAGGACAGAAAGACAGTTCTCGAGGAAGAAACAAACCCACCGAGAGAAAAAGCAGGCATGCGACACTTGCCTGACCGCATGGAAACAAAAATAAAGGGAGAGAAAGAAATGTTTCGGTTACGTGCAGGCGTACAGGAAAATGGCTCACTTATTGTTTTCAGAAGCATCCCCCCTTATTATTATTATTATTATTATTATTATTATTATTATTATTATTATTATTATTATTATTATTATTATTATTATTATTATTATTATTATTATTATTATTATTATTATTATTATTATTATTATTATTATTATTATTGCTGTGGAAAACTCTTGCTGCAGTTAAGCAGTTAAAGCTGCACCTGCCAATTCAGCTCCTGTGAACGTTGAGCGACGGCGCTGCTGAGAAGTGAAGAGTGGAGAAAATGAGCCATCCAATCTTTCTCTTTTCAAGCCAGTCGAGGTGGCCCCGTGCAGCTGTGCGAACATTGAGGTCGTCACTTCTGGTGTCGCATCTGCGTAGCTCGTCTTGAACGCAGGTAACCCTCAAGAACGAGATATCTTAAGAAGATTACAGCATGCGGTAAAATGGCTCAAAATAACTGCCACAGACCATGCAGAGGAGCGGCTAAGCTTATACAGCAAGTGCGTTTAAGAAGAAAGAAGAAAAGTGAAGTGGAAGGATGTAGTGTCAAAAAAAAAAAAAATGGAGGAAAAGTTTGGGCAGAACCAGTTAACTGAGGCATGCAGCTTTTGCAATCAAACAAGGTCGGCGAGAGGCGGATAAATCCAGCTGCTGCAGTTAAGAGTGTGTAGAATGGTTTTGTTTGTTTACTTAATGACGATTAAACAAGACTAAAAGAGGGTGCTGCTAAACGAACACACCGCCTGGGGCAGCATGCCAGTTGAGCCGTTAGGACCAGCTTGTGCTGGCCCGGGGGCATCCGCTTGAAACGGAGGGGGTACCAGGCAAGAGTTGTTTACACCGCACTAACACAACCGCAAAGCATTTTACGTCATGGTACGGCTCAAAAGAGTCTCGTTAATTCCCCCGAATTAATTTATTCGAGCTGTATCATCCGGAAGTTTATCATATAAAATACATTAATCTGCATAGTGTTTGTGGCCGGCGCCTTTCAACTAGCATTCATTTCGACACATGCTGCTTAGGTAATAAAAAGATACATCTTGTTTCTTGTTTTCTAGGTCACGTGTCAGGTTTCGAGGAATGATTTAGCGGAATTTTCTTACCCGCTTGCACGTACTGCATTTGTACCCCGGGCGCTACATTCCGAAAACTAAATGCCAAGATAACAGTAACGCTCTATACACGCAGAGTTCCTCGCGGGTGACTGCTTAGCCCAGGTGCAGTGGGTGAGGCAGCGAAGCATGCAGAAATTCAGTAAATGCAAGGCGTCACTTAAAACGACGAAAAATTGATCCAAAAGCGCGAAATGCCCACGGATTCAACACTGCAACTGTAGGACTTTTTTTATTTCTTTCCTCTTTTTTTTTTTGTCATTATAGCTCAACCGTTTTCTTTACAGGCGCCCTCGTTTCATTTCCTGTTGTTCTGCACGACACTCTTACTCTGTTCCTTCCATTTGCTGATTAGGTTCTAACCACAGCAGCGTCTTTCCCTTCCTTTGGTTGGCACATGCCCATGTTTATAATCTCATCTAATAATGTCCACTGCTTCAGCTACTGACTTCCTTTTGCCGGTATGCTGAGGTTTTTATTTTTTCGAGGTCCAAATAAAACAAAAACAAAGGTAACTGACTTTAGATTAATTTTAGCCTTGGGGCTATATTGGGGACTATGGCGGACACCATACAAGACTGAAAAATTCAATTAGTTGGCTAATTAACCAAAACCGTTATTTACTTTTTAAATATTCATTTTAGGTGGTATGTGGTATTAGTTGAAATAGAGCTCGTCCTCCAAGTAGTGTAGCTACGAAAAAAAGGTTTAAAAAAAAAATGTAGCGGAGTTACAAAGCCTACAAATGTCAACCTCATAGGCGGCTTAACACAGCGCCAGCGGCGCGTCCGGCGTATATAGCTGGACTAATGCGCGCATTGAGTACCGACTTTCAGCGAGGACGCGGTCGAAACGAAATTGAGAACGAACCGCTGTGCGCCCGTCTGGATTTCAGGTAACGTCAGTAGAGTGACGAAATCTCTGGATGGAACGATCTGCATCACAGGCGCTGTGTTACTGCGTGAAGCTGTCTATCAGGGTGACATATACAGGCTTTGTGACTCACGTTACAATTTTTAAACACGCACACACACACACACACACACACACAAACACACACACACACACACACACACACACACACACACACACACACACACACACACACACACACACACACACACACACACACACACACACACACACACGCACGCACGCACGCACGCACACACACACACACACACACACACACACGCACACACGCACGCACGCACACACACACACACACACACACACACACACGCACGCACGCACACACACACACACACACACACACACGCGCACACACACACACACGCACGCACACACACACACGCACAGCGTCACGCCTGCGTTGGCCTTAGCTGTTTTCCCCTCTCCTCTATTTTCCATACTCCTTTCTTACCAACTTTCACTCGTTTTGTTTACTCATTCGCTTCCCACCAGGGTGATGTGTCCACTCCGAGTGAAATCATTACAGCCCCTTTCTTCCTCTTCTGTTTATTTGCTGCGGTGGTGGTTGAATTATCGAGAAGTTTGGACGATCAGCTGGTTATTGTGGCCTGGATGACCCGTGAGCACCTTTCCATGCGACCCGCCCGTCAGTTCTTGACGAAGATTAGAGCGGCTAAAAATACACGTAGCACATCGGACTTAGCGGATCTTCAACATGCAGTCATTGGACAGACGTGCCTCTCTGACTTTACTTTTCTACCTACTCAAAACTGAACATCATCTGTACCTGCCGTTGGCAAGTCTTGAGGACCAATAGACTTGAGTTAGGTCTAATAGAATATAACACTGTTACACCGACGTGTTTGGTCGTAAAATGAGTACCTAATACATTTCCAAGCCAAGGCTATTAAACGTCAGCACTGCACCTAGGAAACCTGGTGCGCACCGAGACTTCACTAATATCAGTTAACGCGATAAAAATTTTAGGCACGTATCGTGCACTATCGTGCACATGCGTGCAAAGTTGCGTAAATGGTCACTGCGCTGCAGGAATACGAAAATGTTGCTATACGAGGTGGTCAAACAAAATGCAGCTCCAGGTTGGTACTTGGTTGTTTGGTTTACAGGCCCCAAATCGACGCTGGCGACGAGATTTCCCCGTAGTGGAGGGCTCCGGAAATTTTGACCACCTGGGGTTCTCCAACGTTCACTAACACTGCACAGTACACAGGCGCCTCGGTTTTCGCCTCCATGGCAAAGCGGCTACGACTGAACCCGCGGCCTTGGGTTTAGTAGCCACTGCGCCACCACGGCGCAGCTTTTGGCAGAAGAATGTGCTTTTTGTCAGTTTGCTCTCTACACGCACATTAATGAGACGCTCGTTGTGACATTCTGTCACCTCGTCACGTGAAAAGCAACGCAAAGATCTCACGTAGCACACTGGTAGTGATATCTTGAAGGGAGACATCGATAGCAGATGTAAACTAGCGGGTGCATCATAAGCGACGGGTGTGCTGCACGGCTCATGAAACCTGTGATGAGCCAGTGCGCGTTAAAGAAACCCACATCGTCGAAATTATCCGGAGCTCTCAACTACGGTGGCCCTCATAGCCTCAGTCGCTCTGGGACGTTAAACCCCATTATCCAAACAATAATAGACAAACTTCATTTTGGACCTCGCACGAACAGGGAATCAGCGAGGAGGAGGACGCAAGCTTGTGCTGCTTGCCAAAAATGACACGGGAACTGAAGAGCGGAAACCAAGTAGATTATTACCAAAAATACAAAAATAAACAGCGTGGATACAGCTACGCTTCTGTGAGCATGCTACTACATCACGTTTGTTTTATGAGCATTTTTTTCTTGTCAGCCGCAACAGTACGTGCACGTGGCTAGCGTGCGGAATAGTAATTGCGTGCTTTTTCTTGTCGTTTTTCTTTTGAAGGCAATGTTTGCGTAATGAAGCCACGATTTACATTTACGAAATGGTGAAAACGACAGTTAAAAAGGATGGCTGTTCCCTCTTCTGTGAGGCGCGATTTTATGTCCCACGACGTGCGCCAATTTTTCCTTCTCGCTAATCGGTCTGCGCCCGCGACGCTCAAACTACAAGACGGCAGCGGGTCGCAGTGAAACACTGGGGAGTTTTAGCATAGCGGAGACGGACTAACGTAGAGAATACCGGATTATCGGACACCGCCTATACGTACGCGCAATTTCAAGGGCGTGACCAAGTAGGGTCTCTGAGCGTGCGCAGCCGGCTTGCAGTATAAGCCGGTGAACGACTCCTATGCTAAAGCTTCCTACTTAGCTCGCTACCCCCCTGATAATATGCCCCTACGCCTGCTATGCGGCCCTACTCAAGTTGATAGTTTTAAGCTGAGTCTTTTTGAATTTTCATAAAAAAAAAAATGGTGTCATTCTGTTATGCCTAACATATGTGGCCAAGATAGGAGCTACTATACTCAAGCTGGTCAAGGGCCGAATGGACTCAAAGCTGTTCCTCTGAAGAAATGGCGTGTGTGTGGCCCAAGGAGGTTATATATAACCTACTGGTGTGGTCGGAGGATTTTGTATCGTATGCAAAGACTGGCGAGGTGTCCGGTGTTGTTTTTACACCGTTCGTCGAGTGACCGTTTTTGGTTGTCACGACAGAGACGAAACGGTCAAGAATCACACATTCCAGCGAATTATGTTGGGTGATATCTTTGAGATTGTAGAAATGGCAAGCACATTTTTTTTTTCTCTGAGAAAACACAGTTATATTTTGAATATGACGCACCATCACGAAAGTTTAGCTATGTTCTGCTGTGGAATTTTGCTATTGATTGGATGAAAATTTTAGCGATAAACAGTGCAGCTATCCGCATACAATGGAAGTTTGGTTTGGATAGATTTAGCTTTATCATTCATAAAGATGAGAAATAATGAAGGGTTCTAAAGCAGACTTTCGCGATACAGTGGAAGTGAGTAGAAAAGATGATGAGCAACATTCATGGTCATTTTAATCTGACTGCAATTTGTAAAGCATCTTCTTAACGAAATCGTTACATCGGCATAGGAATTTAGGTACCATAGTCAATGTATTTTACAATAATTACGCTTTCTTGAAGTCTTGGAGTAAATCGTCGAGCTGTGGTTCTCGAAATCCTCTCATGGCCGCCGACATTCTTACTGTATAATATATTGGCTGCATATAAAGTCCTAACAGTTTCATAACAAACGTGGTCTTGATTTGCTTTTGCTCAGTGAGATCGGAGCAAAGGGGCAAGTTGATCTAGTTTGTGTGTTGGAGTCACGCAACATTCCACGAGGTTCACTCATAGGAGCGCCGCGGAAGTATTTAGCTCCACTTCTCACGGGGTGAAATGGCTCACTCCTTGTTCCTTGCACGGCGCAGTCTGGCGATGCCCTGGAGCTGCGCATCCAGGAGCTGTCGCCGGAGATGAGCGACGTGGGGAGCAACTACGAAGAGGCGCTCCACCTGCAGCAGCAGCACCAGCAGGTCCTCCAGAAGCTGCAGGTAAATTACTCGCGGTATTCTTCTGCAAGCAGAAAAGCTCAGAGATCTGCCCTTTTTTTCCCTCGCGATTTCAGTCAAGGGGGCATTCACTGTATCAATTCATTCGATGAAATTCTTAAAGTACGGTAAGATGACGACTATTTTCGTGAGTGCCACAACCGGGAGTACAGAAATAAGATGGAGGGAAGTGAACTCCCGGCACTTCTGGCTCTTTTCACTTGAGAGACAAGTTGTCAGTTCACCGACCAAAGGTGGGGTTCAGCCGTGCTTTCTACCTCCAGTGTAAACGCAACTCTCGGTATTTTTCGTACTTGTCCTCTATATGCTCGTTATTTCAAAAGATAAATGCTAGAAACGTCTTTAAAGCAGACAAATATATGAATTATGTAGGCATTAAACAGCCAGCAAGTGATGAACCAGCGGTGATCGTCAACAAGGTACAGTCGACAAGGTACACAGGGTGAACAAAAATAAAATATATGTGGCGCTAAGCTGTAGCAGCAGCAGCATGCGAACCTGACTGCGCCCTTTGCTGCTGGTGCTAAGAGCGGCGCGCAGGCTGAAGGGCTGCAGAGAGTTCTCGATGGCATACCTACGATTTATATATTCCGGTCGACGACAGCTGTCGTCCCGGGGGAGCACCTGTAGCTTGCTAGTAGAAGGAACTCCACACCATTGACCGCCTAAGAGAGAAGGCCATCTGCCCAGACATCGTTGTGGAGATCCTTACCTTATGAGACAGATTGTAACTTGGCTTTCTTGAGCGAAACGCCCACGAGAACGAGTTACACCAGCCGCTGTCAAGGTGTGCGAAATTTACCATTTACACCATTTAGCAATAAATAAAGCATTCGGTCAAGATCAAGGACTAGCGCGACGATAAAATTACCATACTTAACACAAATATTTTTGTTTAGCATCTTATTTGGTGGCAATTATTAGCTACTTCCTTTACTTATGCATAAAACACCGTAGGCTTAAACTTGGCCAAGTATCCTTCAGACGGCATTTTAAGCTTATTTACGGCAGTATCCTATATCTGAAATTCGTTAATGAGCGTAGGGCGAAGTCCATATAGTACAAAAATTGTCAGTGTGGAAACAACATGAGCACGTGTATGTAGCGCTCATCGCATGCCCTCTATTGTCATAGGCATAAACAAAGGAGGCTATGCATAAACCCATCGTTGGAAGGTGTTTCTACTGGAGGACATACCGTACGCGCGCACTATGGCGGGGGTCTCAGCTAAACCTAATCAGGAGAACAGCTGACTGAAATGCTTGCGCCAAGCTGCCGCTTACATAAAGTTTTTTTTTTTTTTTTTTTTTTTTTTGCTGCCTTAAACCATAATTGGTGGGATAAAATTAAGGTTTCACGTGGCAGCCATGCCACAAAATACGCCTTTTTTTTTTTTTTTTTTGCCGTGCTCTCCCCAGTATGAGGCTCTCCGTGCAGACAGGGGTAAAGATGTGAGCCAGCCGTTGGTCACGTGATCGAGGACAATGAATAAAGCTACGTATATTGTACCTTGGTGGGCGCAGTGCAGCTAGCGTGTTTTCGAGACTGTCCACAACTATTGTATTCACATTTTGTTCCTCAAATCAATAAATTAATATTTGTCTAATCGACAGTTATCAATTAATTAACTTGCGAACAAAAATACTGCCGACTGGGCTAGGCGACTCTCAACAGCTGTACGTGTCATCATACTAGGATGCATTTTAAAAGCTTGTTAACATTTATCTGGGACACGTGATATGCCAGCGCTAGAGGTCCACCAATGTGTCAAATTTGTGCACTATCTTATATGGCGATGATTTACCGCTGTGGCACCAGTCCTAGCGCAGAAAGCGTGGTGCCCACCTGTCCTCTCTTCACAAGCACACAAATACATGATGCCCTCTTCCTGTTCACTGTGCACGCAGAACAAGCAAAGCCCCGTTGAGGAGCTGCTGAGCCAAGCGGACGAGCTGATCGCGAACCAGAAGCCGAAAGCGCAGGTATGGTTCCTTACCTCTTAAACAAGACCGGAAGCTGTCATGATGTAATTATATTTCGCTTGACTTTACGTGCCCCTTCCCGTTTTTCTCATTACTGCTCATGTATGGCAAATACCGCTCCTATCATCTCCCATGACGAAGTCGTGAAATCATATTCTTCAGGATCCTGGTGAACATTTAGCTTCTTCAGTGGCGCAGCGAAACTTTTGGTTTTCCATCAAACGAATTACCGCATCAGGGGAATATGAATGTTGGTTTCTGTTCCTTCTCTGTTCGCTCTGAATTCTAAAAACGCAGCCAGTCCAACTGGCCCAGATCCCGTTCTTTCCCTTTTTTTTTGTCTTTTTTTTTTTTTGTGATGCCCGAGTACTTCAGTACAGGGCATAGTTAGCTCTTGGTGATTATTGGACTTTACGCTCAGCAAAGTGTAGGCCAATGATAAATTTCAACGCATGGGCTCAGAAATTTTATTTCATTTGCGAGTCTAAGATGATTGCGCAGCGCAAAAATAAAATTTAAACATTGCTTAGAGAGCACAAAAGTGGTTCGCGCATTGCATTTCGTTACTGCGAGCGATAACTTCACTCACCACCCAAGGAAGGGAGGTCTTGAAAGAGGGGAAACGTAGGCAAGCTGCCAAAGCGGTAGAATCTATTTCTGTTCAGAAGGACGGTGACGAAACGAGAGGGAGACGAATAGTGTCGCTGCGCATCCTCGCTCGTTATATATTTATTACATGCTTCTTACTCGCTCCCGTAATACCCTTGAGCCAACGCTGAAAGCGTGCAAAACTAAGCTTGTTACTTCTGCAGCCGTGTAGGCTGCCTACATCGGCTTCCATACGTGCAAAGTAGATAGCAAATAGGCGCGTGCGAGTAGAGCGTAACCTTCTGGTTGAATTTCGCTCGTTCCAAGTCCGTATCGTAGAAGGTTTAGAGGTTCGATTCCACAGTAACGACAGAAAGGCTCGTCCTCTTCTTACCACGCATGAAAACAAAAACAAAGCCAAAATTAAGTGACCCAAAGCTGCCACTTTGGCTGCTTTCGCCGAATTATTGCCGGTGCAGGCGGCCCATCTGAGTGCATGTGACTAGATTGGTGATGACTTGAGAAACTCCGATTTTGCTTCTGCGCGGTCTTCATAGAGCGTAGTAAATGAAGAATAAGAAGAATATATATATATATATATATATATATATATATATATATATATATATATATATATATATATATATATATATATATATATATATATATATATATATATATATATATATATATATATATATATATATATATATATATATATATATATATATATATATATATATATATATATATATATATATATATTTACGACGTTTATTTACACAGATGGTAGGATACGCTGGAGATTAGCACACTACAGCGGACAGACCCAGCTTCCTCGTCCTCTTCTCCTTATTCCGCCAAACCTCATCTTCCTTCAATAAGGACCGCGGGAAGTGCGTGACACTGCCCCCTTCGCAGACGATGCCCGCCGGGCGAGTCAAGGTTCGTCACGTTGATAGAAGGGCCAAGTAGTCTTCCGAGAACGACGTCCTTGGGTGGTCACGCGAGAGACTACAAAGTTTACTGCGCTGAGGCGTTCCAATACAACGAAAGGGCCAGTATAGTGGTACAACAGTTTCTGGCACAAGCCACGCTTACGCAACGGCGTCCAAAGCCACACCAAGTCACCAGGGACATAATTAACATCTTGATGCCGCTTGTCGTAGCGTTGCTTGTAGCGTTCCTGGGAGGCTAGAGTGCGAAGTCTAGCGAGTCGACGAGCTTCTTCAGCCAAAGAGAGAGTTTGCGCTAGTGAAGTTTCAGCAGGGAGTGAGAAAGGCAGAAACGTGTCCAAAGTGCTTCGTGGAGGTCGTGCATAGAGAAGAAAAAACGGACTGTAGCCTTTCGTTTCGTGCTTAGTAGTGTTAAATGCATATGTTATAAACGGAAGGACTTCATCCCAGTTTTTGTGGCGGGAGTCGACATACATTGCGAGCATGTTGCTAAGGGTCCGATTGGTGCGTTCGGTAAGACCGTTTGTTTGTGGGTGGTAAGGAGTTGAATGGCGAAAATGGGATGAGCAGAGGCGAAGAAGTTCTTCTACAACTTCTGCCGTAAACTGTCGGCCACGATCGCTTATTAACACACGAGGAGGCCCATGTCGAAGAATGATGGACCGTAGGAGGAACGCCGAGACATCAGAAGCAGTGGCTGACGGTATAGCAGCAGTTTCACAGTACCGCGTAAGATAGTCTACGCACACTATGACCCAGCGGTTTCCGTTGGAGGAACGGGGAAACGGTCCTAGAAGATCAATTCCCGCCTGTTCGAATGGGGTTCGTGGTGGCGTTATAGGCTGAAGATGACCCGGCGGTGAGCAGGTTGGGTGCTTGAAACGCTGGCACTGGAGGCAGCTGGCCACATAACGTTGAGTAGTTTGACGCATCTTCGGCCAATAAAAACGTTCCTTAGTCCTGTGCAATGTTCTTGCGAAACCCAAGTGTCCAGCTGTGGCATCGTCGTGCATTACCCGAAGAACCTGACACCTAAGACTTGTAGGAACTACCAGAAGAAGCCGCGCACCTACTGACGAGTAGTTCTTCCTGTATAGTACACCGTCACGAATGCAGAATGAGGTCGTAGGGTTCTGGGAACTTGCTGCCTCAAAAAGCGGTGCCAACTCGTTGTCGTGCCGCTGCGCAATCTTGAATTCACCAACATCAGGGAAACTTGTAGAGATAGCAGCTATATATTCATCCAAGACCTCATTGTCGCAATCAGTAGTTTCAAGTGGCAACCGTGACATAATCCAAACGGCATCACATTAAATTCATACAGCCCGTCTGGGGTGATGAATGCCGTCTTTTCTTTATCTTCCGGGTGCATGGGGATCTGCCAATAGCCTGATCGCAGGTCAACTGAGGAAAAATAGGAGGCGGAATGTAAGCAATCAATGGCGTCGTCAATACGTGGCAGGGGATACACGTCCTTCTTGGTAACAGTATTCAAACGTCGATAATCAACACAAAATCGCCATGTGCCATCTTTCTTTTTGACTAGAAACACAGGGGCAGCCCACGGACTAGACGATTCCTGAATGATGCCCTTATGCAGCATGTCACGAACTTGTTCTTCGATTGTTTGGCGCTCTGATGGGGATACACGATAAGGCTTCTGGCGGATTGGATCAGCAGTTCCTGTATTGATTCGGTGCTGAGTACGGGACATGGGAATCCGTGGCGGCGAGTCCCGAGAGAAATCGAAAGCCGCAGTATGTTTCGCCAGAACTTCCACTAAACTGTGACGGTCACTTGTTGGCAGGGATTTGTTAATCATGGCAAGAAATTTTGTCTCATCTTCTTCTGAGCATGCGGTAGGCTGGGAATGGTCTGTGCTGATCACGGCCACTGATTTAAAAGTGTCTTCGTCAAAGTTGGCAAGTTTTAGAACACGTGGTAATACAACAGGTTCGTTAGAGCAGTTTGTCGTCCACAAAGAAGAATGGCCATTCATGACTGAGATGATGCAGCGGGGAATCAGAATACTTTTCTTCGCGCAGTTGAGGGTGAGTGGTTCAACCACAGCGTCGAACGCATCACTGGCACAGCTGGAACTAACAACTCGTATAAACTGTGCTGACATTGCAGGAATGACTATGTCTTCCGAAACCGAAAGCGTACTAGGATGGGTCCGCGAATTTTCACGCAAAGCAGATTCAATTCGAGTGCTCACAGAAATGTCTCCATTGCGAAAGTCGAGAGTGGCCCCACATTGCTCCAGAAAATCGAGTCCAAGAATTACGTCATGCGCTGATCGAGTAAGTACTGCGAATTCAGTTCGGAATGTGTGGCCGGCGATAACAAGATTCACGGAACAGACTCCAAGTGGGTTAAGCTGTTCGCCACCAACACCACATAATATTGTCGTACTATCCCAAGCAAACATAATTTTACGACCAAGGCAGTTTTTAAAAGCGAGACTTATAATAGAAATAGTTGCACCTGTGTCCAACAACGCCATAGTACGTACACCGTCCACAAACACTTCAATTCGGTTCTTTAACATCGAAACGGGCAGAGGTATGGGTAAGCTAGAATCATTTGCGACCTCACCTCCATCGGCCGCACTCACTAGTTTCCCGGAGGTGGCGAACGCCGTCGGGGAGAAGGGGATTGTCGTAGGCGCCGAGATGGTGGTGTCAGGCTACGGTCAGAGGCCGGTGATTCGTTTCGGTTCAGCACCATTCTGCGTTCTTGTCGGCTAGCTGTTGATCTGTACTCATTCCGGCCAGGTGTTCTTCTATACGAATCATCATTTTCAGCAGGAAGCCTTGTACGAGAGTTCACCCACTGTCGGTGATACTGCTGGTACGGACGACGGTTGCGGCAAAAGCGGGAAATGTGGCCGATCATCCCACAGGCATAACACACTGGCGGCTGAAGTTCATTCGATGAATAAGGTTCGTCGTCGCTTGTATTAAACGTTTCATGCTCTGGATGTGGTCGACGAGGAGGACGAGAGTGCTCGCTGTTGTAGGCGTTGATGTTGAGAGGCTGGGTGTTCGGGCGATGAGCAGCAGAGCATCGGGTGTCCGAAGGAGACGTAGCAGAGGGATCATAACAGGTAGAAGATGGGCTGTCAGACGAAGAGGTGCTCTTGTAGACGGGTGTGACGTGGCCCCCAATACCTTGATGCCTCCGAAGCTCTTCGCGGACGATCTGGCGAATTGTATCTGCCAGGCTTGTCGTTTCAGACACATCCACACTAGCGACAGTTGTCACATTAGGCAGCCGACCAAACTTCGGAATGATACGGCGTCGCTTCAAAGATTCAAACGTGCGGCAGTGTCGTCTTACATCAGCGGTGGTATTCAAATCGTCCTTGCAGATAAGAAAGTTGTACACGTCTTGCGCTATTCCTTTCAGGAGATGACCTACTCTGTCTTCCTCAGTCATCCGAACATCAACTATCCTGCACAGCTTGAGGACTTCTTCTATGTAAGTTGTGCAGGTCTCCCCCGGTACTTGCGCTCGTTGAGCCAGAGTCCGTTCGGCGCTTTTTTTTCGAGCATCGGCATCACCAAATCCCGCTCTCATTTCTTCCATGAAGCAATCCCAGGTGGTAAGAGATGCTTCATGATTGTCAAACCATGTTAGCGCAGTTTCTTCAAGAAAAAATACCGCATTCGCCAACTTGGTAGTCGCATCCCAGCGGTTGTATTTGCTCACCCGATTGTAGTGGGTGAGCCAGTCATCCACGTCTTCCCCGGGCTTGCCATAGAAGTGCCGGGGTTCCCGATAAGGCTGTGCGGTGGTCGGATGAGCTGCTGGCGTGTGCTGCGTTGAACCATCTGCTTGCGCCATCTCCGTCCGAAGGGGGGGTAGCCCAGCAATTCTTCTGCTCCGGCGAAGTAGGAGAGGTTCCGTGGTGATCTGTACCCCGCAAACTCCACCACACTTGTTACGACGTTTATTTACACAGATGGTAGGATACGCTGGAGATTAGCACACTACAGCGGACAGACCCAGCTTCCTCGTCCTCTTCTCCTTATTCCGCCAAACCTCATCTTCCTTCAATAAGGACCGCGGGAAGGGCGTGACAATATATATATATATATATATATATATATATATATATATATATATATATATATATATATATATATATATATATATATATATATATATATATATATATATATATATATATATATATATATATATATATATATATATATATATATATATTAAGCAGACAATTGAGAGGGAAATGAGGGGCTCGTTATTAAAGAATTTAAAGGAGCGAGCAGTCTACGAGTGCAAGGCAAACGTTGGGTTTCTTTTTTTTTTTATACTGTTGGAATATACAGGAATTTTTCTTACGGTGATTATTAGGATAAAGAACATTAAATGCAAAGCGGAAGGAAAAACAACGCGCCGATGGTGGAAATCTAACCCATGACCTCCGAATGTCGAGTCCAGTATATATATATATAATATATATATATATATATATATATATATATATATATATATATATATATATATATATATATATATATATATATATATATATATATAAGCTATGAGAGCCTGATGTGCCCGGCTGCGCTGACAGGCGGCTTAATATGTGCCAGTACAGATTAAAAAAAAAGGGAAACCTTGCACATTCCCGGCCATTTTTGTCGACCAGGTGTATTCAGCGATGGCGCACAACCTCGGCCTGGCGTGGAAGAACCTGAACGCCCAGTTGGAGCATCGAAGTGTCGTTCTGGATACAGCTGTCCAGTACCACGCTGCGGCCAAAAAGGTGAGTAGCCGGACTGGTACGACCGGATAAGAAAGCAGAGCTGCCATCTTGTTCGCGAAAGGATAACTCACCAACGCCTGCGGTGGCTCTCTGGAAAGTGTATCTAACATTTTCGCAGCTGAGATCTCGGGCCCACCGCTAGCCCGAAAGAGTATATGCAGATAAAAACGCGTCGATGCGCATGCGCTTTATGTATAGTACTTTTCATCTTCCCCTCCTTGTTTTGCTGGGTGACGTTCTAGACCTAAGTCTGGTTAACCGCCTTGGCTTTCCCTTTTATTATTTTTTTCTTCGTAACAAAGCCACTGTTCTTGTCAATTGACTCATCGTTATTTGAATCATTAGGCGACTATTTAAAATGTTGCAAGCCTTGAACATTAAGAAGCTATTACGAACTAAATATTTCATCTTTCAGTCCTTGTACTCACTTGTTCAAATAGTATATATATATATATATATTTCGCACTAGTGGCAGTTTCCAGAAAATCGACGCCTATCTGCAGTGGCGCCGCAAACTAGCGAAAGAAAGATGAAGGTTGCGCCCGAAACCATTTATAGGCTCGTTTAGAGATGCGCTGGCGCATTCAGACGTTGTTTTTTTTTTTTTTTTTCATAATTTTTTAATGAAAATATTGTTATTTTCACGTAATTGACGCCACACTTCGGACTCGCTGCAATCTCGTCGACGGAGAGCTATCGGCGCAGATTCGCGCTGCTGGTGCTGAATATCGATCACTTTAGAATGTTTTCCAGGAAGCGTCGTGGCGGAAACAATTAATAAAGCTCGAAGGCAACGCTGCATGCTTTTTTTGCACGTCAGCAAGGCGGAAAAGGCGGGGATCATCCTTTCATTGATTCCCTTATGCCAGTAACCCTATGAGAAGGCAGCTTTGGGCGCATGTACAGATATGCAGACCACACACAACGTCAATAGTCGGGTTTTAGAGGCATTTTCACGCAGACACAAATTTAGTGCCACTGTAGCTTTGTTTTCTTTTAATTAATCGTGGCCGGCCTATTTAGGTGCACCTTCGATGCAAACCTAACGCTCGTAAAATTGTTTTTCGCTTTCACCCGTACTGCATTAAAGGGCAACTCCAGTTTTTTTTTTGTTTTTTTTTTTTCAACCTCCTGTAATTTTGCTGAAACTTTCATGGACGTTTTACTGAGCTTCCTGGCCACTTGTATACCAAATTTTGCAGCGCCACAATGTTTTGTTTAGCTAATCGACGCGCGCATGACTCTTTTTTTTTTTTTTTTTGAGGCCGTACCCGTGGCGTCATAGCTTGCTACGGCATGGTGTCACAGGTTGGTCGAAACCTAGTTTCGGTTTCGATTTCATCGTTTTTGCTCGTTGACAATGCATCTACTTGATATTTTGAAACATTTTTGTTTTGTACTGGAGACAGGTGTTTCTAAGGAGTTTGATAGAATTACGGACTAAAATGTTAAAAAAAAACCTTTAAAGTGTCGGCATTCAATATTTTGTTGTCTGCGTTTTATACTTACGTAATGATACTTGTTTATTCTATCCACTTGTGTTTCGCTGTGCGTAAAACGAAACATCGAAATGAAGAGACCATCTGAAAAAATTCGGAGCAGCGAGCATGAGATAAAATAAAGTGGTAAGGACGGCCGTGTTAACTCACCGGAAATAGGCAAACTTCCGCATTCGTTAAATTGCTCTTCACCCGGAAAAGATACGCTCGTCTACTAGAGAGATTTAGCATACCGTGATCCGCGATCCGCCACTGCGACTCTCTACCGCTCGTGGGCGGGGCGCACAAGCTGATTGGTTCCGATGCGGCAGGTCTATGTGCCGACATCCAGTATGTGGCGCCACCTATTGACATCAAAGTGATCTGAGCATGCGCAGTAGAACGCATGGTGGCGGATCACGATAGCGGATCACGGTGTGCTAAATCTCTATACTATTCACGCCGTCGTGCTTCCCAGTTCTCGTCGCAACATATGGCTTGTCTCGACGTGTTTCACAACACAGCAAGGGAAGCGACATTTTGCAGCAATTGTGTTGAGTTTCGTGGTTTGTGATTGCGCCGAAACGAGACTGCCCAGAAACGAAAGCAAAAAACGAGCACATTTCTTATGTGTTTGTGATTAAGTGTTTGTGAGTGTCGCACAAACACTTAATCCCACTTCTGAAGTCACCACTACGGCGGAATCTATGGGTGATTCATTGTGCCAAATGCCCGACCAATAGCGATGTTGAAAATGCAGAAGCGTTTTGGCAGAGTTACCACCTGAGTATATTACAAAAGAAGTGCCTCAGGTGACTGCTAAACTGGTTCTTCCCATGTGGGAAGAACCCATGTGGAATACAACAGGAAACTCAATGGTTCTTTCATGTAAACTGCCGCGTTTTCCTTCAGTCGGAGAGCATAAGCCCGACTTAGCTCTGCTGTTCTCTGGACGAAATCTTGAATGCTAAATCCCGCAGCGAAAGGTCGAACGAGGCTCACTATAACGCGGCAGCTATTGTCAGTATTGTGTGAGCATGGTCTGCCAAGTGTGGCTAACAAGCATGGCTTATTTTCCTCTCGTAGCTCTCGGACGAACTTGCGAAAGGCGAGCAAGAATTCACGGACACTTTCCTGCCGGACCAGGTGGCCGCATGCGAAGCCCGTCTGCAGAAGCTGAACGAAGCACGCAAAGGTATGTGGGCCTTTCTACCTGAACCGGACACTAAGGATGGTAACGTGCGCAGCCATCCTCGAGGCGTCCAAGCGGAGCCTCCAGCCATTCCAGAACCTGCTGCAGACGCTCAAGGAGGTGGCCAGCACGGGCGATTCGCGACCATTGCAGCCGGCAGCGGCCCTGTCGGCCGTGGCGGCTCTCGAGGGGCAGCACGAGAACCTCCAAGACCAGCGGCGCAAGCTGGGGCTGCTCTGCGAGGCCAGGAAAGAAGCTCTCGAGAAGCGGCTGCGGGCGCTCCTGCTCTGCAGGGAGCTCGACGAGGTAGGCGGAATCCCTCGAGGCCGAACGCGAGCGAAAACCCTTTCTAATTTTAGGTGGAGCGTCAACTGGAGCACAGCCCCGAAGATACGGCCCTGGGCGATTCCCCTGCGAGCAGCGAAATTCTCCTGCACGAGCACACGACGAGGATAGCCTCCGCCAACGAGAAATTACGAGATCGAATGCTGAAGCTGTTAAAGTCTGCCAAGCAGATCCAAGACGCGGAGGTCGAGGCGCGGGCCTTCGACCTAATGGCCCGCGTGACTAGCCGCATCGAACGCGACGAGGCCCGGAAGAAGGACCTCAAGGAGGCCGTGGAGTTCTTCAGCGAAGCCCAGACGGTGGGGACGCGGCGGCCGTGTTTTCTGTTTTACTTGTGAGTAGGTCACAAACTCGAGCCGGCTTTGTTTTTACAGGCGCTCAACAAGTTGGACCAACTCCAAATCCAAGTCTCCCAAGGGCCCGTCCAAGACCTGGCCGCCGCAACCGCGCTCTTGGATGCTTGCGTCGAGAGACCCCTTCTCCTCGGCCATGGCATTCTGGCCCGTTTGTCTGTCGGCACCAGCGGCGTCCAGGACAAGGTCATATTCGGCCCGCGCGCGTACGCAACTTCTGAACTTAATGCATTTGCAGGTCGACGAACTGCAGAGTCGGCACCTGCACGTGAGACAGCTGTACGAGCAAAAAGCGGCGGATGTTGTGGAAAGCAGCGAACGCGCCATCAACTTCTTGACCCAGTGCAATACTGTAGGTGGCAAAGCAGACGTTTGGTGTAGATTCATGACGAAATACACTAGGACAGAACACAAATTACAAGAGGCCACAAGCGCTGACTCGATACGAATGCCTAATAAAGAAAACAGACAAGTATGCATTCAATAACCACCCAATCTGCGCACGTCATAATCACCTATAGGAGCAAGTTAACGAGCGTGGCAAGTTGGGGCCCTGTCTCAGCATCAAAGAACCTATAGCTGCAATTTGCCCACAAGTGGGCAGAAAATTGTTGGCCGAAGGGTACAAGACCAAAAAGGCTTGCGCAGCAAAACATGTGCCGCACTTCATTATTTGTAAGAAAGGTATGTGCATTGACTGCCGTTGTCCTGCGGAAAAGTGCACATTGGCCAAAAGGGACGGTGTGTGAATGTGAGGCCTTTCGAGCACCGAAATTCACTGGGCAGTGACTATTGGGAAAACATACCTGCACACTGTCGTTTTGTAAATGCACGCCCATCTCTTCAAGAACTGTTGTTCATTTCCGCAATCAATGTCAGGTGATGACCTGAGAGGTGATGGAAACCTTTTTCATTACAAACAATACCGAATTGTGCATCAGCGAACCTTCTGTGGCCCTGTCAAATAGGGAATTCCTCTACTTAAACAACCGGTTGCACCGCTCTCCTGTTCAGTAACCTTTTTATGCGGCACGCGTTAACTTACTCTTACGTGGTGATGGCGTGTGCAGTTTCAGATGGTTGCAGTATATATCCTTGTTCGTTTTCCTCCTTGAACTTCAGTCGCGAGTCATCGCTGGCGGTATTCCTACCTTTTCTTTGTGTTCTGTAGAAGTGCGCGCTGTCTTTCATCATGAATCTGCAGGTAGAGTTGGGCATGCTCTTAAAAGCAATACTCTGTCGTGGTGACTACTTTTTCCTGTGACGTTTTGCGCAGCTGTACAAATGGTGCATCGAGGTCGTGCAGACTTTCCTGGAGCAGAACAGTCATCTCGACACCGGCGCGGCTGCGGCTCACGACTTCTTGCAAAGACACCAAAGGATGCTGAACGAGATGCAAGCCAGAGAGCCGCAGTTGACGATGTTGCTGGCGCAGGATGACTCGCGTTCCAAGGAGCTTCTGCAGCTGTGGCAGCAGCTTCGGAGTCTCTTGGAGCAGCGCATCCGGCTTGCCCAGCGCTACCTGAGCTGCTGTAAGATATCGACGCAGGTACGGATATGCCGTCGCACGACTGCAATGGCAGATGCGTTTTTCTCTTACCTTCCTGTTGCCTGTTTGCAGCTTATTGAAGACCTGAAAACAATAACCGACGCCGGTCCGGAACGCCAAGCAACTATCAATGAAAACTTCATGCAGTTCGATCACAACGCGAACAACTTCCTGCACGACGCTCAGCGAGTACGCTAAACACACGCGTTCCGTGAAATTCCCATAATCAGTCTTTATTCTTGATTTCTCTTCTTAGGTTCAAGACACTTGGTTAGACGTCACCAAAGCTGTTCGCCATGTTCAAGAAACGCTGGATCAATGCCATCAACTGAAGAACAATCCTGGCAGTAATTCGGAACAACTAATCAAAGATGCCCAAAAGGTAAGAACCTCTGAATTTCTGGAATTGATTCTCTCCGAAGTCAGCAAGCCTACTACTCACTGTAAGGAGCGTGGACAGTGACCTTACATTGTATTTCTCGGGTGCAGACGATGGAGTCAGCAGTCAAGATTGAGTCGGAGCTGTACCCTGCTATACCTCGGGAACTGAATCGAGCCGAGACAATCGCACAGTACCTGGGCCGACATCTAGACACGCTCATGCCTTTAGTTAGAGTACGTGTCCCACAAATGTATCCTATCACGCTCATTGTTGTTGTTGTTTCACGCCGAGCACAGGGCAACTTTCGCAGCATACTCGCGATGAATTTATTTCGTGTGATGGCCCCTGGCCGATATAACCTTTTGTTTTCTTCACGGCCTTCAGCTCAATGGGCTCTTTGTTTTTCAGACGATTCTATCTGAGTTGGATGCAAGGATCGAAGCGACGTCGACGCTGCAGCGCAGAGATCATATTATCCAGCAGCTGCGCACGACTCAGATGAGTTTCCAAAAGAATATCTCCCAGTATCAGGAATTGGTCAAGGCCATGATAAGTTTCTTCGACTATTTTGCGCAGGTGAGAACATCGTATAATATTATGTCTCTCAGCGTTACGTGGTTTTGCAATTACCGTACTTTTTCAGTTGGAAAAGAAACTTCAAGACACCCACGACGTTGAGGGTTTGCTGACAGAGGCTAAGCGACGAGCAGAAAACTTGGCAATGTTAGTCGACAAAAGTGTGAGTACCTTTGCTTTCACAACGTGATATTTACCCCAAAGAGAGTGTGCCTCATTAGAGATGGAGCGCTCGAATTCCCTAAGTTGGAAAAATTTAAAAATATATCCGCCATTTTTATGGGCAGAAGTGGCATCCTGTGCTGTCATCGAATTGCATCATGCTTAACTGACATGGAATGGGCTTTGTTTTCAGCATGAGCAGGACTTGATTTTCTTTACCCGCGAAATTTTCTTAGCTTTTAGCGCTTTTTGTTACTCTGCAATGCCATTATTCTTGATGTCCTACGACAACTGCATTATATTGCCGCCGAGAGTCAGTAGAGAGTAAGGACGAACTTGACTAGGCGTATACAAATGCTAGTCCAGCAGACACAGATGAGGCATCGGGCGCGCGAGCAGGAAGTAGGTCGCAGGCGCCAAATCAAACGAGGTTTGGTTGGTTGCACAACTTTTATTTCCATCGGAAATGGGCGTCCTCTTCCCCGCCCCCGGAACACGTGCCGGGGAAGACGAGGAGTCGTGCGCCCGCGGAAACGAGGCCGGCCGTATGGCGACGTCAGTGAGTTATTAACACTGCGGCAATGTTATGCGGTTAACTGGATTAATGGAGGAATATGGGAGAGGCCTTCGCCCTGCAGTGGATATAGTCAGGCTGATGATGATGATGATGATGATGAATGTTATGCGGCATGTCTCACTATCAAGTACTGTCGTTTGATGTGGTACAACAAAAGCATAAAAAATAAAGCGCCTGCTTACGTTAGAGCATTTCTTTTGGTTCAGGCTGTGATTGCTCTCACTTCAATATGCACGCTGCACCCGAATTCACAGAACGCCCACTTTCTCCCCTCTCTTGTTTTCTACACAATGTGAATAAAAATACTTCATGTGAAAACGTGAAGTGAATCGTGTCAAGTGAGTTGTTTGAAAGACGGCTTGAAAAATAGAGGAAATTAAATCTAAACGATATTGAAAATAACTTCTCCTTCCTCGTAACAGATCGGCGGGTAACATTTTCGAGAATAAGAAGCTTGGCTCTTTCCGTGTGTCAATTTTATGAATGCGCCCAATATTCGCCGAGTATTAAGAAATATCAAGTACACCAGAGCACCTACGCAGTCTGTGTACTCCAACCTGTCTAGATGTAGCTGACAGAGTTTAATTATAATGTTGATACAATTTTCGCTCAAGTTAAAACACCTGAGTGGTAAATTTTCGTTTCATCACGAATAATAGTATTTATTTTTAAATAATCGCTACTATTGAAACCCGTTTTTCTACACATTTCACTTCACTGTCAATCTAACATGGCACAGAGATCCGACCACATTTCCGCGCTTTCCCTTGAATGAAAGAACACTGCTTATATTAACCTCGATTTCCGGTTTTTCTATTCTTTCTGCTTTTTCCCTCTTTCCTTCTTTCGCTCGAAGGAAATTAATTCGATCTCTAGGCTTTGTGCAGCTAAAAAAAGTAGGAATTCCCGCTGACTTAGTGAGAGGTGTCTTTCGAATTTAGCCACTTTGCTTATTTGGTTCAATTCCCCCTTTGCGCGACATGTCAGGGCTTGCTCACTGCATGTATTTGAATGAACCCTTAATTGCATTAAATCAACTCCTTCAAGGTTCTGAATTTCAAGAGTCAGAACAGCTGGTAGAAGGCAGGCGCTTGTTCCCTTAGCGTTTAATGTTGAGCTTGCCACAAGAATGCACTTCACATCTTCTGCCAGACATTAAATTTTCTGACGGCTGGTTTTCAAGTCAGTCTTTCATTCCTCGGACCAGGAACCTAGCGAGGCGGCGGTGCTGGACCGCGACAAGATCCACTCCCTGGTCGACAACCAAGGCGCGCTGCTGGTTGCCAGCCTACGCAAGTCGCAGCAAGATTCGCAGATGAGCAAGTTCAACGAGGAGCTGCAGCTCATCAACCAGCAGGTGCGCGAGCTCACCGACTCGCTCAAACGGGACTCCTCAAAGTGCCATGTCGTGGAGTTCCAACAACGCATACAGGTAAGGCTCCTCATGCACTGAGAACGTGACCCATGGTCCCCTAGCACGTGCGCAGGCGATGTCCCAGGGAATAATTTGTTTTTGTATCTCATCGCCCCGGCCTTTACAACTTCCGGTTTTGGTTCACCGCCAGATGACTTTACGCAGTTTTTGTAGTTTCGTGAAGGGCACAACCGACATATCCCAAACTGCAGTTGTTCCTCCGCTAAAGTTCTCTTGTTAAGACCCCAGTTGTAGCTCAAAGTATGAAAACAAAAGAAATTGATTAAACACTTGGAAGGATGCCTACAGAGGGACGGTGCATAGATTTACACCAGCTGCCGGTAGTCTTTTGCGATAACGAGGCGCTGAAGTGGACTGACCGACCGTGAGAAAATATTAAATATTAAAGTACCAATTGCTAAAGCATAATTTTCACAAAGCAGAATCTATGGTCACTGGCGACAGGTGCTGAGCGTCGCCCTTCTCACTGTATTTTCTCCTCTTTTGTCCGGGCGTGCCACTACCCCCATCACGTTTGCCGTGGCAAAATAAAACGTGCCCGTTGTGGTAAGGCTTCCTTTACCGGACAATACTGAGCGATAAGAACGCGCTTTCTCACTACTTTCCCTGCACGCTTAGACCAGCGCAGAATCGCCTTTAGGAATATTTCTGAGGCCCGACATTCCGCATGAAAGCTGTTACAATATTCATATTTATTTACTTTTAAAAAGTACTGCAGGCCAGTTAGCCCTTTCAGGGATGTGTGATGATCTACCTTCGAGAAAAATTTGCAGACTTGAGCGCGTATACTTTTGGCCCCCATACGTCGCGAAAATAACACGAATTGCTCCGAATTTAAAGAAACCCTAATAGATTTTATAGCTTACACGCTTGCACATTGTCACTCAACGACACCCAATGCGTCAGAAAAGAAACGTTTTTCTAAACAGGAAAAAAAAGTGGAATTTGTAGAACGCGTTATGATGCTGAATCTTAAGTCGGGGGAAATTGACTATTGCGAGTGAAATTCAACACTGCGAACATTTGCCGCTGTCATCTAGAGGACGATATCACGCTTTCTTCAACGGATATGAGATAGGGAAGTCCATGCTTCCTCCTCCTTATCCTCATACACATGAAAATTATGTGAAAAATTTTACGAAATAAAAAACAAAACAAATAATTCTACTCACCTCTGCCGTATGATAAATTTCAGTGTCTTCATCATCAGAGAGATCTGCATATGAGGTATCTTAAATCATTATCGATGAGGAAAGCAGGCTAATAGGCAAAGTTAAGCCTTGCTACGAATCTTTTCATTGTTCTTGATGTCTACAATACATTCAAATATCTGGAAGGGTTAAACGGGGAACTAAGAAAGTGTAGCATACAAAGTCGCTTTTTTTTTTTTTAACTTCAAGCACACTGCGCGCAAATGCACACGCACCCGAAAAACCAAATGTATTCGCGAAATAATTTATACTTATGAAAAGCTGTTTAGTTGCATTGTGATCGGCATCGCATTTGCTGCTCAAACTAATCAACCGCATCTACGCTAACATTTCTTACCTTATTGCATTGCCTCAGAAAAAAAAAAAAAAAGCAAAACAGACTGCACACGCTAGGTGCGACTGATAACATAGTCAAGTCCACCTTGTTTTTCTTGTTTTTTTGGCAAGATACATATATTTTGAGCAAGATGTAGCCCTAGCTGTGTGTCTTGCGAGAATAATCTAACGAGCATTTATTACGTGCAGAAGACTGAGTAAGACATCCGGGGGAAAAATGCCAGGCAATGCTAAGTGCAATGTACGTGGCTAGCATGTTTTGCCTTTGTTTAGTCGAACATGACGTTCATTATTGGAATCTGTGGAATTATTAGACATATCCAAGACTTGCCGGTTGCTGCCCAGCACTTCAGGTATTATGGAAGGCCAGCCAAAGCGTGGCAATTATGTATAAAACAGCGGCAGGTAGCACGACACACACTCTATCCGCCGGGTGCAACTATCGTGCCTTCTTGATGAGCTTCCTCTAACCGCGAGAGAGAAAAAAAAAAACCCAGCCACGGAGACGACAACGCTTTTTTCGCCGACTTCCAGTCTCAGATTGCGAGAGGTGCTTAGCAGAATTCATCCCTCGCACAGCATGGCTTTTTGTTCTTTTTTTTTTTATACTGACGCAGCAAAACCACGCACTAAAAGGTGTGAAAAGTCGCGGAGACATTAGGAAACGCCGTACCGCACAAAATTATTTGGTCCAGACAGAACAGGAAATAAGCGTTCGAAATCACATTTGCTGGCCTTTATCAGGACACAAGGACAAAAAGAACCCATACGCACAGGACAGACGCTAATCTTCAACTGCCGTTGATTGAATATATATATATATATATATATATATATATATATATATATATATATATGGCGTGGCAATGGGGATGCCACGCTTAAGTTAAAAAATTTTTATTTTTTAGATAGACTCACAGATGGAGTGCTGAGACAGTTTGGTCCTTCTTTATCCAGTGCATACACAGGGTCTCGAAAATCTCTCGTTGCGTTTGCGTTTCCTTTTCATTGAGAGACCATCGCTTGGCAGCGGGATCCACATCAGCTGAGGGGAATCTCATTCATCAGTGCAAGCGGTGCTTTATCAGACGATACCTTGACGACCCAGACCCTATACCCTGAACACCGATCTTTCAGAAGACCTGCATACTGGGAACAATGAAAACGCAAACAAAACAAGATATTTTCGAATCCTGTGCATAGATAAAGAAGGACCAAACTGCGTCAGCACACCGTCTGTGAGTCTATCTAAAAAGAGATATCGTACATTAAGCGTGGCATCCCCACTAAGCATGTGTGATTGCTAGCACTTTGAGAAGACTTATATCCGATGTTCTTCCAATAAACGGCATTTGATAACTAGAGTCTGTCCTGTGCGTATGTGTTTTTTTCCTTGTGTCCTAATAAGCGCTAGAAAATATAATTTTGAATGCTTTCAACGCGCCGAAGTTAATGCCTTAATGAGAAAATAAGCGAAAACGTAGAAAGGGTAAGCGATATTAGCCGAGCCCCTGAAAGCAATGTGACTGCTTTGTCCACATACACTTATGCCTTACAGGCAGAGCACGCTTTCAAGAAGTGATCGCACTCGCAAAGGGTTGAAGACATCCCTAGTCCACTTCGAAACATATTTATGGGAAACATGCCAGCAAATTCGACGGACTTCCTTCCGTCTCTCTTTTTTCAGAATTCTGCGGCGTCACCTACAGTAGAGCAGTGAAACTTCATAGCTACGGCTCCTGAAAGTGCATCGTCTCGTGGCCCGCAAACGTTGACGCACGACGTAGTATAACTTGTCGAAACAACGAAGGAGTTGCGCTATCGAGACAAGGATGAAGAAGAGGCAAGACACACACAAACGCTGACTAATAGCGTTACTTCGTAAAAAAATACAAGGCATACACATAAGAAACCTCGTCTACCATCTAATTGTCAAAAACAGCGGCACGTGAGCAGGTGCCGGACAAAATATCAGACATCATGGAAAGTTCACAAGCAAAGAAGATAATCTTAATCTGGGCAGTCCCAATAACTGAAGACAAAAACCAAACCAAAAAGTAACCGAATCATTCGAATGAACAGAGACAGCCATCAACAACAAAAAAATGTCATATAGCACAATGACAGATCCATAAAGCGCGTCTCTCATAGCCTGAGTTGCTTTGGGACGTTAAACCCCACAAACCAACCAAGATACATAAAGCCGGTCAAGTCCCATAAAAACAAGCAAGCCAACAAGAAAAAACAAAACAAAACACCATCTCCAGACTGCGCCATTTAAATGCAGTGAAAAAAAAAAAAAGCACCAGGGGACACCAGTACACAATAAGGAAATAAGCTCAGGAGAGCGTTGTCTGAAAAACAAACACAGAGAGAAAGGCATCAAGTCGGATAAAACAAAAACAAGAGCAAGTAAACAACAAAAAAGAAAAAATAAAGGAACAAGAACGGGAAGGTTTAAAATTTCAGTGATGAAAAAGCCGATACCTACGCGGTAGTAAACACTAAATTCAAATAACCTTTGTCAAAACACAGACGACGCTTCCAAAGAAAGACCAAAACAAACGAAAGAACCATTCCCAAATGCGCTCCCATTTGTCTTGCCACCTTGCCAGAAACAGCGTCTCTCTGTTCGTTCTCTTTTTTGCAACACTAACAGCAAGAAAGAGAAGAAAAAAACGTGGCTGTCTATCTGTCTGCGAACTTGTTGGAAGCCGCTTGCTACGCCTGTTTTGGGCGCGTCAAGGGCATGTTGCCCTTTCCGGTCATCATCTGTCTATCCACTATCGAAAGCAAACAGTGCACATGAAGTGCTATCTTGCGCATACTCATTCCCTTCTTTCGAATTCGTTAAAGAATTGCATATAACGTTATGAATATTTTATTTATATAGGTAGATGTTTTTAGTTTTGAATGCAAGCAAGCGTTGATGTAAAACAAAGCATGAGAAGAATGTCAAACAGCTGGAACTTTCTGCCGCGAGTGGCGACAGTGAGCCCTATAGCTTCCAGGCGGTCTAGCCGAACTGTCCGAACACATGAAAAATCTCACACAATCAAGGGCAGGCAGAGGCCCTGGTGTGTAATTCCCGTTGGCGGCCTTCGCTCGAGGAGACTTTGGCCGCCTTTATACAGACTGACTTTTTTCGATTCATTTCTTTTGTCCGCGTGATAAATCAACAGCGTATCACAGTCACCATCGCGATACAAGGATATTCTAGCGCAAGCGGTACGAAGTAGTAGGCGACTTTTGAAGCGATACACTTTCGACTGAAAAAAAAAAAATTCCTGACTAAACCACGCGTGCCGACGCGCTCGCGTCGAAGCGCACAGAGGAGTTTAATCACTAGGAAAATTTATGAACACCTTTTACTGTGCTACATACTTGTTGAAAGTTTTCACAACAAAACCCATTGGCCTATGCCAATAGCAACATTCCCCCTCCCCCCCTCCCCAACGTAAAAAAAAAGAAGTTTTTTTCTTTTTTGTAACAGAACAGTACTGCCATTCATCGGAGTTGCAGTGGAGCGACATTCCCCCAGTGGTGACATCAGGGCCATTTTTTTAACCTACACCAGCTGCACTAACGTAGCAAAAAATCATTGGAGGCATGGGAGAAAATCTACACTAGTGTAGGTGGTGTAGGTAAAAAAAAAAAAAATGGCCCTGTCAATGTTTCGCCGCGTTCAGATTTATCGCCACAGAGAGGATGATCATGCACATTGACAACTCCGATATGATACCGCTGCAAGATCGCGCGTGCTCCATAACACCGCTTCGTCATGCTCGTCCTATGTACATAGCGCCTTCAAAGGCACTGCAGTGACGTGCCGGCAGCATTTTGCTGTGTGTCACATGGTTACAACTCAGGTTATAACGATACTTATGCCACCGCAGTGAGAGATAACAAAAGAGCGTGAGCAGACACTTTATGTGTCTTCGACAGCGGTGCCCAGATGCAATTGCGATGATGTTCCTAGCGCCTGTTAAATTGCCACACTCGAGATCATTGTTGTCCGAGAGCACGGCTTTGCTGTAGGCGACAAGCGCGTTTGGGTGTAGCCCAGCCATAGCGTGTACTTGCGTAACATTTACGTGGCACGCCC